>NC_041385.1:144189360-144295085 GCF_002162155.2 Triticum dicoccoides
CGTAGGAGCGGCGCCGGCAAGGTGGACGACGGCGGGGATGAAGCGAGAGGACGGGATGCAAGGATCCCGGTCCGAAGCCGTGGATGAGAGAGGTCGATCTCTTGTAATGGATGGCGGCGTCGGGGTATCAGCTCCTGCATGGTGGAGGAGGACGGCGGTGGATGGGGTGGCGGACGGAGGAGGCTATGGTGGAGAGGGTGTTTTGGCGCCCACGGAGTACGAATGGGGAAATGGAGGTAGAGAGGAAGGGGGGAACCATGTCTTCAGGGTGCGCTTGTCTCAAATGCAAGGAAATTTACAAACTTAGCCCCCGTTTCAAATTTCCTACATCACAACAATATTAGTCAGTTGGGTATAGGACGGTAATCTCGCATACACCGAATATTCGACGTGAGTTTGTTTTTGGCGCCCACCGTGTATGAATCGGGGAGGGAGTCGATTTTGGCCAAGGAGACACTGTGTTTTGGCGCCCACCGTGTATGAATCCGGGTGAGAGGCGGTTATGTCACATTTTAATGAAATTACAAACCTACCCCTATCGAAACCTATAGAAATCGAGCAGATAGGCTTTACATGGCAGGGATAGGCAGTAGTAATTTCCATCTCGCAGATTTTGGTTTCGGACGGTTACTGCAACTTTCCCCCATTCGTTCAAATTTTGCAGAGTGCATGTTTACCATGCCGACTCAATTTGAATCCCAATTGTATTCTGTTTTTTTCGGGCAGGATCCATTTTTGATTGGAATAAAATTCTATATACATCATTTTTTTAATATATTCTTTCAAAAGCACAACACCCTTTATACATAAATATGGTTTACAAATGGCATGATCTCAGATTCATAAGGTTGTATCCATCAATTTGGATTTTCAAATATTTGAAACCACTTTATGTTGAAATCCAATGTATGCATTCCTCGCTAACTGTCTCCAATTAATGTGTGTTTCATGCAGGTTTTTTTACTTCTCAAACATGTATAATGTGTTTCACACACGCAACATAGAGTGTAATCCCGTTTAGACATTAATTGCATATAAACCATGCATTGTTTCTAATTAAAGAATCTATGGATCACCAATATTGATAAACTATATAACATTACACGTGTCCCCAAATACAAATGAATATGCATGTTTGATACAACAATTTATGTTATGATATTATCGATGTCGTGATCTCCAGTTTAAATATTTGAACCCCCTTTAATCCAGATATTCGTCTCATATAGCTATAACTCATGCTTATATAGGAGTATCTCTCTAGACCTATACGCGTTCATCATCTCTCGGGTATCTCTCGTGCTACTTGTATGTCGACAATGATCTTTTATCTTCGTAACACACTGATGGTACTCTCTCCCTCGACCTTCATCACTTTATCTCTCTCTAAGTATATCTCGCTCCCTGCTATGTGTTTCTAACTATGATTCTCCATGTGGAATCTCTTTCTCTCACACAAACACAAAACTTTGTCGCCTGGGGTCTCATTTCTCTCTACTATTCCCCTGTGTGCTACTCGCACACCCCTCATACAGAGATGTCTTTTGCTCCTTAGGTATGAGAAGCTATGACTCTTCCACTTAAATATCTCTTTCTCACACACAAACACAAACTCTGTCTCCCAGGGTCTCATATTTCTCCACTATTCTCTTGTATGTCGCTCACACACTCTCTCTCTCCCTAGAGATATCTTGCATTCCCTCATATGTCTCTCTAGCTATCACTCCCATTGTGAAATATCTTTCTCTCTCACGGACACAAAAATCCGTCTCTCAGGATCTCATTTCTCTCTGATATTTTTTTGTATGTGACTCACATGCACCCTCTCTCTATCTCTCTCACACCCACACACATAACTCAGCCTTCTGATCCACTCGACTCCTATCTCTAACACACACTAGCTAGCATCTTTATCTTTCTATTTATCCGTTTCTCCATCAACCTTCTTTCTCGCCCTCACTCTTGCTTCCTATCACGCACACTACATATGTTTCTTTCTACATGCAGTCAAGTGCCCTCTTTTTATCTTTCTCTCACACACACATAACTTCACCCTCTGAACCACTCGGCGGTCATCTCCAACACTCAAACTAGCGGATGTCCCTCTAGCCAGCATCTCCATCTCTGTATCTATCTGTAGTTTCTCCGTCAACATTTCTTTTTCGCACGCAGTCTTGCTTCCTATCACCCACACTATATATGCCTCTCCATACATATGCATTTATAGGTTGATCTCTTTTGCACAATCGTTGTGTCTCACTCCCTCTGCTCGCCATAGATGCATGCTCCAGCCCACGCCACTATCTCTTAAAGACAAAAACACATGCTCAATTGTCGGGCCTTCTTCCCTGCATTCTCACATGCATGCATATTGTCATGCCGATCCATCTCTCCCATGTCGTTGATCTTATGACTTATGTCTTCTTTCTTTATCTCGATCATGCGCGCGCGCACACACACACACATCCCACATATACATGTATACCTCTCACACATGCACGTTCAAGGTCTCTATGTCTCCATACGTAGTTAATTACCCTCAACCCTAAGCCACATCGAATCATTCTCTTCTTCTGTGCACATAACTTCCGCCTGGATGGGTAAAACAAACACTCACACTTAACATTCTCCTTCTAGCTACCCCCTCTCACTCTTCCCCTATATCCCCGAAACCAATAAGGCCATCCCTTCATTTTATTCCCGCCAACATGCACCATCGATATATAGTAGTCTTTATCGGTGTCTCTCGAACAAACACGTTCTCTCGATGTCGACTCCTCTCACGCGCACACACCTTCTCTTCCCTCTCTAAGAGCCCTTTCTCTCTCGCACCCCATCGTTGGTGGCCTCTGTGTAGGATCGAAAGTATGTCTAGAGGGGGGTGATTAGACTACTTGACCAAATAAAAATCTAGCCTTTTCCCAATTTTAGTTCTTGGCAGATTTTAGCAACTTAGCACAAGTCAAGCAATCAACCTACAGATGCAATTCTAAGAGTATAGCAGTGGAATGTAAAAAAAATTGCATATGAAGGTAAATGAAGGAGTTTGAGGAAGCAAACACAATGTTGACACGGAGATTTTTTAGCCGTGGTTTAGATAGGTGGTGCTATCGTACATCCATGTTGATGGAGACTTCAACCCACGAAGGGTAACGGTTGCATGAGTCCACGGAGGGCTCCACCCACGAAGGGTCCATGAAGAAGCAACCTTGTCTATCCCACCATGGCCGTCGCCCATGAAGGACTTGCCTCACTAGGGGTAGATCTTCACGAAGTAGGCGATCTCCTTGCCCTTACAAACTCCTTGGTTCAACTCCACAATCTTGTCGGAGGCTCCCAAGTGACACCTAGCCAATCTAGGAGACACCACTCTCCAAGAAGTAACAAATGGTGTGTTGATGATGAACTCCTTGCTCTTGTGCTTCAAATGATAGTCTCCCCAACACCCAACTCTCTCGAATAGGATTTGGATTTGGTGGAAAGAAGATTTGAGTGGAAAGCAACTTGGGGAAGGCTACAGATCAAGATTTATGTGGTAGGAATGGAAGATCTTGACCTCAACACAAGTGTAGGTGGTTCTCTCTCAGAAAATGTATGCTGGAAGTGTAGGTACGTTCTGATGGCTCTCTCCACAAATGAAGAGTGGGTGGAGGGGTATATATAGTCTCCACACAAAATCTAACCGTTACACACAACTTACCAAACTCGGTGGGACCGAATTGTGAAACTTGGTCGAACCGATTTAGGAAATAAAGTGACCATTAGGATTTTCGGTGGGACCGAAATGTCATCTCGGTGGGACCGATATGGTTAGGGTTAGGGCATAACGTAATCTCGGCGAGACCGATTACACAAACTCGGTGAGACCGATTTTGGTAATGGACACACAGAGGGTTGGTCAGGCAAACTCGGTGGGACCGATTCGCTCATTTCGGTTAGATCGAAATGTTACGAAGGGGAAACAGGGAGTTTGCATTGCAATCTCGGTGGGACCGATCGCTCATCTCGGTGTGACCGAAACATTATGAAGGGAAACAGAGAGATTGCAACCCCATCTCGGTGAGACCGAGATCCCTATTGGTGAGACCGAAAAGACTAGGGTTTGTGGTAGTGGCTGTGACATCTGAACTCGGTGGTGCCGGATGGATGGTTTTGGTGGGGCCGAGTTTGACTTTTGGTTTAGGTCATATGTGGATGTGAGAAAGTAGTTGAGAGCTTTGGAGCATATCACTAAGCACTTTGAGCAAGAAACTCATTAAGCAACACCTCATCCCTCCTTGATAGTATTGGCTTTTCCTATAGACTCAATGTGATCTTGGATCACTAAAATAGAAAATATAGTCTCTTGTGCTTTGAGCTTGAGCCAATCCTTTTGTCCTTAGCATTTTTAGGGATCCACTTTTCTCATCCATGCCATGCCAATCATTGAGCTTTCCTAAAATATTTATCTTGAAATAGCATTAGCTCAATGAGCTATATGTTGTTAGGAATTACCAAAACCACCCAGGATAGTTGCACTTTCAATCTCACCCTTTTTGGTAATTGATGACAACATATAGATCAAAGCTTCAACAAACGATAATAAGATTGAAAAACATCGTTGCTTTGAGAAGTATGTGATAAGTAAGAGCTCCCCCTAAATTTCTGCACTATTTAAAAATTTGCTTTGGACTGCAAATGCACAACGAGTTAGGATCATGGGTCACTCTTCCATGTCACATACATCTTGGTGGAGCACTCAAAATGATAATAATTAAACACATGAACTCATCACCAAGCAAAGTGAATGATCATATAAGGATATAAAAGATAATCATCCAACAAGCATTAAGGTAGCATATGATCAAACACATGATCATCCAAGTATTTCACAAAAGGCATAATGTATCAAGCAAACACACACACATAAAGAAGTTCAACCACCAAAAGCAAGAGAGATAAAGAGCAACACTCTCTCTTTAAGCCTATGATCTATACATTTTTCTCCCCCTTTGGCAACAAGTTACCAAAAAGTTCAAAAATGCATAGTACTAATCGACTCTCAGGCTTGGTCTTCATGTGGTGGTGTAGAGATGACTCCAAGGACGAAAGCATCAGTTGATGTAGCTGGAGCTGGTGGAGTGGGTGCTGGAGCTGGGGGCACTAAGGCTGTAGCAGCTGGTGCAGATGATGTAGCTCGGGTGTCTGGAACAAGCACAACAACAGATCTCTGACCTCTGGGCACTCTAGCAAATGCATCTGTGGTAGACTTGCCCTTCTTCTCCTCCACTTCCTCCTGAAATTGCTCAACTGCAGTTTGGATTTTTGTGACCTTCACATCAAGTGCATAAAACTTCTACTCTATGATTCTCTCCAAGCTCTCCTGGTTTTGAGTCAGGGTGGCCAAGCCCTTCTCAATCCTCAAGGTGGAGGCAATCAAGTAGCCAAGTTGGTCTTGTTTGCTCTTCAGAAACACTTGAGATGCATCTTTTGTAGTTGGCATCTTAGCAGCTTTCTCTGCCCTTGCTTTCTCTCTCTTTTCATGTGCTTGCACAGATGATGGTTCCTCCTCATTCATCTCAATAGTGTTGTCTTCAAATTCAGGATATAGGGGTAGATGCTCCTTGTCCAACAGATATGTTCCTGTGTCCATCTTTGAGTTGATGAGCTCCTGAATGTGTGGAGCATACCCACAACTCCTCTTCTGATCAGCTGCAGTCCTCTTGATTGTTTCCACAATCAGGCTCATGACTTTGAATTTCTGAGGTATATCAAACAAGTGTAGCAAGTTGATAGCATGACCTCTAATCATCTTGTGATCTCCTGACTTGGGAAGCAATGTGTGCCTAAGTATCGAATTGATAGTAGGCAGACCAGACAACAAGTAGTGCACAGATCCAAGCTTGTGTGTTTCCAAAGCTTTATCTGGGATCTCTCTGTACATGTGAGCCATAGAGTTGTGGTCTTTCTTCTTCTCTGCATATACGTCCAAGTCATCTTCAGATTCCTTAGGAGCATTGATCAATTCAGCCCATTCCTCAACTGTGGATTAGTACCTAGTACCCTCAGACATCCAGACAATCCTCCCATCTGGGTAGAAGTGAGCTGTGGAGTAAAACTTCATAATGAGCTCATCATTCCACTTGGTGAGCTTCTGGGCAACAAAGTCATCTACTCCACAAGACATGAAGCTGTCATATGCAAGATGGCATGGCTACCCGCCATGAGTTTCGAAGAGATGCTTGACGCCCCCTGCAAGCACCACACGGGCGCAAGACCCTCCACACACACGCTCCGACAGTGCGCCATGACCAAGCGCATCATGAGGAGACGTCCCGCCTCCTCTGGCTCCGGCTCCAGCTCCAAGCGTAGGACAACCGCCTCCGCCTCCACCGCCGCCTCCCGCTGGCGGCGCGATGCGGAACGACGCCTACCCAGACCAGAACGCGGCCTACGTCGTCTTCACCAGTCTAGGCGACGACAAGCATAGCGAGTGCCTCCTCCGGCAGGAGGTGAACACCGTCGTCCCAGCCAAGCCGGAGTTCATGCATTGGTCGGATCGCCCGATCACCTGGACCCGGGAGGATCACCCGGCAGTCATGCCAAGCGCGGGTGGTTACGCCCTCGTCCTCAACCCCACCATCATTGCGTGGCGTACATGCAAGTTCTCCCGAGTCCTCATCGATGGCGGCAGCAGCATCAACATCCTCTATCGTGACATGATGACCAAGCTCGGCCTCAAGGCCGAGGACCTGGAACCGACCCGGACGATCTTCCACAACATCGTACCCGGCCTCTCCTGCTTGCCCATTGGCCGGGTCTGGCTCGATGTCCTGTTCGGTGATAGCAGCCACTTCCGATGCGAACCGGTCTGGTTCGAGGTGGTGGACCTGTCCAGCGCGTATCACGCGCTGCTGGGCCGGCCCGCGCTCGCCAAGTTCATGGCGGTTCCCCACTACGCATATCTGAAGATGAAGATGCCGGGTCCCAAGGGTCTCATCACCATCACCGGCGATTACCGCAAGTCCCTGGAGTGCGCCCGGGATGGTGCCAAGTTGGCCGAGTCGCTGGTCATTGCCGAGGAGCGGCGCCAGCTCGACCGGATCGTCGCCCTGGCCGGCGAGGCCTCCGCTGCGTCGATCCCGACCCTGGACCCGGCCGACGAGGCCGCCTTCAAGCCCTCCAAGGAGACCAAGAGAGTGAAGCTCAACCCGGAAGATCCAATCTGCAGCAAGTACGTTGTCATAGGAGCCCGCCTCGACAGCAAATAGGAAGGCGAGCTCGTCGACTTCCTCCGTGAGAATCGGGATATCTTCGCATGGACCCCCAAGGACATGCCGGGTATCCCAAGGAAGTACGCCGAGCACAAACTTCATGTCCGTGATGACCCACAAGTGTAGGGGATCTATTGTAGTCCTTTTGATAAGTAAGAGTGTCGAACCCAACGAGGAGCAGAAGGAAATGATAAGCGATTTTCAGTAAGGTTTTCTCTGCAAGCACTGAAATTGTAGGTAATAGATAGTTTTGTGATAAGATAAATAGTAACGAGCAAAAAGTAAATAAAGTAAATAAAGTGCAGCAAGGTGGCCCAATCCTTTATGTAGCAAAGTATAAGCCTGGACAAATTCTAATAATGAAGAAGGAGCTCCCGAGGACACATTGGGAATTATCGTCTAGTTGTTTTCATCATGTTCATTAGATCCGCGTTCGGTACTTTGATAATTTGATATGTGGGTGGACCGGTACTTGGATACTGCCCTAACTTGGACAAGCATCCCACTTATGATTAACCCCTATTGCAAGCATCCGCAACTACAAAAAGGAGTACTAAGGTAAACCTAACCACAACATTAAACATATGAGTCCATATCAACCCCTAACGAAGCAACGCATAAACTAGGGTTTAAGCTTCTGTCACTCTAGCAACCCATCGTCTACTTATTACTTCCCCATGCCTTCCTCTAGGCCCAAATAATGGTGAAGTGTCATGTAGTCGACGTTCACATAACACCACTAGAGGAAAAGACAACATACATCTCATCAAAATATCGAACGAATACCGAATTCACATGACTACTAATAGCAAGACTTCACCCATGTCCTCAGGAACAAACGTAACTACTCACAAAGCATATTCATGTTCATAATCAGAGGAGTAATAATATGCATAAAGGATCTGAACATATGATCTTCCACCAAGTAAACCAATTAGCATCAACTACGAGGAGTAATCAACACTACTAGCAACCCGCAGGTACCAATTTGTGGTTTTGATACAAGATTGGATACAAGAGATGGACTAGGATTTTGAGAGGAGATGGTGCTGGTGAAGATGTATATGGAGATTGACCCCCTCCCGATGAGAGGATCGTTGGTGATGACGTTGGTGATGATTTCCCCCTCCCGGAGGGAAGTGTCCCCGGTAGAACAGCTCTGCCAGAGCCCTAGATTGATTCCGCCAAGGTTCCGCCTCGTGGCGGCGGAGTTTTGTCCCGTAAGCTTGCCCACGAATTATTCCAGGGTAAAAGTGATGATATAGCAGAAGATGGACGACGGAGGCCCACCAGGGGGCCCAGGAGATAGGGGGTCGCGCCCTATAGGGGGCGGCGCGCCCCCTATCTCCTGGACAGGGTGTGGACCCCCTGGCCTATTTCTTTCGCTCATAAATTCTTATTAAATCCAAAAAGTTGTTTCGTGGAGTTTCAGGACTTTTGGAGTTGTGCAGAATAGGTTTCCAATGTTTGCTCCTTTTCCAGCCAGAATTCCAGCTGCCGTCATCCTCCCTCTTCATGGTAACCTTGTAAAATAAGAGAGAATAGCCATAAGTATTGAGATATAATGTTTAATAACAGCCCATAATGCAATAAATATTGATATAAAAGCATGATGCAAAATGGACGTATCAACTCCCCCAAGCTTAGACCTCGCTTGTCCTCAAGCGGAAGCCAAAATCGAAAAATATGTCCACATGTTTAGAGATAGAGGTGTCGATAAAAATAAAATACGGACATGAGGGCATCATGATCATTCTAATAACAACAACATAAATAGATTTTGTCATATGATTTCCTATGCTCAAGTGACAAGCAATTCACAATGTCAAGTATGATTCAAAAACTTCATTGGGAACTAACAAACTATAATCTTAGTCATTGAAGCAATTGAAATTTATCGTAACATCAGAAAGAGTCAACAATAGAGCTTTTCAGCAAGTTCACATACTCAACTATCATGTAGTCTTCTATAATTGCTAACACTCACACAATACTTGTGGTTATTGAGTTTCAGCCAGACACTGAGAAAGACAGGGGCATATTGTGTTGCCTCCCAACGTATTCACCTTTAGGTGATGTCAACAATAATAGCCCATGCTAACTTACATCCAATTGGATATATATATATATATATATATATATATATATATATATATATATATATATATATATATATATATATCATGATCCTTCAAACACAAAGAGCTTGCCAAAGGATAAAATGAAAAAGGGAAATGTGAGGATCACCTTGACTCAAGCATAAAGTAAAAACATGAAATAAAGGATAGGCCCTTCGCAGAGGGAAGAAGAGGTTGTCATGCGCGTTTAGGGTTGATGCACGAAATCTTGATGCAAGAGAATGTCACTTTATATTGCCCCTTGTATGTGCACCTTAATTATGCAGTCCGTCGCTTTTATTACTTCCACAACAAGTTCATACAAAGCTTATTTTGTCCGCACTAATAAGTCATACATATTTAGAGAGCAATTCTTATTGCTTGCACCGATGACAACTTACTTGAAGGATCGTACTCAATCCATAGGTAGATATAGTGGACTCTCATCGCAAAACTGGGTTTAAGGATGTTTGGAAGCACAAGTAGTATCTCTACTTGGTGCAAGAATTTTGTCTAGAATGATGGGGAAAGGCAAGCTCGACATGTTTGGAAGGTCAATGACAATATACTTTAACTGAGACGTCGGAAAACATAAACCATTATGTTGTCTTCCTTGTCCAACGTCAACTCTTTTAGCATGTCATATTTAATGAGTGCTCCCAATTATAAAAGGTGTCCAAGATAATGTATTTATATATGAACCCCTCTCTACTTATCACTTCCTATTAATTGCAACGATGACCAAGGCTAAGTTCATCAACTCTCAACAATTTTTATGCCTCATACTTTCTATATGTGAAGTTATCACTATCCATAAGATCAATATGAACTCTTTTGTTCTTTCTACTTTCTCAAGATCATAGCAACAAAGCAAAGCCCTTGACTCAACACTAATCTTTATTATAGATATCACACTGACTCGATTACATAAAGAGATCACAAAGCAAAACTCAAAACTACTTGATATCAAAACTTCGAACTAATAGATCAAAATACAACTAAAAGGATCGAACTAAATAAGGCGGTAAAGATAGGAGTGTGATGGCGATACGATACCGGGGCACCTCCCCCAAGCTTGGCAGTTGCCAAGGGGAGTGCCCATACCCATGTGATTATTTCCTCGGAGGTGATGGAGGTGGTGATGATGACGGTGGATAATCGCACATCGAGTGTAAAAGCTCCTCCAACTTGCGGATAATGCCCTTGAGCACATAAATATGATACTTCAACAAAATATTCTCATGTGTGAGGTACTTGTTCTGTATGCGGGCTAACTCAATCATCTTGAAAGCTTCAATCTCTGTTGGAGTGAAAAGGTTAGGTAAAGGTTGAGGGATGTCTTCTTATTTCACCACCGGAGCTTGAACCTCCATGGCCTTCTTGATCCCTTCATCCTTGTTGATCTCTTATGGTTCCTCTCTTTTCAGCTCTATCTTCAATAGCCAAGCATCCTTGTCTTCGTTGTTGGAGGAGGGAGAAGTCATGGTGCTCTAAATCTGCAACGGAAACAACTCAAAATAAAAACAGAGGATATTTGCGTGATATGGTGGTCAAAACCTTCGGGAGTATATATAATGAATTTTTACCGACCAAAATACGTAACGTGCAAGAAAATGGAGTCCGGGAGGCACACGAGGTGCCCACGAGACAGGGGGCGCCCTACAGGGGGGGCGCCCTACAGGGGGGGCGCGCCCTCCACTCTCGTGGGGGCCTCGTGTCCCTTTCGGACTACTTCTTTCTTCCTAAAATTCTTAAATAATCCAAAACTGATGAAAATTGCCATTAAAGTTATTTTGGAGTCGGTTTACTTACCGTACCACATACCTATGCCTTTTCGAAGTCTGGAATGTTCTGGAAAGTGTCCCTTATGTATTCCTCAGGGGTTATGGTTTCAATAATATTAGTTTCAACATTGATAGGATTACCTGAAATATAATGTGTAATTCTTTGACCGTTTACCACCCTCGGATTTGTGCCTTCGAAGTTGTTGATTTTTATAGCACCAGAATGACAGACCTCCTCGATAACGTAGGGGCCTTTCCATTTTGAGAGAAGTTTTCCTGCAAAAAATCTTAAACAAGAGTTGAACAGTAACACATAATCTCCTACGTTAAACTCACGCTTTTGTATCCTCTTATCATGCCAGCATTTGACTTTTTCTTTGAAAAGCTTGGCATTCTCATATGCTTGGGTTCTCCATTCATCAAGTGAACTAATATCAAATAATCTCTTCTCACCAGCAAGTTTGAAATCATAATTGAGCTCCTTAATAGCCCAATATGCTTTATGTTCACGTTCAAGAGGTAAATGACATGCTTTTCCATAAACCATCTTATATGAAGACATACCCATAGGATTTTTGTATGCAGTTCTATAGGCCCATAATGCATCATCAAGTTTTTTGGACCAATTCTTTCTAGATCTATTCACAGTCTTTTGCAAAATTAATTTGAGCTCTCTATTGCTCAACTCTACTTGATCACTAGACTGCGGGTGATAAGGAGATGTGATTCTATGATTGACATCATACTTAGCAAGCATCTTACGGAAAGCACCATGAATAAAATGTGAACCACCATCAGTCATAAGATATCTAGGGACTCCAAACCTTGGAAAAATAACTTCTTTAAGCATTTTAATAGAAGTGTTATGATAAGCACTACTAGTTGGAATAGCTTCTATACCCACTTAGTAACGTAATCAACAACAACTAAAATATGTGTATAACCATTAGAGGCAGGAAAAGGTCCCATATAATCAAAGCCCCAAACATCAAACGGTTCAATAACAAGAGAATAATTCATAGGCATTTCTTGACGTCTACTAATGTTACCTATTCTTTGACATTCATCACAAGATAAGACAAACTTACGAGCATCTTTGAAGAGAGTAGGCCAATAAAAACCAGATTGTAGTACCTTGTCTGCAGTTCTATCTCCAGCATGGTGCCCTCCATAGGATTCAGAGTGACACTTGCGTAGGATCTGTTCATGTTCATGCTCAGGTACACAACGTCTAATAACACCATCTACTCCTTCTTTATAAAGGTGTGGATCATCCCAAAAGTAATGTCTTAAATCAAAAAAGAACTTTTTCTTTTGCTGGTATGTGAAACTAGGCGGTATATATTTAGCAACAATGTAATTAGCATAGTCGGCATACCAAGGAGCAGTACGAGAAGCATTGATGACCGCTAATTGTTCATCAGAAAAGCTATCATTAATAGGCAGTGGGTCATCAAGAACATTCTCTAACCTAGACAAGTTGTCTGCAACGGGGTTCTGATGACCCACAAGTATAGGGGATCTATCGTAGTCCTTTCGATAAGTAAGAGTGTCAAACCCAACGAGGATCAAAAGGAAATGATAAGCGGTTTTCAGCAAGGTATTCTCTGCAAGTACTGAAATAAGTGGTAACAGATAGTTTTGTGATAGGATAAATTGTAACGAGTAACAAGTAACAAAAGTAAATAAAGTGCAGCAAGGTGGCCCAATCCTTTTTGTAGCAAAGGACAAGCCTGGACAAACTCTTATAATAGGAAAAGCGCTCCCGAGGACACATGGGAATATCGTCAAGCTAGTTTTCATCATGCTCATATGATTCGCGTTCGGTACTTTGATAATTTGATATGTGGGTGGACCGGTGCTTGGGTACTGCCCTTACTTGGACAAGCATCCCACTTATGATTAACCTCTATTGCAAGCATCCGCAACTACAACAAAAGTATTAAGGTAAACCTAACCATCGCATGAAACATATAGATCCAAATCAGCCCCTTACGAAGCAACGCATAAACTAGGGTTTAAGCTTCTGTCACTCTAGCAACCCATCATCTACTTATTACTTCCCAATGCCTTCCTCTAGGCCCAAATAATGGTGAAGTGTTATGTATTCGACGTTCACATAACACCACTAGAGGTTAGACAACATACATCTTATCAAAATATCAAAGGAATACCAAATTCACATGACTACTAATAGCAAGACTTCTCCCTTGTCCTAAGGAACAAATGTAATTACTCACAAAGCATATTCATGTTCATAATAAAAGGGGTAATAATGTGCATAAAGGATATGAACATATGATATTCCACCAATTAAACCAACTAGCATCAACTACAAGGAGTAATCAACACTACTAGCAACCTACTAGCACCAATCCCGGACTTGGAGACAAGAATTGGATACAAGAGATGAACTAGGGTTTGGAGATGAGATGGTGCTGGTGAAGATGTTGATGGATATTGCCCTCTCCCGATGAGAGGAGCGTTGGTGATGGTGATGGTGATGATTTCCCCCTCCCGGAGGGGAGTGTCCCCGGCAAAACACCTCTGCCGGAGCCCTAGATTGGTTCCGCCAAGGTTCCGCCTCGTGGCGGCGGAGTCTCGTTCCGAAAGGTTCTTTGATAATTCTTTCTCATCGAAAGACTTCATATGGGAGAAGATGGACGTCAGAGAGCCACCCGGAGGCCCACGAGGTAGGGGGGCGCGCCCCCCACCCTCGTGAGCAGGGTGTGGGCCCCCTGGCCTTCATCTTTGGCGACGATTTTTCTTTATTTATTTTAAGGTATTCCGTGGAGTTTCAGGACTTTTGGAGTGGCGCAGAATAGTCCTTCAATATTTGCTCCTTTTCCAGCCCAGAATTCCAGCTGCCGGCATTCTCCCTCTTCATGTAAACCTTGTAAAATAAGAGAGAATGGCCATTAGTATTGTGACATAGCATGAAATAACAGCCCATAATGCAATAAATATCGATATAAAAGCATGATGCAAAATGGACGTATCAACTCCCCCAAGCTTAGACCTCGCTTGTCCTCAAGTGAAAAGCCGATAAATATGTCCTCATGTTTAGAGGTAGAGGCGTCGATAAAAATAAAATACGGACATGAAGGCATCATGATTATTTCATAACAGCAACATATATAAATTTTGTCATATGATTACTCATGTTCAAGTGATGATCTTTTCACAAAGCCAAAGTATGAATCAGAAACCTTATTGGGCACCAACAATTATAATCTCAGTCATTGAAGAAATTGCAATTTATCATAACATCGGAAAGAGTCTATGTCAGAGCTTAAAAGCAAGTCCACATACTCAACTATCACTTAGTCCTTGATAACTGCTAACACTCACGCAATACTTGTGGTTACGGAGTTTTAATCGGACACAGAGAAAGATAGGGGCTTATAGTCTTTGCCCCACAACCTTTTACCTCAAGGGTAATGTCAACAATAATAAGTCACGCTCTCCCACATCCAATTAGATATATATATATATATATCATGTTCTTTCCATCATGCTGAGCTTGCCAAAGGATAAAATGAAAAAGGAAAGGTGAAGATCACCGTGACTCTTGCATAAGGTAGAGGATAATAAAAAAAGATAGGCCCTTCGCAGAGGGAAGCAGAGGTTGTCATGCGCGTGTAGGGTTGATGCACAAAATCTTAATGCAAAAGCACGTCACTTTATATTGCCCCTTGCATGTGAACCTTTATTATGCAGTCCGTCGCTTTTATTGCGTCCACAACAAGTTTGTACAAAGCTTATTTCTCTGCACTAATAAGTCATGCATATTTAGAGAGCAATTTTTATTGCTTGCACCGGTGACAACTTACTTGAAGGATCTTACTCAATCCATAGGTAGATATGGTGGACTCTCATGGCAAAACTGGTTTAAGGGTATTTGGAAACACAAGTAGTATTTCTACTTAGTGCTGAGAATTTGGCTAGCATGAGGGGAAAAGGCAAGCTCAACACGGTAGAGGAACCATGACAACATACTTTATCTCAGATATAAGAAAACATAACTCATTATGTTGTCTTCCTTGTCCAACATCAACTCTTTAGCATGTCATATTTTAATGAGTGCTCCGAATCATAAAAGATGTCAATGATAATATATCTATATGTGAAACCTCTCTTTCCTTATTACTTCCTATTAATTGCAACGATGACCAAAGCTATATTTGCCAACTCCCAACAACTTTTAATCATCATACTTTTTCTATGTGGAGTCACTACTTTCAATAAGATCAATATGAACTCTTTGATTCCTTCTATTTTTTTCTAATTACCCAAGATCATGGCAAAATACTCAAGCCCTTGACTCAACACTAATCTTTATTATATAGCTGACGGACTCGATTACAAAGTAGGATCATAAAGCAAAACTCAAAACTAGATCATGCCATGACTTTATTCTACTAAATCAAGATACTACTAATAGGATCGAACTAAGAAAAACGGTAAAGATTGGGGTTGTGATGGTGATATGATACCAGGGCACCTCCCCCAAGCTTGGCAGTTGCCAAGGGGAGTGCCCATACCCATGTGATTATGTCTCCTTCCTTGTTGTTGGCGGTGGAGGTGTTGATGATGATGCAAGCTTGTCGTCCACCTTCCATGGCATAGGCTCACTATCATAGAAGGATGATCGAGTCTCCGGAATCCTCAAATCTGCAGCCAAACTCATCCTTTTGAATCTATATTCATACTCACAGTTTTGGTTTTGCAGATCATAGATTTGGGCTTGGAGGTGCTCGATCTTCTCATGTGGCTTATAGATGGCTTCCTCGGTCTTCTTGGCATCCGGCTCATAGTTGTTGGTGAACTCCGCGAGCATCTTGTGGGTAGCGTTGATTCCACGCTCCACCATCCCCTGGCACATGATAACTTGTTTCTCCATTGCTTTGAGCCTCAACTCCACACTTCCGGTTCCCTTGGGTCCCTCAACATCGTCGATGTGCAACAACCCATCACGCATCTCAATGGTTTGGGGGTGTCGCAGCACCTCCGCGAGGTAAGGGTTGATAACCTTCTCGAAGAACTTGTCCTTGGAAGCACTTGGGGTTGTCATGATGATCTAGACCTGTCAGAAAAACAGCTCGAAACAAGAACAGGGGAGATTTGCGTGATACGAGAGTCAACACCTTTGGGAGTATATATAATGAATTTTTACCAACCAAAATACGTATCGTGCAAGGAAACAGAGTCCGGGGGGCACACGAGGTGCTCACGAGGTAGGGGGGCGCGCCCAGGGGGTAGGGTGCGCCCTCCACCCTCGTGGAGGCCTCGTATCCTCCCCGGACTGCTACTTATTTTTCTATTTTTCTAAATAATCCAAAACGGAGAAATATTGCCTTTAAAATTGTTTTGGAGTTGGTTTACTTACCGTACCACATACCTATTCTCTTTTGGAGTCTGGAACGTTCAGGAAAGTGTCCTTTATGTACTCCTCTGGGGTTATGGTTTCAATAATATTAGTTTCAACATTTATAGGATTACCTGAGATGTAGTGTTTGATCCTTTGACTGTTTACCACCTTCGGATTGGTGCCTGCGAAGTTGTTGATTTTTATGGCACCGGAACGATAGACCTCCTTGATGACGTAGGGACCTTCCCATTTGGAGAGAAGTTTTCCTGCAAAAAATCTTAAACGAGAGTTGTATAGTAATACATAATCACCTACATTAAACTCACGCTTTTGTATCCTTTTGTCATGCCATCTTTTAACTTTTTCTTTAAACAACTTGGCATTTTCATAAGCTTGGGTTCTCCATTCATCAAGTGAGCTAATATCAAATAACCTCTTCTCACCGGCAATTTTGAAATCATAGTTGAGCTCTTTAATAGCCCAATATGCATTATGTTCTAGTTCGAGAGGTAAGTGACATGCTTTTCCATAAACCATTTTATACGGAGACATACCCATAGGATTTTTGTATGTAGTTCTATAGGCCCATAATGCATCATTCAGTTTCTTGGACCAATTCTTTCTAGACCTATTGATAATCTTTTGCAAAATTAATTTGAGCTCTCTATTGCTCAATTCTACCTGACCACTAGACTGTGGGTGATATGGAGATGCAATTCTATGATTAACATCGTATTTAGCAAGCATCTTACGGAAAGCACCATGAATAAAGTGTGAACCACCATCAGTCATTAAATATCTAGGGACTCCAAACCTCGGAAAAATAACTTCCTTAAGCATTTTAATAGAAGTGTTATGATCCGCACTACTAGTTGGAATAGCTTCTACCCACTTAGTAACGTAATCAACAGCAACTAAAATATGTGTATATCCATTAGAGCAGGAAAAGGTCCCATATAATCAAAGCCCCAAACATCAAATGGCTCTATAACAAGTGAATAATTCATAGGCATTTCTTGACGTCTACTGATATTACCAATTCTTTTACATTCATCACAAGACAAAACAAACTTACGGGCATCCTTGAAGAGAGTAGGCCAATAAAACCCGGATTGCAATACCTTATGTGTAGTTCTATCTCCAGCGTGATGTCCTCCATAAGCTTCGGAGTGACACTTGCGTAGGATCTGTTCCTGTTCATGCTCAGGTACACAACGTCTAATAACACCATCTACTCCTTTATAAAGATGTGGGTCATCCCAAAAGTAGTGTCTCAAGTCATAGAAAAACTTTTTCTTTTGTTGGTATGTGAAGCTAGGTGGTATAAATTTAGCAACAATATAATTAGCATAATTAGCATACCATGGAGTGCTACGAGAAGGACTTATGACATTTAATTGCTGACCAGGAAAGCTATCATCAATAGGTAGTGGGTCATCAAGAACATTCTCTAGCCTATACAAGTTGTCTGCAACGGGGTTCTCAGCTCCTTTTCTATCAACAATATGTAAATCAAGTTCTTGAAGCAAGAGAACCCATCTAATGAGTCTAGGTTTTGCATCTTTCTTTTCCATAAGATATTTAATAGCAGCATGATCTGTGTGAATAGTTACTCTAGAATCAACAATATAGGGTCTGAATTTATCACAAGCAAATACAACCGCTAAAAGTTCCTTTTCGGTAGTAGCATAATTTCTTTGAGCATTGTCTAGAGTCTTACTAGCATACTGGATAACATTCAATTTCTTATCGACTCTTTTCCCTAAAACAGCACCTACAGCATAATCACTAGCATCGCACATAATTTCAAAAGGTAAATTCCAATCAGGTGGCTAAACAACAGGTGCAGCGATCAAAGCTTTCTTAAGTGTTTCAAATGCTTCTACACAATCATCATCAAAGACAAAAGGAATATCTTTTTGCAATAAATTAGTCAGAGGCCTAGAGATTTTAGAAAAGTCCTTAATGAATCTCCTATAAAAACCGGCGTGACCAAGGAAACTTCTTATACCTTTTCTGTCCTTGGGACATGGCATCTTTTCAATAGCATCAAGTTTGGATTTATCAACTTCAATACCTCTCTCGGTGATTTTGTGCCCCAAGACAATGCCTTCATTAACCATAAAGTGACACTTTTCTCAATTCAGGACGAGACTAGTGTCTTCGCATCTCTGCAAAACTCGATCAAGGTTGCTCAAACAATCATCAAAAGAGGATCCATAGACGATGAAATCATCCATGAATACCTCACAAATCTTTTCACAAAAATAAGAAAATATAGCCATCATGCATCTTTGAAAGGTAGCAGGTGCATTACATAAACCAAAAGGCATACGTCTATAAGCAAAAGTACCAAAAGGGAAAGTAAAAGTAGTTTTAGATTGATCCTTCGCTGACACAGGTATTTGAGAGAAGCCAGAATAACCATCTAGAAAGCAAAAATGTGTGTGTTTGGATAGCCTTTCTAGCATTTGATCAATAAAAGGTAAGGGGTAATGATCTTTCTTAGTAGCTTTATTTAACTTACGAAAATCAATTACCATCCTATAACCTGTAATAATTCTTTGTGGGGTCAATTCATCTTTATCATTAGGAACAACGGTAATACCTCCCTTTTTAGGGACACAATGGACAGGGCTTACCCATTCACTATCAGCAACGGGATAAATAATACCTGCCTCAAGGAGCTTTAGAATCTCCTTTCTTACCACTTCATTCGTTTTGGGATTTAATCGTCTTTGAGGATCTCTAACTGGCTTGGCATCTTTCTCTACTGAAATTTTGTGTTGACATAATGTGGGACTAATGCCCTTAAGATCATCCAGAGTATATCCAACAGCTGTTCGGTGCTTCTTCAGAGTTTTCAATAATCTTTCTTCTTCTTTCTCTAAAAGGTTAGCACTAATAATAACATGATATATTTCTTTTTCATCAAGATAAGCATACTTAAGATTATCAGGTAATGGTTTGAGTTCAAACACGGGATCGCCCTTGGGTGGAGGGGGATCCCCAAGAATTTCAACGGGAAGGTTATGTTTCAGCATAGGTTCCTGTTTAAGGAACACTTAATCTATTTCTTCCCTTTCCTTCATAAACATATCGTTTTCATGGTCTAGTAAATATTGTTCTAACGGATCAGTTGGAGGAACAGCAATGGAAGCAAGACCAATAATTTCAACCTTACTAGATGGTTCCCTTTCACGAGGTTGTCTACTAAAGTTGGCAAAATTAAGTTCATGAGACATACCATCTATGCCAACAGTGACAATATTCCTTTCACAATTAATCTTAGCACTAGCTGTATTCAAGAAGGGTCTACCAAAAAATAATGGGACAAAAATCATCTTGTGGGGAAGCAAGAACAAGAAAATCGGCAGGGTATTTAACCTTCCCACACAAAACTTCAACATCTCTAACAATCCCAATAGGTTCAATGGTATCCCTATTAGCAAGCTTAATAGTAACATCAATGTCTTCTAATTCAACGGTGCAATGTCGTGCATAATTTCTTTATATAGATCATAAGGTATCGCACTAGCACGAGCACCCATATCACATAAGCCATGATAACAATGATATCCTATTTTAACAGAAATAACAGGCATGCCTACAACAAGTCTACGTGTCTTAGTATCAGGTCTAGCAATATTAGCAGTCTCACCCAAGAAAGAAATAACATGCCCTTCTAAATCCTCATCCAAGAGATCTTTAATCATAGCAATACCAGGTTCAAAATTAATTTGCTCAGGAGGTGTATAACTCCTAGTATTACTCTTACGACCAATAGTTGAAGCTTTAGCATGATCTTTTATCCTAACAGGAAAAGGAGGTTTTTCAACATAAGCAGTAGGAACAATAGGATCACTACAGGTAATAGTCTTTTCTTCGACTGTAATAGGTGCAACTATTTTCACTTCAATAGGAGGATTATATTTAAACCACTTCTCTTTAGGGAGATCAACGTGAGTAGCAAAAGTTTCACAAAAAGTAGCTACTATCTCAGAGTCAAGTCCATACTTAGCGCTAAATCCATGAAAAGCATTGCTATCCATAAAAGATTTAACACAATCGAACTTAGGTGTCAGACCTGACTCCTTACTATCGTCGGAACCCCAATCTTCAGAGTTGCGTTTAATTCTTTCCAAGAAGTCCCATTTGAAATCAATAGTCTTCAGCATATAAGAACCAGCACAGGAAGTATCGAGCAGGTTGTGATTATCAAGAGAAAGCCGAGCATAAAAATTCTGAATAATCATTTCCCGAGAGAGCTCATGATTGGGGCATGAATACAACATTGACTTAAGCCTCCCCCAAGCTTGAGCGATGATTTCTCCTTTGCCAGGCCAGAAATTATATAGGTAATTACAGTCACGATGAACAAGATGCATAGGATATAACTTTGGGTGAAATTCCAACTTCAATCGCTTATAATTCCAAGATCTCGAATCATCACATAGCCTATACCATGTCATTGCATCTCCCTTCAAAGATAAAGGGAAGACCTTCCTTTTGACAACATCATCGGGCATACCTGCAAGTTTAAATAATCCACAAACTTCATCCACAAAGATGAGGTGTAAATCGGGATGCAATGTTCCGTCTCCTGCAAAAGGATTATCTAACAGTTTTTCTATCATACCCAAAGGGGTCTCAAAGTGAATATTTTCATAAAGTTCAGTAGGTTGAGGAGCATCTCTTTGCTCTTCTGGTTGGGGTGAAGATACCCCAAACAAGCCCCTCAAAGGATTAGTTTCCATAGTGACAAGTAACAAAAAAATTCAGCACACTCCCGGGCAACGGCGCCATAAAAGAGTCTTGATGACCCACAAGTGTAGGGGATCGATCATAGTCCTTTTGATAAGTAAGAGTGTTGAACCCAACGAGGAGCAGAAAGAAATGATAAGCGGTTTTCAGTAAGGTTTTCTCTGCAAGCACTGAAATTGTAGGTAATAGATAGTTTTGTGATAACATAAATAGTAACAAGCAAAATGTAAATAAAGTAAATAAAGTGCAGCAAGGTGGCCCAATCCATTATGTAGCAAAGGATAAGCCTGGACAAATTCTAATAATGAAGAAGGAGCTCCCGAGGACACATTGGGAATTATCGTCAAGCTAGTTTTCATCACGTTCATAAGATTCGCGTTCGGTACTTTGATAATTTGATATGTGGGTGGACCGGTACTTGGGTACTGCCCTAACTTGGACAAGCATCCCACTTATGATTAACCCCTATTGCAAGCATCCGCAACTACAAAAAGGAGTATTAAGGTAAACCTAACCACAACATTAAACATATGAGTCCATATCAACCCCTAACGAAGCAACGCATAAACTAGGGTTTAAGCTTATGTCACTCTAGCAACATAGCATCTACTTATTACTTCCCCATGCCTTCCTCTAGGACAAGATAATGGTGAAGTGTCATGTAGTCGACGTTCACATAACACCACTAGAGGAAAAGACAACATACATCTCATCAAAATATCGAACGAATACCGAATTCACATGACTACTAATAGCAAGACTTCACCCATGTCCTCAGGAACAAACGTAACTACTCACAAAGCTTATTCATGTTCATAATCAGAGGAGTAATAATATGCATAAAGGATCTGAACATATGATCTTCTACCAAGTAAACCAATTAGCATCAACTACGAGGAGTAATCAACACTACTAGCAACCCACAGGTACCAATTTGTGGTTTTGATACAAGATTGGATACAAGATATGAACTAGGGTGTTGAGAGGAGATGGTGCTGGTGAAGATGTTGATGGAGATTGATCCCCTCCCGATGAGAGGATCGTTGGTGATGACATTGGTGATTATTTCCCCCTCCCGGCGGGAAGTGTCCCCGGCAGAACAGCTCCGCCAGAGCCCTAGATTGATTCCGCCAAGGTTCCGCCTCGTGGCGGCGGAGCTTCGTCCCGTAAGCTTGCCCACGAATTTTTCCAGGGTAAAAGTGATGATATAGCAGAAGATGGACGCAGGAGGCCCACCAGGGGGAGATAGGGGCGCGCCCTATAGGGGGGCGCCCCCCTTTCTCCTGGACAGGGTGTGGGCCCCCTGGCCTATTTCTGTCAGGACCCCGACTCGATGTCACATCGATCTAGCCGGTAACACCTCATATCACTTTGCGGCCTCACGCACGGTATCCCCACGGGTGTTGCCCTACCTTTGCCCGGGACCGTTTGCGCCTTTTGGCTCACGTATATGATAGTGTCGCTAGCATCCATATGATAAAGAGCCCGGGCTGACATGACTAGTCGTAAACCCAAAGTGGCACAGACTTACAGGGACAGGCATCCATGACCCAGCTTCGAACGTGTCGGTCATCAGCAAGTGGGTCCGGGCTGTAGCACTGGGCTAGCAGGACTCCGGTAAACCGGGCTGTAGCGGGCTAACAGGACTCCGGTACTCAAAGCGTGACATTTCCCCGAAGGGACAGACACAGGAACGAAGAAGGACACATGCCGGCCAGCCTAAGTGTTCCAGAGCAGTAGCAAGCTACCATGGCTCAGTGGTAACACTAGGAGACATTTCCCGGTAAGAGAGGCTACTAAAGATAAACAACTAGATAGTCAGATCCCACACATACCAAGCATTTCAATCATACACACAATATGCTCGATATGTGCAAATACAACGAAGCATCACAACATGACTCTACGACACAAGTACTTTATTTAAGGCTCAGGGAGCCATACATAACATACACGAAGGTACGGGTCTCACGACCCAACATACAAGTCATACAGTCATACAAACCAGCAGCGGAAGTAACTTGTCTGAGTACAGACAACTAGTAAAATAAAAGAGGCTTGGGAAGCCTAGCTATACTACAAGGTCCTTCACAAGCTCAGGGTTACCACCTGGGTCTTTAGCCTACTCGTTGATGTCAATGTCTACATAGAACCCATCAGAAGGGGTTGCAGCGTCTTCTGTAAAAAATGTAGATTATAGCAACATGAGTACAAAGGTACTCAGCAAGACTTACATCAGATCCTACATACATGCTTAGTATCAAGAAGGGTTGGTGGAGTTATTGCAGCAAGCCAGCTTTGACTCTTGGCTAGGCTATCCTACGATACTCCAACTTGAAATGGTTTTGCGCACACGAGTCCACTACTCACCACTTCAATACACCACCGAGGATCCACCTCCGTCTTTCTACGGAAGAGCCATCCTCGGCACTCACTCTTATCTTGAGGCTTTTAGTAGTTTCCATTTACTTGTCTATGAACTGTATAGGCAACCAAGTAGTCCTTTACCGCGGACGCGGCTATTCGAATAGATTATGATAACCCTGCAGGGGTGTACTTCTTCATACATGTTTCCACCACTTAGCGTCTGCACACGACATGTGCTCGGCAGACTTCAAGCGAAAGCCGACGTGGGTGTAGACCACGACCTACCTAAACACTTAAGCCTCTAGTCCAGGTTTATCGCCTATTCACGTTCCATCCGCAGGGAGTCCGGCCGAGGTTTCCCATACGGCCCCGAACGATGTGAACAGGGTTCCCGAGATACCTAACGGGTATTCGGTACACCGTGCCACGTACCTACCGCATCACAGCCCACCCCTACGGTCAGCGCTGTCCACGGCCTCCAGTAGGCTACAAACACCAGAAACTACTTGCAACTCCTGGACGGAGAACTAGGGTGAATAAGAAGCCGAGAGGGTCCATTGGTTTCGGGCCCAATGCATGGTAGTAGCTGATTCTTAAATCACACATACAGATCTCAGTGCTTAAGGTCGGCTTCAATGAAACAACCCACCATGTACTCCTACATGGCCTCTCATCGATACCTTTACCAAGTCGTGTTCACCACACCACTCTCATTACCGACATAATCATTTCACTCTAGCCCATCACCCAGATGAACCAGACCTGACACGACTCTAAGCATAGCAGGCATAGCAAGGTAGGAACAACACATACATATGGCTCAATCAACTCCTACACATGCTAGTGGGTTTCATCTAGTTACTGTGGCAATGACAGGTCATGCAGAGGAAATGGGTTCAACTACCGTAGCACACAGCAGTTTGAATCGTGTTGTCTTAATGCAGTAAAAGAGAGCAGGAGCGAGAACATGGGATTGTATCGATATGATCAAATGGTTGGTTGCTTGCCTGATGGTTCGATGCACGGATACGGTTCTTCGTTAGGGTAGTCACGGTACTCCTCGGGGACAGATCCTGTCGTAAAGGATAACGATACACAGGCATCACCAAACAATGTGCAACAATATGATGCATGCATGAAACATGGCAATATGAGTGTGTTGGGCTAATGCAACTAAAGCTACCAACGCTGTCAGGACCCCGACTCGATGTCACATCGATCTAGCTGGTAACACCTCATATCACTTTGCGGCCTCACGCACGGTATCCCCACGGGTGTCGTCTTACCTTTTCCCGGGACCGTTTGCGCCTTTTGGCTCGCGTATATGAAAGTGTCGCTAGCATCCATATGATAAAGAGCCCGGGCTGACATGACTAGTCGTAAACCCAAAGTGGCACAGACTTACAGGGACAGGCATCCATGACCCAGCTTCGAACGTGTCGATCATCAGCAAGTGGGTCCGGGCTGTAGCACTGGGCTAGCAGGACTCCGGTAAACCGGGCTGTAGCGGGCTAACAGGACTCCGGTACTCAAAGCGTGACATTTCCCCGAAGGGACAGACACAGGAACGAAGAAGGACACATGCCGGCCAGCCTAAGTGTTCCAGAGCAGTAGCAAGCTACCATGGCTCAGCGGTAACACTAGGAGACATTTCCCGGTAAGAGAGGCTACTAAAGATAAACAACTAGATAGTCAGATCCCACACATACCAAGCATTTCAATCATACACACAATATGCTCGATATGTGCAAATACAACGAAGCATCACAACAAGACTCTACGACACAAGTACTTTATTTAAGGCTCAGTGAGCCATACATAACATACACAAAGGTACGGGTCTCACGACCCAACATACAAGTCATACAGTCATACAAACCAGCAGCGGAAGTAACTTGTCTGAGTACAGACAACTAGTAAAATAAAAGAGGCTTGGAAAGCCTAGCTATACTACGTGGTCCATCACAAGCTCAGGGTCACCACCTGGGTCTTTAGCCTACTCGTTGATGTCAACGTCTACATAGAACCCATCAGAAGGGGTTGCAGCGTCTTCTGTAAAAATGTAGATTATAGCAACATGAGTACAAAGGTACTCAGCAAGACTTACATCAGATCCTACATACATGCATAGTATCAAGAGGGGTTGGTGGAGTTATTGCAGCAAGCCAGCTTTGACTCTTGGCTAGACTATCCTACGATACTCCAACTTGAAATGGTTTTGCGCACACGAGTCCACTACTCACCACTTCAATACACTACCGAGGATCCACCTCCGTCTTCCTACGGAAGAGCCATCCTCGGCACTCACACTTATCTTGAGGCTTTTAACAGTTTCCATTTACTTGTCTATGAACTGTATAGGCAACCAAGTAGTCCTTTACCGCGGACGCGGCTATTCGAATAGATCATGTTAACCCTGCAGGGGTGTACTTCTTCATACACGCTCTCACCACTTATCGTCGCTTACACGACATGTACTCGGCAACCTTCAAGCGGAAGCCCAACGTGGGTGTCGGCCACGACCTACCTAATCACCTAAGCCTCCAGTAGGCTACAAACACCAGAAACTACTTGCAACTCCTGGACGGAGAACTAGGGTGAATAAGAAGCCGAGAGGGTCCATTGGTTTCGGGCCCAATGCATGGTAGTAGCTGATTCTTAAATCACACATACAGATCTCAGTGCTTAAGGTCGGCTTCAATGAAACAACCCACCATGTACTCCTACATGGCCTCTCATCGATACCTTTACCAAATCGTGTTCACCACACCACTCTCATTACTGACATAACATTTCACTCTAGCCCATCACCCAGATGAACCAGACCTGACACGACTCTAAGCATAGCAGGCATAGCAAGGTAGGAACAACACATACATATGGCTCAATCAACTCCTACACATGCTAGTGGGTTTCATCTAGTTACTGTGGCAATGACAGGTCATGCAGAGGAAATGGGTTCAACTACCGTAGCACACAGCAGTTTGAATCGCGTTGTCTTAATGCAGTAAAAGAGAGCAGGAGCGAGAACATGGGATTGTATCGATATGATCAAATGGTTGGTTGCTTGCCTGATGGTTCGATGCACTGATATGGTTCTTCGTTAGGGTAATCACTGTACTCCTCGGAGGCAGAACCTGTCGCAAAGGACACCGACACACAACCATCACCAAACAATGTGCAACAATATGATGCATGCATGAATCATAGCAATATGAGTGTGTTGGGCTAATGCAACTAAAACCAGAAGGGTTTGAACAAATTTGAATCAAAGATTCAAATTTCAAACTCAAACATGGCCTTTTAAAGTGCTTTTCCTTGTTCTGCTTAAAACATCAATTTAACTTGTTTGATCATGCATGAAAATAGTACAGATGGATAGATTGGATTTTTCTGATCATTTTTCATATATAATTTGTCCAATTTGGAGTTACAGAATAAAAGTTATGAATTTTTGAAGTTTAAATAATATTCTGGAATTTCCTGATTTAATTTAAATCCAGAAATATAACTATTGCGCGAGCATGACGTCAGCATGACGTCAGTGGTCAACTGCGGCTGTCTGGGGTCAAACCTGACGTGTGGGGCCCACACGTCAGTGACAGGGGGGTTAAAGAGGGTTAAATTAATCCTAATTACTAATTAGTGGCGCTGGGGCCCACTAGTCAGTGTCAGGGGGTTAACTAACAGTGGTTAGCGCTAATCCTAATTAGCTACAGGGCTGGGCCCACCTGTCAGGGACTCAGGGGGGTTCCTGCCGTGGTCAAAGTGGGTCAAACCCACCGGCGACGTGACGCCGGCGAGGCCCGAGACGGCGGCGCGATGCGGGATCGCGCTACAGGGCACGGGCGAGGCCGTTCTTGGGCTCGTTGGAGAGCTCTTGCTCCCGCGCGTCGAACGGTGGCCGTGGCTGTGCCTGAGGTGGCCGGAGTCGACGGCGGCGAGCTCGGCTGCGGCCGCCGGAGTTCGGTCGTGCACGGAAACGGGGTTGGAGCTCGAAGGCGAGCGAAGCGAGGCGCTAGGGATGCTCTAAGGAGCCTTACGAACTCGTTGGACTCGCCGGGGTGACCAAATGGTCACCGGAGCTGCGTCGACGGCGAGCTCGGCGACGGCGGAGGTTCGGCCGTGGTGGGGAGGAGGCTACGGTGAGGGAACGAGGGGGAGAAGAAGGGGAAACGGTGGCGTAGCTCACCGCGGTTGCAGTGGGCGTCGAAGCGGGCTCGGGGACGCGCTGGAGACGGCGAATCAACGGCGACGGTGGTCGGAGCCCGAGGAGGGGAACGGCGACGTGGCGGCGATGCAGGGCTTCCGGAGGCCCGTGGAGCGGTGGGGAGGAAGAGGAGGTCGAGGCGGAGCCGCTGAGCTAGTCGGGGGAGCGAGGGGTGGCCGGAGACGGCTGCTAAGGCGAACGGCGGCGACGGTGGTGTTCGGCCGTGAGAGAGAGAGTGAGGGAGAGGAGGGAAGAGCCGAGGGCGAGTGAGAGAGAGCAGGGGGGAGGCGTGGCGTCGTCCAGGGCATCGAGGTGAGGAGGGGAGGGCAGGCAGGCATGGAGAGAGGTGGCGTGGCGCGGTGGCGCGCGCGCGCGCCGGCCACACTCCCCTCCCTCTGTCGGGACGAAGACGACAGAGGAGGGAGGCGGGCTGGGCCGCCTGCTGGCTGGGCCGGCCAGCTGGATGGGCTGCACAGTGGAGGAGCCCAGGTAAGCTTCTCCCTTTTATTTTTTTCTGTTTTCTAATTTCTGACATTTGTTTTGATTTAAATAATATATTAAATCATTTATTTAACTTATGCCAAATTTTTCAGGGGCTAGATATATTATTCCAGAGCTCCTTTATAATTGGCATAATATTTGGACATATATTAATATATATAGAAATATATTTCCAAAGCAAATATTTATGCATTAATTCCAAATGCCCAAAATAAATGTCCATGAGCCACTAAAAATATTGGTTTGATTTTTATCTCTGTCCAATATTTTCAGGGATCAACATGAGCATTTTCTTGGACCCTTTTGGAGAAATTTTTATTTGGGTCATTTTCAGAAATGATTCTGAGGGTTTCACAATCCGCATTTCAATTTAAATGGAATTTTAAACATGATGCACACACTCTGATGCATGACTAGCTAGGGTGTGACAACTCACCCCCACTCAAAAGAATCTCATCCCGAGATTTAGGTTCCTCCGGGAAGAAGGCGGGGTACTCAAGTCGAAGACGATCCTCCCTTTCCCAGGTTGCTTCATCCTCAGAATGGTGCGACCATTGTACTTTGAGGAACTTGATGTTCTGACGTCGGGTGATACGTTCGGCCTGATCGAGGATACGAACGGGGTACTCCCAATATGTAAGATTATCTTGGAGATCAAGCGTTTCGTGGTCCACTTCACGGATAGGATCCGAGAAGCAACGCCTGAGTTGAGAAACGTGGAAGACATCGTGGACTCTGGAGAGATGCGGAGGTAGTTCCAGCTGGTAGGCAACTTCCCCTCGTTTGGCAAGAATGCGAAAAGGTCCAATGTAACGAGGAGCCAATTTGCCTTTGATACCGAAACGATGGGTTCCCTTCAGAGGGGTGACCCGAAGATATGCCTTCTCGTCAACCTCGAAAGTCATAGCCTTATGTTTTCGGTCATATTGACTCTTTTGACGAGATTGGGCTGTTTTCAACTTTTCACGAACGATGCGAACTTGTTCTTCTGCTTCCTGAATCATGTCCGGGCCAAAGAATTGTCTTTCCCCGGTCTCTGACCAGTTAAGGGGTGTTCGACACCGTCGTCCATAGAGAACTTCAAAAGGGGCTTTACCCAAGCTAGATTGATAGCTATTGTTGTAAGCGAATTCGGCAAATGGAAGGCACTTCTCCCAGTCCATTCCGAATGAGATAACAGAGGCTCGAAGCATGTCTTCTAGAATTTGGTTGACGCGTTCCACTTGACCACTCGACTGAGGGTGGAAGGCGGTGGTAAAGGAGAGACGAGTTCCCATAGCATTTTGGAAACTTTCCCAAAATTGAGAGGTGAAAAGACTTCCTCGATCCGAGTTGATTTCCAAAGGAACACCATGGAGGGACACTATTCGGGAGATGTACAAGTCTGCCAGCTGACTAGCGGTTATACTCTCACGAACAGGTAGGAAATGGGCTACTTTGGAAAGACGATCGACAACAACGAGGATAGCATTATTCCCTCTCTTGGTCCTGGGAAAACCGGTAATGAAATCCATACCAATTTTATCCCATTTCCATTCAGGAATAGCTAAGGGTTGAAGGGTGCCAGCAGGCCGTTGGTGCTCTGCTTTTACACGACGACAGACGTCGCAATTTGCAATATACTGAGCAATTTCTCTCTTCATCCTAGTCCACCAGAACCTCTGGCGTAGGTCCTGATACATCTTAGTGCTACCGGGATGAATGGTGAGAGGAGATTCATGAGCTTCCTTAAGGATCAAACGCCTCAGGTTTCGCACTTTGGGAACCACTAGTCGATTCCCGAAGTATACGGCCCCTTGATCATTAATGGAGAAGCAATTCGCAATTCCTTTCCGAATGTTTCTCTTGATGCGGGAGATTCCCGGATCTACCTTCTGTGCCTTGATAATCTGATCCGTAAGGGTAGGTTTTGCCACCAAGGTGGAAAGAAAACCTTGAGGAACAATGTGAAGGTTAAGCTTCCGAAATTCCTCATGGAGAAGCGGTTGACTTTGTTGTAACATCAGGTTGTTACAATAAGATTTACGACTTAGCGCATCAGCCATGACGTTGGCTTTACCTGGGGTGTAGGTTATTCCTAAATCGAAATCTGTGATCAATTCAACCCAACGTCTTTGCCTGAGGTTCAGATCCGGTTGGGTGAAGATGTACTTCAAACTTTGGTGATCAGTGAATATTTTGCAACGATTACCGAGGAGGTAATGTCGCCAGGTTTTAAGTGCATAGACTACAGCTGCAAGCTCTAGATCATGAATAGGATAATTCTCCTCATGTGGGTGCAATTGCCGTGAAGCGTAGGCAATTACGTGTCGATCTTGCATGAGAATGCAACCTAGTCCTTGTCGCGAGGCGTCGCAGTAGATAACAAAATCCTTGGAGAAGTCTGGCGGTACCAGTACGGGAGCAGAAGTCAGGCGTCTTTTCAGTTCCTGAAAGCTGTGCTCACATTGTGGAGTCCACTCGAACTTCTTATCTTTCTTGAGGAGTTCGGTTAGAGGTTTGGCAACCTTGGAGAAGTTCTCGACAAAGCGACGACAATAGCTCGCTAAGCCTAGAAAACTCCGAACTTGCTTGACCGATTCAGGTGGAGTCCAGTTAAGGACGGCTTGAACTCGCTCAGGGTTAACAGCAATACCTTTACCAGATATTACATGACCCAGATAGGTCACTTCTGGCAACCAGAATTCACATTTAGAAAATTTGGCATAAAGGCGATGCTCTCGAAGTTTCTGCAACACTAGCCTTAGATGTTCGGCATGTTCTTCCTCGTTCTTGGAGTAGATGAGTATATCATCGAGGTAAACTACAACGAATTTATCCAAATACTCCATGAAGATTGAGTTCATTAACCGGGAAAAGGTGGCTGGAGCGTTGGTTAAACCGAAGGACATGACGGTGTACTCGTATTGGCCATAACGAGTAACAAAGGCCGTTTTAGGAATGTCCCCGTTTCTGATTTTGATTTGATGGTAGCCCAACCTCAAATCCATTTTGGAGAAGACTGAAGATCCAGCGAGCTGATCATACAGGTCGTTGATCCTGGGAAGCGGATATTTGTTCTTGATTGTGACCAAATTGACAGGTCGGTAATCTACAACCATCCGGTCCGTACCATCCTTCTTCTTGACGAATAGGACGGGGCAAGCCCGCGGAGATGAACTAGGTCGGATGAAACCCTTTTTCAAGGACTCATCGAGTTGTTTCTTAAGCTCGGCTAGTTCTAGGGGTGCCATCTTATAGGGTCTTCTAGCAATCGGAACGGTTCCTGGAATGAGGTCTATTACGAACTCAACATCCCTGTCAGGTGGAACACCTGGCAATTCTTCTGGGAAGACATCCGGGAAGTCACGGACTACCGGAACATCCTCAAGGTCTGGCAAAGGGCTGGCGTTAAGAGAATATAATTGTCGCTTAGCTATTCGGGTCAAGACATTGACTATCTTCCCCGAAGGATGGGTGAGTTGAACAGTCCTAGAGAAGCAATCAATTTTGGCTTGATGAGCTGACATCCAGTCCATACCCAGAATGATATTGATATCTGAAAATTTAAGGGCTATCAAAGAGGCAAGGAAAACAAGTCTGTCGACTTGGATTTCATTTCCATGGCTTACTCTAGAAGTTTGCCATTTGGATCCCGGAGTTTGAATTACCATAGAAGTTGGCATATCACCGAATGCGACGTTATGCAAGCGAGCATAGTTTTCAGATATAAAAGAATGAGAGGCTCCGGTATCGAAAAGAACAGATGCCGGGTGGCAATTAACAAGAAGCGTACCGAGAACGACGTTGGGATCCTCTTGAGCTTCTTCGGCAGAGATACAGTTGACATGGCCACGTGAGGCGGTGACCGGCTTGGCGTGGAATACTTTTCCTGTCGGCTTGCCACGGCCAACAGCTTTAGCAGATTGATTGGGGTTGGTCTGGGGACACTCACGCATATAGTGGCCAGATTCCCCACACTTGAAACAAGTCACGGAACTGGTACGTGGAGGAGCATTGTTGGTTGGACCCCCATAGGGCTTGGCCGGTGCAGACTGCTGAACGGGGCGAGGCGCCTGGAAGGATGGCCTCGGTGTGAACCTGGGTGGCAGGGCGGTGTTGGGTACCCACACGCGGCGCTTCTGAGGACCAGCACCGGATGAGGAACCCATATCACGGCCATGCTTGCGTGTTGCGTCATAGTCAGTCTGACCGGTTTCAGCACTGATGGCTTTGTTGACAAGTTTCTGAAAAGATGTGCACTCATGCAGACGGAGGTCACGGCGAAGCTCAGGACTAAGGCCCTTACGGAACCTTGCTTGCTTCTTGGCGTCAGTAGACACTTCCTCGGTTGCATATCGTGCGAGATTACCAAACTCCCTGCTGTAAACATCCACAGAAAGTCGGCCTTGGGTGAAACTGCAAAATTCTTCACGTTTGCGGTCCATGAGACCCTCCGGAATATGATGCTCACGGAAAGCCTCGCTGAACTCAGCCCAAGTAGTGACATGGCCCGCTGGGCGCATAGCTCCATAATTTTCCCACCATAGACTGGCGGGGCCTTCAAGATGATATGCAGCAAAGGTGACCTTGTCAGCCTCCGCTACCAGCGCGGAACGCAGTTTATGAGAGATACTGCGAAGCCAGTCATCAGCGTCGAGAGGCTCGACGGAGTGGTGGAACGTGGGTGGATGTAATTTGATAAAATCACTGAGTGACACCACGTTAGTCCTCTGATGGTGTGCCGTGTTCTGTTCAATACGCTCCAACAAACGGTTGGTCTCCCGCTTGTTTCTCTCAGCTTCCATCATAACCTCGGCTAGTGAAGGAGGATGAGGCAGATTTTCATTCCTGCCTTCACTGCCTTCGGCCTGCTCTTGAGAAGCAGGGTTAGCGCGCGTGTTGACCATCCTAGGTAACAAGACAATGATTTAGTCAGAATGATAAAATTCCGACATAGGATACAGAATGTAAGGAATAACTCGAAATGCAAGATGATCATCCGTATGACATGGTAAAAACAGAACTGCTTCTTTTATTCCATCGTCATACACACCATACAGGGTTTAGTACAAGACCAAACAAAGTACTATTACGGTGAGAAAAGGATTACATCTCATCGGAGGCATTCCAAGCTCCTATACATTATTTTTTACACCTCCGGAAAGAGTACAAACTAGGTCATATCCCACGAGTCACGCGGGACGATAGACGACACAACTAGTGCGAACTAGTGATACTACCACTAACTCAGACCGATCCGTAGTAGTCCTCGTAAAAGTCACCTCCATAGCCTGGAAGCTCAACATGATCATCCGGAAACAGACGATCTCGCGGAGCTTGTGGACCATAGGGGCTAGGATGAGGCCTTGGACCAACAGACGGTGGCCTGCGGGGACCGCGAGGTGGGGTGATGCCTCCTACATCACGCCAAACCATCACGTCTGGCAGAGCAGACCTCACAGGATAGAGATCGCGCATATCTGAGAATCCAGCTTGCACCGCCGGTGCGAACCGAGTCAAAGTGGCCCAGTGGTCAGCACGAGTATTGAAGAGCTCTAACCTCAAGGCCCGATTTTCACGGTCCTTATCCTCGAGCATCTCAGCAGTGGTGCGAGTCCGTGAATCCTCCTGAGTGGGGTCAGCATAAATAGCCTGGAGATACCCTTGTGCTCCCGGAAGTGATCCTGGCATATACCGGAAATCAGAGTCCCGAAATATACCAGATCTGACTCGCATAATGGTCATCATAGAGTAGGCGGCGTCCTGCACAGCCATCTCAATAGTAACCCCGAGTCCATAAGAGCAGTGAAGAGGCTCGGTGGATCCAGGATAAGATGGAAATATCCTAACAGTGCAGAGATACTGGCTTTGATTAAAGTCTCGGAATTGCTCTTCGACCGTGTACTCAGGATACCAGCGGTATCCAGCCTCAGTCATTACCCTGACCAACTTGGCAGTATGGCCGGGTACATCTAGGCATCGAGTCAGGCGAACCACTTGATTGAGGTCGCGAGTGGCCATCTGAAAGCACAATCATAATGCAAGGGCATTAGAATTTCTAGCAAAATTTCGGCAGCATAACAGCTGTAAATGCTCAAGAAGGATTTTGAGACATTTGACAAAGGATTTCGTACACACTCAACATCATCATATCAAAGTTCTGAATCCATTCTAACAACATAATGTGGTAGTAGAACTGAACTAGGCTTGTATCCATCAAACTTATAAGGTACTACTGATTAGTAACACGTGATCCTGATAGAGAGAATAGGTCCTAATTCCTTAACCCCCGGTGGAAGAATGGACTGACTCAGATCAGAATGTCATAAGATAAAGGAGTAAAAAGAGCCTTACGTTCCAACCCACAAACAATTCCCCTACATATAACTAAAGAATTTCTAGACTCAACATCGACAAGTTTGGCTTGGAGAACCTACAGGCAGTCCGGCTCTGATGCCAACGCTGTCAGGACCCCGACTCGATGTCACATCGATCTAGCCGGTAACACCTCATATCACTTTGCGGCCTCACGCACGGTATCCCCACGGGTGTCGCCTTACCTTTGCCCGGGACCGTTTGCGCCTTTTGGCTCACGTATATAATAGTGTCGCTAGCATCCATATGATAAAGAGCCCGGGCTGACATGACTAGTCGTAAACCCAAAGTGGCACAGACTTACAGGGACAGGCATCCATGACCCAACTTCGAACGTGTCGGTCATCAGCAAGTGGGTCCGGGCTGTAGCACTGGGCTAGCAAGACTCCGGTAAACCGGGCTGTAGCGGGCTAACAGGACTCCGGTACTCAAAGCGTGACATTTCCCCGAAGGGACAAACACAGGAACGAAGAAGGACACATGCTGGCCAGCCTAAGTGTTCCAGAGCAGTAGCAAGCTACCATGGCTCAGTGGTAACACTAGGAGACATTTCCCGGTAAGAGAGGCTACTAAAGATAAACAACTAGATAGTCAGATCCCACACATACCAAGCATTTCAATCATACACACAATATGCTCGATATGTGCGAATACAACGAAGCATCACAACATGACTCTACGACACAAGTACTTTATTTAAGGCTCAGGGAGCCATACATAACATACACGAAGGTACGGGTCTCACGACCCAACATACAAGTCATACAGTCATACAAACCAGCAGCGGAAGTAACTTGTCTGAGTACAGACAACTAGTAAAATAAAAGAGGCTTGGGAAGCCTAGCTATACTACAAGGTCCTTCACAAGCTCAGGGTCACCACCTGGGTCTTTAGCCTACTCGTTGATGTCAACGTCTACATAGAACCCATCAGAAGGGGTTGCAGCGTCTTCTGTAAAAAATGTAGATTATAGCAACATGAGTACAAAGGTACTCAGCAAGACTTACATCAGATCCTACATACATGCTTAGTATCAAGAAGGGTTGGTGGAGTTATTGCAGCAAGCCAGCTTTGACTCTTGGCTAGGCTATCCTACGATACTCCAACTTGAAATGGTTTTGCGCACACGAGTCCACTACTCACCACTTCAATACACCACCGAGGATCCACCTCCGTCTTTCTACGGAAGAGCCATCCTCGGCACTCACTCTTATCTTGAGGCTTTTAGTAGTTTCCATTTACTTGTCTATGAACTGTATAGGCAACCAAGTAGTCCTTTACCGCGGACGCGGCTATTCGAATAGATTATGATAACCCTGCAGGGGTGTACTTCTTCATACATGTTTCCACCACTTAGCGTCTGCACACGACATGTGCTCGGCAGACTTCAAGCGAAAGCCGACGTGGGTGTAGACCACGACCTACCTAAACACTTAAGCCTCTAGTCCAGGTTTATCGCCTATTCACGTTCCATCCGCAGGGAGTCCGGCCGAGGTTTCCCATACGGCCCCGAACGATGTGAACAGGGTTCCCGAGATACCTAACGGGTATTCGGTACACCGTGCCACGTACCTACCGCATCACAGCCCACCCCTACGGTCAGCGCTGTCCACGGCCTCCAGTAGGCTACAAACACCAGAAACTACTTGCAACTCCTGGACGGAGAACTAGGGTGAATAAGAAGCCGAGAGGGTCCATTGGTTTCGGGCCCAATGCATGGTAGTAGCTGATTCTTAAATCACACATACAGATCTCAGTGCTTAAGGTCGGCTTCAATGAAACAACCCACCATGTACTCCTACATGGCCTCTCATTGATACCTTTACCAAATCGTGTTCACCACACCACTCTCATTACTGACATAACATTTCACTCTAGCCCATCACCCAGATGAACCAGACCTGACACGACTCTAAGCATAGCAGGCATAGCAAGGTAGGAACAACACATACATATGGCTCAATAAACTCCTACACATGCTAGTGGGTTTCATCTAGTTACTGTGGCAATGACAGGTCATGCAGAGGAAATGGGTTCAACTACCGTAGCACACAGCAGTTTGAATCGCGTTGTCTTAATGCAGTAAAAGAGAGCAGGAGCGAGAACATGGGATTGTATCGATATGATCAAATGGTTGGTTGCTTGCCTGATGGTTCGATGCACTGATACGGTTCTTCGTTAGGGTAATCACGGTACTCCTCGGAGGCAGAACCTGTCGCAAAGGACACCGACACACAACCATCACCAAACAATGTGCAACAATATGATGCATGCATGAATCATAGCAATATGAGTGTGTTGGGCTAATGCAACTAAAACCAGAAGGGTTTGAACAAATTTGAATCAAAGATTCAAATTTCAAACTCAAACATGGCCTTTTAAAGTGCTTTTCCTTGTTCTGCTTAAAACATCAATTTAACTTGTTTGATCATGCATGAAAATAGTACAGATGGATAGATTGGATTTTTCTGATCATTTTTCATATATAATTTGTCCAATTTGGAGTTACAGAATAAAAGTTATGAATTTTTGAAGTTTAAATAATATTCTGGAATTTCCTGATTTAATTTAAATCCAGAAATATAACTATTGCGCCAGCATGACGTCAGCATGACGTCAGTGGTCAACTGCGGCTGTCTGGGGTCAAACCTGACGTGTGGGGCCCACACGTCAGTGACAGGGGGGTTAAACAGGGTTAAATTAATCCTAATTACTAATTAGTGGCGCTGGGGCCCACTAGTCAGTGTCAGGGGGTTAACTAACAGTGGTTAGCGCTAATCCTAATTAGCTACAGGGCTGGGCCCACCTGTCAGGGACTCAGGGGGGTTCCTGCCGTGGTCAAAGTGGGTCAAACCCACCGGCGACGTGACGCCGGCGAGGCCCGAGACGGCGGCGCGATGCGGGATCGCGCTACAGGGCACGGGCGAGGCCGTTCTTGGGCTCGTTGGAGAGCTCTTGCTCCCGCGCGTCGAACGGTGGCCGTGGCTGTGCCTGAGGTGGCCGGAGTCGACGGCGGCGAGCTCGGCTGCGGCCGCCGGAGTTCGGTCGTGCACGGAAACGGGGTTGGAGCTCGAAGGCGAGCGAAGCGAGGCGCTAGGGATGCTCTAAGGAGCCTTACGAACTCGTTGGACTCGCCGGGGTGACCAAATGGTCACCGGAGCTGCGTCGACGGCGAGCTCGGCGACGGCCGAGGTTCGGCCGTGGTGGGGAGGAGGCTACGGTGAGGGAACGAGGGGGAGAAGAAGGGGAAACGGTGGCGTAGCTCACCGCGGTTGCAGTGGGCGTCGAAGCGGGCTCGGGGACGCGCTGGAGACGGCGAATCGACGGCGACGGTGGTCGGAGCCCGAGGAGGGGAACGGCGACGTGGCGGCGATGCAGGGCTTCCGGAGGCCCGTGGAGCGGTGGGGAGGAAGAGGAGGTCGAGGCGGAGCCGCTGAGCTAGTCGGGGGAGCGAGGGGTGGCCGGAGACGGCTGCTAAGGCGAACGGCGGCGACGGTGGTGTTCGGCCGTGAGAGAGAGAGCGAGGGAGAGGAGGGAAGAGCCGAGGGCGAGTGAGAGAGAGCAGGGGGGAGGCGTGGCGTCGTCCAGGGCATCGAGGCGAGGAGGGGAGGGCAGGCAGGCAGGGAGAGAGGTGGCGTGGCGCGGTGGCGCGCGCGCGCGCCGGCCACACTCCCCTCCCTCTGTCGGGACGAAGACGACAGAGGAGGGAGGCGGGCTGGGCCGCCTGCTGGCTGGGCCGGCCAGCTGGATGGGCTGCACAGTGGAGGAGCCCAGGTAAGCTTCTCCCTTTTATTTTTTTCTGTTTTCTAATTTCTGACATTTGTTTTGATTTAAATAATATATTAAATCATTTATTTAACTTATGCCAAATTTTTCAGGGGCTAGATATATTATTCCAGAGCTCCTTTATAATTGGCATAATATTTTGACATATATTAATATATATAGAAATATATTTCCAAAGCAAATATTTATGCATTAATTCCAAATGCCCAAAATAAATGTCCATGAGCCACTAAAAATATTGGTTTGATTTTTATCTCTGTCCAATATTTTCAGGGATCAACATGAGCATTTTCTTGGACCCTTTTGGAGAAATTTTTATTTGGGTCATTTTCAGAAATGATTCTGAGGGTTTCACAATCCCCATTTCAATTTAAATGGAATTTTAAACATGATGCACACACTCTGATGCATGACTAGCTAGGGTGTGACAACTTCTTTCGCTCATAAATTCTTATTAAATCCAAAAAGTTGTTTCGTGGAGTTGCAGGACTTTTGTAGTTGTGCAAAATAGGTTTCCAACGTTTGCTCCTTTTCCAGCCAGAATTCCAGCCGCCGGCATCCCCCTCTTCATGGTAAACCTTGTAAAATAAGAGAGAATAGCCATAAGTATTGAGATATAATGTGTGATAACAGCCCATAATGCAATAAATATTGATATAAAAGCATGATGCAAAATGGACGTATCAGTCCGCAAGGACACCAAGCCTGTCCGTCAACCCCTCCGATGATTTTCCGAAGAGAAGAGAAGAACCATTGGTCAAGAGGTCGCCAAGCTTTTGGCCGCCGGCTTCATAATGGAAGTGTTTCACCCCGAGTGGGTGGCCAACCCAGTCCTCATCCTGAAGAAGAATAAGACCTGGCGCATGTGTATCGACTACACCAGCCCCAACAAGGCCCGTCCCAAGGACCCGTTCGCCCTCCCGCGGATCGACCAAGTCTTCGACTCGACCGTCGGGTGCGAGCTCCTTTCATTCCTGGACACTTACTCCAGCTATCACCAGATCAAGCTGGACCCGGCCGATGCCCTGAAGACATCCTTCATCACACCCTTTGGGGCGTACTGCTAGATCACCATGTCGTTCGGCTTGAAGAACGCCGGCGCCACCTTCCAACGTTGCATGCAGAAATGCCTGTTGCCGCAACTCGGCCGCAATACCCACGTGTACATGGACGATATCGTGGTGAAGACCAAGCAGCACCTCACGCTCCTCGACGATTTGAAGGAAACATTCGCCAACCTCCACGAATACAAGGTCAAGCTTATCCCGGAAAAGTGTGTCTTCGGCGTCCCGGCTGGAAAGTTACTCGGCTTCCTCGTCTCGAAACGCGGCATCGAGGCGAACCTGGATAAGATCAAAGCCATCGAGCGCATGCGCAAGCTGGCTCGGCTGCGCAACGTCCAGAAGTTCACTGGGTGCTTGGCCTCGGTCAGCCGATTTCTGAGCCGACTGGGCGAGAGGGCGCTACCCTTGTACCAGCTGATGAAGAAGACAAGCCCGTTCAAATGGAACGGCAAGGCAGACGAGGCCTTCCAAGACCTCAAGCGAATGCTCTCCACCGCACCAGTCCTGGCCACGCCGACCGACAAGGAGCCGCTGTTGCTCTAAATAGCCGCGACCTCGCGAGCGGTCAGCACGGTGCTGGTGGTCGAGCGACCGGAGGAGGGCAAGATCCAGGCCGTCCAGCGTCCGGTCTACTACCTGAGCGAGGTGCTCTCCACCTCCAAGCAGAACTACCCGCACTACCAGAAGATGTGTTATGGCGTGTACCTCACCGCCAAGAAGCTGAAGCAGTACTTTCAAGAGCGTCATCAGCATGGCGCCCATCGGAAAAATCATCGGGTGCCGGGACGCCTCTGGCCGGGTCGCCAAGTGGGCGATCCAGCTAGTCGGCCACACCATCCTCTACGAGCCCCGCACCACGATCAAGTCTCAAGCCCTGGCCGACTTCCTCGTCGATTGGACCGAGACCCAGTACCTGCTGCCGCCTCCTGACTTGACGCATTGGCGCATGCACTTCGACGGCTCCAAGATGCGACTCGGCTTGGGGGCCGGCATCGTACTGTCATCTCCAAAGGGCAATCGGCTCCGCTACGCACTCCAGATCCACTTCGCCGCCTCATACAACATCGCCGAATATGAAGCCCTTGTGCACAGCCTCCGGCTTGCCAAGGAACTCGGCATCCGGCGCATCCTATGCTATGGCGACTCGGACCTGGTGGTGCTGCAATGCTCCGGCGAATGGGACGCCCGCGACTCCAACATGGCAAGCTACCGCTTCCTCGTCTAGAAGCTGTCCGAATCCGTTGAGGGCTGCGAGTTCCTCCATGTCCTGCGTGTGGAGAACGAAGCAGCCGACACGCTCGCCAAGATCGCCTCGTCACGCCAAGCCATCCCATCCGGCATCTCCCTCGAGCACCTGCGCAAGCCGTCCGTCAAGCCATCGCCGGACTCCGAGTCCATCCACGTCCCAGACGACCCGGCCGCACCGCAAGCCGGCCAGAGGGCTGCTGAACCCGGCCCGGGGGCTGCTCAGCTCAACCCGACCACCGTCACCCCGGACCCGCCCGTCGCCGTCCCCAACCCGGGGGCTGCTCAACTCGGCCCAGGGGCCACCGACTCGGAACTCACCCAGGTGGCTGTCTTCGCCGTGGTCACGACCCCATCTTGGGCCCTCCCAATATCAGAGTTTCTGGAGGACGGGGTTCTCCCATGGACGAAACCGAAGCTCGGCAAGTACAGCGCCGGGCATCCGCCTACAGCATCATGAACAACGAGCTTGTCAAGCACAGCTCCACTGGCGTGTTCTAGCGCTGCGTCAAGCAGGATCGGGGCATCGACATCCTCCTCGACATTCACCAGGGCGAGTGCAGGCACCACGCCGCATCGCGATCCCTGGTGGCCAAGGCGTTCCTCCATGGCTTCTACTAGCCCATGGCCCTCAAAGACGCCGAGTCACTCGTGCTCAAGTGCGAGGGGTGCCAGCGCTTCAGCAAACGCAGCCACCAGCCGACGTCAGCACTCCGCACCATACCGATCGTCTGGCCCTTCGCGGTCTGGGGACTCGACATGGTGGGACCCTTCAAAACCGCTTGAGGCGGCATGACGCACCTGCTGGTGGCAATGGACAAATTCACCAAGTGGATTGAGGCAAGACCAATCAAGAAGCTAGACGGGCCAACAGCCGTCCGGTTCATCAAGGACATAGCGGTGCACTACGGCATGCCGAACAGCATCATCACCGACAACGGCACCAACTTCACGAAGGGCACGCTCGAGCAATACTGCTCCGTCTCCGGCATCCGCCTCGACCTGGCCTCCATGGCACATCCGCAGTCCAACGGGCAGGTCGAGTGGGCCAACTGATTCATCCTATCCGGCATCAAGCCGCGACTCGTCGAGCCACTCATCCGCTCACCTGGCAGCTGGCTTGACGAGTTGCCAGCAGTTCTCTGGAGTCTACGCACCACGCCGAATCGATCGACCGGGTTCACCCCATTCTTCCTTGTCTACGGAGCCGAAGCCCTCATACCGACCGACGTCGAGTTTGACTCGCCGCGCGTCACGATGTACACCGAAGCCGAAGCCAAAGAGGCACGCAAAGATGGCGTCGACCTGCTTAAGGAAGCGCGCCTCTTGGCACTCAGCCGTTCGGCCATCTACCAGCAAGGCCCGAGGCACTACCACAACAAGAAGATCAAGCCCCTCGCATTCTGCAAGGGCGACCTCGTCCTCCGACTCGTCCAAGAGCAGGCAGGCCAGCACAAGCTGTCCTCTCCATGGGAGGGCCCATTCATCGTGAGCAGGGCCTTGGGCGATCGCAACGCCTACTACCTCATCGACGCACGCAAGTCAAAGAAGCGCAAGAAGGACACCGCCGGCGAAGAAATGACCCGACCGTGGAACGCGGAACTCCACCGCCCGTTTTACAGTTAGCCGCATGAGTGTATGTATTGCCGCCTTTTGTAAACGCATGAAACTATGGGGTACCCGAACGAGACTCGGGGGCTGCCTTTTGTCGACCAATTTACTGCGTCCCCATTTTTTCTGCATCACTTTACCACTGAACCCGGCCGCTGGCTCGACTCGCTTGACCCGGGGGCTCGGGGGCAGGCCGGCTCGGTCGCCACCCCGCCGCCTTACTTGGTGATTCCTGATAAAGTTAGGATGCCACGGTCCCCCACTTTGCCCTAAAATCACAGATCCAGCTTTGGCTGTCGGCGGGCAAGCACAACGGGCCAAAGCTCCTCTATGATTCATACACTAAGTCAAAGGCTGCCGGGTCGATCAACCCGGCCCGTCATTCATCAAATAAGTAGCCACACGACCGGCTGCTCACCAACCAGCTAAGACGGATTGCCGCGAGCCGGCCCAGTGGGTGTTTCGCTCGCGCTCAACGCTTCTAAGGACCCAAATCCTGTGCGCACCTCTCGAAGAATCGAACTCCTTGTCACGGACCAGAGCCTCGGCCGTCTGACTCGCAGGGGGAGGTTTGAGAGAGGAAAAGCGTATGAAACCGGTTCAAAAAGGCGGAAGCAAAAAAGCAAAAAAGCACTCACGACATTTTACACACAAATATTTAAGCAAAGGCCCACGGCCCGAGTTCATTACACCCTAAAACCCCCAATGGGTGGGTGGACCTGCTACTTAACAGTTTTTACAAAAAGTGTCTTAGGCATCCCGAGTGCCGCCTTGCGACGTCGACGGCTCTCCCCTGCCAGCCTCCGGGTCTAGTGAGGCACCAGTGTCCTCCTCGGCATCCGCGTCACCATAGACGCCGGTCTCATCCGAGCTCCCCTACGGGTCGTGAAGAAGCAAGCCGTAGTCGTCGCCATCCACGGCCCAGCTGTATTCCGTCCGCTCCGGATGGAACTCGTCGTGTAAGGCGAACTCGGTGACGTAGTTGGCCCGGGAGGCGATCCGAACGGCTTGCTCCTGCAGCAACTGCTCCGAGCCGGCGCACTGGCCCATCAGCGCGTCCAGTTGAAGATCCGGATGCCAAGACAGCGCGAACCGGAGCGCCATCTCAGCACCGGCACGAGCGGCGAAAACGCGCCACTCGCCAAGACGGTCCGGACCCATCTCCAACCAACACGCCAGGCGCGAGAAGCTGCGTGGATGGATGGAATCCGTCCACAAGGCCTCCGTTATCGTGGTGCCGGCCCGGGACAGCCGCTCCATCTGCGTCCCCAAGACCCGCAGGCGGGCCTCAGCAGCAGCGATGATCTCCGGGAAGGTCCATGCCGTCCGTGGATCCGTCCCTGACCCAGCAACGCCGGTCGGGTTACGCTGATAGAGGACGGCTTCCTCCGCCAGCCGCTGCGTCTCCAGGAAGGCCCCTGTCGCAAAGTAAGAAGCAAGTCAAAAGAAGGACAACAAGGAAGAAAGGCCGGGTCCCGACCCGACAAATTATAAGGAACAACACTTACTGGAGAAGGACTCTTCCAGGTGCTGCGCCTCAAGCAACGTACCACGCTGCTCCCGCTCCATGGCGTGGCCGCGCTCCCCGAGCGCCTTCTCCAGATTGGCCGCCTTAGCAAGGGCCGCCTTTAGCTCGGCGTACTTGTCTTCGGCCGCCTTCTCGGCCGCCTCGCGGTGGCGGGCCTCGTCCTGATGGGCCCCCTCAGCCGCGGTGCCCTGCTCCCGCAGGCGATCCACCTCGGCCTGGAGCCGGCCCTTGTCGTCGACCAGTTGGCGGCGCAGCTGGTCCGCCTCGACCAGGGCCTGCTGCGTCTCCACCACCTTGGCGGCCTCCGCCTTAAGAAGCTGCACCTCGGCCTCGAGGCGGCTCTTATGACCCGCCAGCTGCTCATGCAGCCGGTTGCCCTCATCAAGAAAATGGCTCGCAGCAGCCGCCTCCGCCCTCGCCTACGCCGCCTCGACGCCAAGACGGCCAGTGTCGGCAACGAGTCGGTCATAGTGATGGCCGGCCCGGAGCAGACGAGTCCGCCAGGACAGCACCTCGGCTGCAAAGAAGAAGAATTCAGCGGAAGAAAGAAAGACAAGACTTAAGATTTGGCCCAACTATTACACAGTTGGCCCGAATCTCGGGGGCTACACCCAGTGGGTGCGCTAGTGCTCCCCCACTAGAAAAGAGCACAAGGCTACCTGCGGCGACGCGAAGCTCCTCCTCCTTGGCAGCAAGCTGCTCCTTGAGCTCCCGATGCTTTCCCAGGAGATGGTTGAAAGCGGCAACCCGGAAGGCGTCAAGATGCTCAAAAAGACAGAAGTTAGAACAAGGGCAACGCTCTTAAGATTCGACCCAAGTACTACGTAGTTGGCCCGAACCTCGGGGGCTACACCCATTGGTTGCGCTAGCGCGCCCCCACAAAGAAGAAATTACAAGAAAAAAGAAGGCTTACCAGAATGGCGCGCTCAAGGTCGCGCGTCCCCTCCACCTCGGCCTGGGCAAAGGCCTCGAGCCAGTCCATCCGCCCGCGCAGATGGCGGCTAACGGCGTCCAGCGCCACCTCCTCCTGGGTCTGAGGGCCGAAGGCAGCGGCGCCCCCGCTCCGCGCCAGCTGCGGCGTGGCGGCCCGGCGCCCACCCTGCCGGGGCACCAAGGCATGTTCACCACTGGCCGCTCGCGACGTGGCCAACACCTCCTCCGACGCGGCCCCGGACGCCGGGACGCCCTGTGTCGCCGCCTCCGGTCTGGACGCCGGGACCTCCTGCCGTGCCACCACCGGCCCAGCTGCCAGGGTGGACTCCGGCACCGCCGCCCGCGACACCTCCTCCAACACCAGCGGCGCCTCCGGCACCGCCGCCCGCGGCGCCCTTCCAAGACGACGACGCCTCCACCACCATCAGCCCCCGCGCGCACGACCACGTCGGCCCGCGACGGGGTATCACCCTCCACCTCCACGACCTCCTGGTCAAGGATCACCACCTCAGCCCATCCTCCACGGCCGCGCTCCCTCGACGACAACGGCTCAAAGACCATCGCCGCCAGCACCGTGCCCTCCGGCATCCCGCGCCAGGCCGGCTCCGCGCCGGCTCGCGCCCACACCGCCGCCGCGTCGGTCCAAGCCAGGACCGACGCCGCCTCCAGCTCCGCCTCGGCCCGGTTCCTGTCCCGCCAAGCTAAGGCCTTTTCGAGATGTCGCTTAGACGTCCGACTGTGGCACGCACTGTCATTTACGTTTCAATATAAGCCATTTATGTGGTGTCGCCCTGACGCCCGACTACGGCATGTTAATTTATTTCTACCTTTCGAGGCATCGCTTCAGACACCCGATCGGTCTTCAGTTATTTTATTGGGATTTCGGGAGGACTACCGCCTGACTTCCTTTTTATTTAACATGTCGTGCAAATTTATTATCTGAGTGTGCATTACTAATCTGCTCATACGCATCATGTTTGCATTTGTTATATCTTATGTCCAAACTTTCTTGCAAGTACATTAAAAGTACTCACCTGGCTTGTTGATTTGGCGAGATATTGACGAAGGCGATCTTATGGATGAAGAGTACGATAGCGAGTCCGGCGCCTAGAGGAGTCCCAGTCAGTCCCGTGCGATCCTGGAATTGGTCACTTGTATCATATACGCTTCCGCTACCCGAATAAATTCATCGAGCCTCACTCCGGTGCTCGACGAGCTGTAAGATTTAGGAGTCATGTCACCCACTTCACTGTGACATATCCACCCCCACTTTTATTACGAGTCAGTAGTTATGCCACCATACCCTTGTGTCATATCCGCCTTTATGTATAATATCGGCGTGCTTATAATAAATTGTTGAGCAGCCTCAGCTCAACCTTGTATAATATTTAGTACTTCTGGATCTCTGTATCAAGGATTTGTCTACTAGTAAGGGAGATTTTCCTATACTGGTCTTATATAAAGGACGGTTTCTCAATAAATGTTTTATTGGAAAACCGGTCCTGACAACCTTGGTACTAGAGCCAGGCTGACTGTAGGAAGCCACTAGGTGCGATCGCTAATCAGTTATTAGCGTAATAAGTGCTATTTTAACATTTTGCAAATGTAGCAATTTTCTGTTAGTCATCATAAATTTATGATTTGACTGTTCGGAATTTTTTTTCTACCTTTGTAGATGGCTGGCAGCGACTGTGAGTCACAGGTGTTCGCCAATGTACCTGAGGGGTTTATCAAGCTTCTCATCTCCCTCACCGAGGTCGCGATCGGGCCAGCGGCTCGTCCGGAGTTCACACTCTACCAGCACTAGATCAGCGACAATGTGTCTATGCACCAGGCGGCGGTGCAATTCAAGGGAGGACATTCTGAGTCACGCCGCTTTCGATTTGTGGGAAGGGCCATGCCTACGGAGAGGCATGCTATGCAGATGGCTGCCCGTGAGGCGATAGCTCGTCTCCGGGATGCTCTTCCTTCGATGAAGGCTCGTCGCTACCGCTACCTCCCCTGCCACGTGCCATACACTTGTCACTATGCATTCGCTTGCCCTAGGGGGAGAGAGATGAGGCTATTGAAATGTTGGTTGAGTATCTCAAAGCTCTTGAGGCAGCTTTTGATAACCTCGTGGACGACTTTGTGGCTGCTCGTATGGAATTCGTGCAGGGCTGTTCCGCCAACAGGAGGGAGCTCCTCCATACAGCACCACCACTGACTTACGTCTCGTCCTCAGCATCCCATACACTTGCCATCTTCGCCACCGCTTGCCGCCTGCCTACCACTGAGGAGTTTGACCAAGTCATTGCTCCCACTCCAGTCAGTACTGCACCACCTGCCGCGCCCGCACCAGCTCCTCAACTCAGTACTTCGCGTCTGGAGCCTATTAGTGAGGAGGAGGTTGAGTCTCCAGCATCACTGGGTCTTACCCTCGGCAGGCCAAGGGAAGTTCTTACCATCTCCGACTGAGTGCGCCTAGCAGCCGTGCGATGTACCAGCTTGTATGATATGTTTATATGTATATAGGTTTGGTGAGAAGTAGATTGTGTGCGCATCATGTAGGGACTAGGAGAAGTGCACTAGCCTAAATAACATGTCAGGAATGTGTACGCACATCCTGAGTGATGTATTGTACAATTACGGCTTGCGTGTAAGATATGTACTGAGCGGTCCTTCTCCATGTGCAATCAAGTATTTTCTTGAAAAATGTTGGAGTTCTTAAATTTACGCCTTTGCAAAATTATTTATTTTTGCCACTCAGTTTTTCTCATGAGTTCTGCAAGAATACGCCAGAGTGGAAAATGCCTCGTCCCTGGACTCGTTCCATGCCAAGTCCATCGGAAGAAAATTGTGGTACCCAGACAAGTAACAATTTCACACAGGGGCAGTCAATTCAGCAAGGCAGTGAAGCAGCATTTTCTCAAGTAAGCCGCCTTTATGAGCAAAGCCAGCAGCAGCATCAAGAAATGATGAATCATGTTATCAATATGGGGAATCACCGTGAACCATATCAGTAGCATTCCAAATTGTCTGAACTACAAAAGACGCGTCCCCCAATGTTCTCTCACACGGATAGACCTCTTGAGGCCGATGATTGGCTTCGAGACATTGAAAGGAAATTAATTATTGCACAATGTTCGGACTGTGAGAAGGTACTTTATGCACCTCACTACCTCACTGGAGCAGGTGCATCATGGTGGGAAAATTTCTTACACATGCACCCCAATGAAAATAACATCACCTGGGAAGAATTTAAAGAATGTTTTAGTGGGGCGCACATTCCCAGAAGAATTATGAAGATCAAGAAAAGGGAATTTGATGACCTCAAGCAGAGAAGCATGACTGTGACTGAATACAATAGTCAGTTTACTCAATTATCTCGATATGCCAACGAAGACCACATGCCTGAAAATAAAAAGACGGAAAAATTTCTGGACGGTCTGGCACCAGCACTTAAATGCCAGCTAGTCATACACACCTTCCCAGATTTCAAAACACTTGTGGACAAAGCTATTACATTGGAAATGAGCGCCGTGGCTTGGAGGATTTTTGCAAGCGCAAAAGGGACAAGACTACTCATGATCGCAACAACCGGAACAAGATTGATCTTCAGAAGAATGGAGCAAACAAGTCCACGACCAATGTTCCACGCCCAAACAAAAATTTGCATGCAAGGGACAAGAATTTTACATATCGCCCAGGTGTTACCTGCTACGCTTGTGGAGAGGAAGGACACTATCCCAAACAGTGCCCAAAGCCAAGAAAGCCGGCCCCCAAGCCGAACAACAGTGGAAATAATTCAACACCCAAGCGTAACAACTTCAACCCCAATAACAATCACAAGAAGGGTCACTTGAACCATGTGACCAAGGAGGAAGCTCAAAATGCACCGGATATCGTTCTCGGTACGTTCCCTGTCAACACAATACCTGTCATGGTTTTGTTTGATTCTGGAGCTTCTCACTCATTCATTTCAAAGAAATTTGCTTTGCAACATGATTTTTTGATGCTTCCCTGGGAAAAATCCATGATCATCAAGTCCCCCGAGATTAAGCAAACCACTCAGAGTTACTGCCAAGGTGTGGTTATTGAGTTTGAGGGACTAAAGTTTCAGGCAAACCTCATTGTATTGGAAAATAAGGGACTGGATGTTATCCTAGGAATGGACTGGTTAACCACCAACAAGGGATTTATCGACTGCTTCAATCGGACTGTAATTCTTACCCGTCATCACGGGAAGATGATAAAAATTGCAGCTCAAGAAAGACCAATAGCACGGCAACCAAGGTTGAACAAGGTGGACATTTCAGAGTTAAGAAAAGTTCCAGTGGTGTGTGAGTTCCTCGACGTATTTCCCGAAGAACTACCAGGCATGCCACCAGACCAGGAAATAAAATTCAACATTGAACTAGCACCTGGAACCACCCCCATTTACAAGAAACCCTATAGAATTGCACCCTCGGAGTTGGTAGAATTAAAGAAGCAAATAAAAGAATTACTGGACAAAGGATTTATACGGGCCAGCTCCTCACCTTGGGGCTCACCAGTATTATTTGCCAAGAAAAAGGATGGGACACTGAGATTATGTATAGACTATCGAGCACTCAACATGGTCACCATAAAAAACAAATATCCGATGCCACGGATAAATGATTTATTTGACCAGCTCGCACAAGCCAAGGTTTTCTCAAAAATTGATTTAAGGTCGGTGTCGTGGAATTAACACGTCAGATGTCCTTATGAAAGGACTTAGTCGTAGAGCCATTGCAATGGGTTAGCTTGAAGGGGTTAAACCGGACAAGGGACACAAGAGTTTTATACTAGTTCGGCCCCTTCGATGAATGTAAAAGCCTACGTCTAGTTGTGATGGGATTGATTGGGTTTCGATGACCAGGGAGCAAATACGCGTTGCCTGGGTCTCGAGTTGTTGTTTCTTGTACCAGAACCGCCGCTGGGTCGTCCCTTTATATACATAGGTTGACGCCCGGCCGGTCTACAGAGTCCCGAGGCCGACTCATACAAGTGTCCGGCTCGGTCTCTACTTTCCTAACTTACAATATAAGTTACATAACCATGGTGGATTACCACTATGGGCCCTAAACCTCCTTTGGGCTCCGGGCCTCAAGTTTCATTAGTAAAACGCCATCTTCTAGGTCTTCATGGGCTTCAATATAGTTGAGGGTGAATCGGGCCCTCCTAGCCGGTTTATGCTCAGTAGTTATTTCCCCAACATTAGGCCCCAGATTGATTTGAACCTGTTCATGTCAATCTTCAATACTTAAAGAAATTCTGTGAACATCTGCTTATATTCTCGTAAACCGCCATGCATGTCTTCTCCTGTCAACTTTGTTAAACCGCCGTAACGTCATCCTCTGGACACAGCAATGGATCATCATGACATCTTGTCCGTATAAAAAGATTAAAAAGATTCCCTTCATTAATGGTATCCCGAAGATCGAGGCGACAACCGCACCCACTTTTGCCTCTTCAGGCTCCTCAATTCTCGCGCCTGCCACTTATCCATTTGCCTTATAAATAGGCTCGGGGGTCCTTTCTTTCTTCCCCTTCAGTGCCTCTTCTTCCTCCTCGCGATGCTCAAGCTCTGAAGCTCCGCCGCCGCCCTCAACCTTCGAGCACTACATCGACAAAGGCCGTTGCATCAACCTGATCATACTAGAAACCTGTGGCTCTTCTCCGCTATCCCTGCACATCTGGTAAGTTTCCTCCTCTCAACCCTAGATCTGTATTTAGGGTTTCTGCATTCATCTATGTTCATGTGCTCATCTCAGTTCTTCGTATTTGCTTCTGCCATAGTTTCTTTGATCTAACTGTAGCATAGATCTTGTGCGGTAGTTGCTCCGCATCCAGTTTTAGCACTAGTAGATCTTCCTTCTTTGTACAGAATCCTTAGTAGAACACACGAACTTCTCTGTCTTGCCTAACGCCTTTATAGGTCGCAGAAATTTTTCTTACTGAAGCATGGTAGATCCAAATTAATTTCATCATTGTGTGAAACCTGTTTCTGTCAACACTTAGTAGATTTTCGTCTCTGGCTCCTCCACCTAAGGGTGGTTTAAACCATTAGTAGTTGGTAATCTGCCATATATCATTAGTCCTCACTTAAACCGCCGTCTTGTCTTGAATAATAAACTCCGGTTCAACTCACTTATATGCCTTCATCAAATTCCCCGGTTTAACACCGATTGGTACACACCAACCATCTGTCGTGAACCAGCCTTCATTTTTCCTTTTACAGTTTGTTTCCAAGATGACCAAGCAATCCGCCGCTTGCAACTGGGTTCCGTCCCAGATCACGAAAACGCAAATCAATGGATATGTCGTAACGGGCGATTTTGCTTCAAAAAATGTCCTTCACTGGCGAGTTCCTGGCCCTGAGTGCCCTCCTGAGCCTCAAGATGGAGAAGTTATTGTTTTTATGCAGCACCTAGACTGGGGCTTCAGCCCTCCCGGATCAAAAAAATTCCGGGATGTCCTTGCTAGCTTTCAACTCCATCCACAAGATATTGGACCAAATTCCGTATCAAATATATGCAACTTTCAAGTATTTTGTGAAGTTTACCTTCAAGAGGAACCATCTGTTGAGCTCTTCCGGGACTTTTTCCATTTAAACCGCCGAACTGAGTTTTCTGATGGTCCTAACATGGAACTTGGCGGGGTATCAATCCAGAAGAGGAAGGAAGTTGATTTCCCTCATGCAAAACACCACAGTCATCCTAAAGACTGGAACCAAACTTGCTTTTATTGTCAGAACACTGCCCCTGCTGGAGAAAATCCCTTGCCGGGTTACCGCCCTCACCGGCTTAGAAACGGCCACCCGTTAACTCAACGATTAACTGCCAAAGAACGGCAAACTTATGCACCTCAACTCGCCAAGCTCTGGGCTCTCTTAGCCAACGGTTTGACTGGTGTTGATCTCGTTCGTTGTTGGGTTAAATGGCACATCCTGCCCTTCAGTCGCCGCTCCGGATTAATGCATGAGTATACCGGCGACACCAAGGACCCTCGGCGGTTTAATGAAATAGAAATGACTGATGATGAAGTCACAGAATCTGTGAAGAAGATGCTAGATGAGCCGATCGCTGCATGCAGCCAAACCGGGCTGGCCCCCTTTTACACCGCCAACAAACCACCAGCGGTAAAGATTTTAACTTTGTGTTTCTTGATCCGCCTCCGCTTTAACATTGTTCTAATAAATCTTTGTTTAATTTTTACAGACTAATAGCTCCTTTTGGAAAAGGAAGGCTTCAGATAAACCAGCAAGGGCTCCTCCTGCCAAGAGCAAAGTTATAAAGAGAGCGGCCAAAAAGAAAACCAGCTAAACTGCTGATCCGCTCGAAGATGTTGAAGATTCGGATCAAGAGGTAGAATTTGACTCCCTTGGCTCCCTTTTCATACATCTTATTAACAATGACTATTGTCAGGATGATGCGGAGGTCAGCCGTGCGGACCATGTTGAGGTAATCTCTCTTTCCTCCGATTCAGATCTTGTGCCGGTTCAAAGATTTCGTCGTGCAGTTCGGAAAGTGAAATACTCTCACCCTCTTGCTTATTTGGATCCAAAATTTTCTTTGAAGACACAGCAACCTGAAGGGCGTCGCACAACCCGAGATAGTGGCCAGCAAGTCACCTCTTCCGGTTTACTGGACACACCAACCCGGAAGCGTCGTACGGAGGTTACTTGTTCTCCCGAAAAACTTTATCCTTTGAAGGGTTTCTTCCGATACCCACTCAATCTGTCTGATCCGAATTATCAGGTGTCTTCCAATTCAACTGGCGGTTCATCAACCACTCAGCTGTCTCCCCTTAAAACCGTCGCTGGGTAAGTGTACTATTTTTTGGTTTGTTTCTTCATGCATCGGTTTATCATACTAATCTTTATTTTGATGTTGTAGTGCCAAGGCCCGATTGAGCAAGAAAGCCAAGACCAGCGGCCCCACTGACGATGTTGAATCGGAGAAGACCCCAGAAAATGCTGGTGAAAATCATGATATTGTCATAGATGACTCTGCCCCGCAAGACCCAGCTACTGATCCTAATCCACCGGAGGCTGACCCGGCTACACATGTTGATACATCAAGTCCACGTGCCACACCTCCAAGTCTAGCTGCTGATCTGCTGAGTTCAGCTGCTAATCCGCCAAGCCCAGCCAAAGATAATGTCAATCCACCGAGCCCAGCCAAATATGATGATGATGTTATTGTTACTCGCACTGCTTATACTGCCCCAGGCAATCCAGTTGCTTTATCGAACCATACTGCCAAGGACGAATTTGCTTCTATGGGCAAGGGGAAAGGGGAGACTGATTTCTCAAGCTATGTTAACCTTTCTGCTTAGGATCTTCATTCCGGATTCTTGAACCGGCTTTACACCAGCCGAGATTATGCGGCCGGTTTGGTGAATCTGATGAAGGAACGCTATGAGGTAATCCTCCAAACACCTTTATCTTTATTCTGTACATTCATTGTGTTGTATCCCCCAAGGGACGGTTTATCTCTTGAAGATAAACCGGGACTTTAAAGATAAAGAACACTTCGACTTCATAGCCCCCATGGGCTGGTTTGTCTTGTGAAGACAAACCGGGACTTTTATATTACATACTGTACTTTGTTGACTTTCCTTACTTGTGTATTTTCTTGATCAAACACACATTAGCCCCCAAGTGCCAAGACTAAAACTTGTATTGATCCTTGGGACTTCAAACAATCAGTATGAAAGAAGCAATCTGCATTAGCCCCCAAGTGCCAAGTGTATAGCTGGTTATATGCTTGGGACTTTTGATAAAATATTTACATGCTCCTCTGACTGTGGCAGGCTGATATAAATCACCAAGGCTCTCGAATTGCTGATCTTCAAGAAAATATCAAGTCCCAACAAGCAGAGACATCCAAGGCCAAAGAGGAGATAAAAACCGCTTTGGCAGCCATGGAACAACTTAAAGAAGGGTTCAAGACTGATCCTGCAAACTGGGAGACTGAAAAGAAAGCATTGTTGAAGCGGGCTGAAGATGCCGAGTCGGCTCTTAAATCGGCGGCGGAAGAGCTAACTGGGTTGAAGCGCCAAGTGAATGCCATGACCTCTGCAATATTTGGTAAGTACTCTTGCCAAGGCTTCTTGAATGACCATCTTTGTAATTTGCCAGTTTAACCTGAAATTCTTAAACCGTTGTAGGTGGCCGCATTGCTCATCTGGGCTCTGACATGCGGATGAAGCTGAAGGCAGCATATACTCTGATTGAACAACTGTATACCGGTGCCCAACGGGTTATCTGTGCAGCTTCATACAACAATCCGGCCCCAACATTGATCAAGGACACTCTAGCAAGGTTATCCTTGACGCCAGCGCAGATAGAAGAGATGAAGCGATCCGCTGCCAGGGCTGGCGCTTTGTTGGCACTTACCCAAGCCAAAGCATGGATAGCGGACTTGGATCCGGTTGGTATTGCTAAGGGCTTTCCTAGTGAACAAGAAAACGGGGCAGAGTTTGATAATGAAGCCCTCAAAGTTGTGACAAGGGAGATGCGTCCTCTGGCAAGTCAATTGGCGGCAGAGGCTAACTTGACTGTTCATCGGTCCTTCTACGACGCCAACAACCAACGGATTAACACTGCGGTGGAAGAAGTGCAAAATCTTATCCCGCCAATCCGTAAGCACACTTACGCCCCTGACGTTGATCTGTCTGAACTTATAAGTGAGGAGGCTGTCTTTCAAGCTTTAACCCGGATTAACTGGACCACCGTTGACTTCCAGCCACTAGATGGGGAGGAGGAGGCTGAACCGATGCCAAATGATCCATCAACTTCACGTCAACATGGTGATGAGTCTTGATCCAGCAATCTGGTTATTGTCACAGACTTTGTTCTGTAAAAACAATCATTATCCTGGGCCTCAAAGCGCCTTGTAATAGGCTAGTTAAAATACTTCGCTCTGTGGCACTGATGCATAACGTTGTTGATCGGTCATGATATTTGTTGTGCTTGATTATACTTTGATAATTTTCATGCGACTCTGATATCCTATAATGATGTTATGAATAAGTCATGCCGGGTTACGATGAACACCAGATGATCAAACTGGCAACATATAGTCAAAGCCAGGCCGGGTTTCGTAAACACCGATTTGATAAGATGGTTTGACAACTTATAGTTGAAAGCCTAGCCGGGTTAACAAACACCGGGTTAATATGATGATTGAAAAGCCACACCGGGTCAATGGACACCGGTTCAAGATAAATTCATCAAAAGGTAAAAACTTGGCAAAAAAGCAAACAAGAAACCTGTAGTCAAGGCGTTTCAAGGGCTGCCAGGCCCAAATGCGAGGCTTTTCATGGGCTGCCAGGCCACTGAGTTAAACCATTTTGCAAAGCCTTTTAAGATGGGCCTCCAACTAACCAATCATCGTTTTAACTTTGGCAAGTTTAGGGTCTGTATAAGATTGACTTGTCAAACGTTCGGCGGGTCGTGCCAGGATTACCTGGATAGGAGTCGCTTACTTGATGAAGGCAGGTTAACCCGGGGTTTTAGGTGAATACACCAGGCTTCCAAGCCGTGGGTCGATACCCAATTACAAGGGTCCTTTCAAACTCTTTGTTGCTTTGCACAAAGAGCCCCCAAGTAACTTTGTGAGCTGTGCTCAATGGGTGCCTATGTTTGAGCTATGCATAGCAACCAGACTCTCTTTGGCCCCTTGGGTGTGAAGCTCCCAAGCTATTTTGTGGCATGTAGCCGGTTTAACAGGTAGTACTTCGCTTTTTTGACTGAAGCCCCCATGTAAACAAAGAGATTTGAAGAAAAACGGCAGAGGCCCTGCTTATAGCAAGGATGCCGGTTTATTATATTGATCATAATATATACATTGTCGAAATATGTACATAAGAAAAGCCTATGGCTCAAGTGTAGTAAGGCCGAAGGAGAGCTATGTTCCATGGCCGCCGGGTCTCCTCCTCAGAACTGCGTGAGTCTTCTCGAACGTCAATGAGGTAGTATGATCCGTTGTGCAGATTTTTGCTGACCACAAAGGGTCCTTCCCAAGGTGGGGATAACTTATGCATATCGGTCTGATCCTGGATGAGCCGGGGCACTAGGTCGCCTTCTTGAAAGGTTCTTGTTTTAACCTGACGGCTGTGATAACGCCGCAGATCTTGTTGATAAACCGCCGATCGAGCCAAAGCCATGTCCCGTTTCTCATCTAACAGGTCCAGCGCCTCTTGGCGTGCTTGCTCATTGTCTGCTTCAACATAATTGGCAACCCGGGGCGAATCATGATGAATATCACTTGGGAGGACGGCCCCAGCCCCGTAAACCATGAAGAAAGGTGTATATCCCGTAGATCGGTTTGGGGTGGTGTTTATAATCCATAACACAGATGGTAATTCTTCCACCCAACAACCCGGCGTCCGCTTCAAAGGAACCATAAGTCGGGGCTTGATACCCTTCAGGATCTCTTGATTCGCCCTCTCAGCTTGACCATTGGGCTGGGGATGAGCCACGGACGCTACATCAAGCCGGATGTGCTCCCGTTGACAAAACTCCTCCATCTCACCTTTAGAAAGGTTTGTGCCATTATCTGTGATGATGTTGTGTGGAAAACCAAAACGGAAAATGATCTTTTTGAGAAATTGAACCGCCGTGGCTGCATCACACTTGCTGACGGGCTCTGCTTCAACCCATTTAGTGAACTTGTCAACCGCCACCAACATGTGGGTCTTCTTATCCTGGGAACGCTTAAAAGTTCCCACCATATCAAGCCCCCAAGTGGCAAACGACCGAGTGATAGGAATCATCTGTAGCTCCTAAGCCAAAGCATGAGCTCGACGTGAAAATTTCTGACAAGCATCACACCGCTTGACCAGATCCTTCGCATCAGCATGCGCTGTCAACCAATAGAACCCATGAGGAAAAGCTTTAGCCACCAGGGACTTTGAACCGGCATGGTGACCACAATCCCCTTCATGGATTTCACGTAGAATCTCTTGTCCTTCTTCAGGAGAAATACAACATTGGAATACGCCTGAAACACTGCAACAGTGTAACTCGCCATTGTGAATAACCATGGACTTGGACCGCCGGATTATCTGTCTAGCGAAGACCTCATCAGCTGGTAAATCACCCCGGTTCATATACGCCAAATATGGAACCGTCCAATCCGGAGTGGTATGTAAAGCGGCCACCAATTGGGCCTCTGCATCAGGAACAGCTAAATCCTCCTCTGTAGGCAACTTAACAGAGGGGTTATGCAAGATATCCAAAAATGTATTGGGTGGTACCGGTTTGCACTGAGATCCCAGCCGGCTTAAAGCATCTGCTGCTTTGTTTTTGCGCCGGTCAATGTGCTCAACCTGATAACCCTTAAAGTGACCTGCCATAATATCCACCTCGCGTCTATAAGCCGCCATGAGTGGATCCTTAGAATCCCAAGTACCAGAAACTTGTTGAGCCACCAGATCAGAATCTCCAAAACAGCGAACCCGGCTTAAGTTCATTTCCTTAGCCACACGGAGACCGTGGAGTACAAGGAAACATTAAGCGGAAAACATAACAAATTTTATCACCTCGAGGGGAAGTAAGAACAACTCCAGCCCCCGAGCCTTCCAATTGCCTGGATCCATCAAAGTGAATAGTCCAGTATGTATTATTCGGTTTGTCCTCTGGTGCCTGTAACTCGGTCCAATCATTGATGAAGTCAACAAGCGTCTGTGACTTGATTGATGTCTAAGGCATATACTTCAATCTGTGCGGGCCAAGCTCAATTGCCCACTTTGCAACCCGGCCAGTTGCCTCCCAGTTCTGAATTATATCGCCTAAAGGAGCTGAACTGACCACTGTAATGGGATGGCCTTGAAAGTATTGTTTGAGCTTCCGACTTGCCATAAAAACCCCATAAACCAGCTTCTGCCAATGCGGATACCATTGCTTTGACTCGATAAGTACTTCGCTGATATAATAAACCGGCCATTGAACCGGATATTCCTTACTAGCCTCCTTGCAGTCCACCACAATTGCCACGCTAACATCACGAGCATTAGCAGCCACGTACAATAACAAGGGCTCTTTGTCAACCGGAGCAGCAAAAACCAGTTGTTCAACCAACTGCCGCTTTAAGTCCTCAAATGTCGTATTAGCTGCGTCACTCCAAACGAAATCGTCTGTCTTTTTCAACATCTGATACAAAGGAATCGCCTTCTCTCCCAAATGGCTGATAAACCGGCTAAGGGCTGCAATTTGACCCACCAGGCGCTGAACATCATTGATACATTTCGGTTTAGCCAAAGATGTAGTCACTTTGATTTTTTCCGGATTAGCCTCAATGCCTCTGTTGGACACCAAAAAGCCTAAGAGCTTGCCTGCCGGAACACCAAAAACACACTTGTCTGGATTAAGCATCATTTTGTAAACCCGAAGATTGTCAAACGTCTCCTTGAGGTCATCTATCAAGGTTTCCTTCTTCCTGGATTTTACCACAATGTCATCCACATAGGCATGAACATTATGCCCAATCTGCGTGTGAAGACAATTTTGCACACAACGCTGATAAGTTGCCTGGGCACTTTTGAGCCCAAAGGGCATAAAAACATAGCAGAAGGCTCCAAAGGGAGTGATGAAGGTTGTCTTCTCCTGGTCCTTAACTGCCATTTTAATCTGATGATAACCTGAATAAGCATCCAAGAAACACAGGCGCTCACAACCCGCCGTCGCATCAATAATCTGGTCAATACGCGGGAGAGCGAAAGGATCTGTCGGACAAGCCTTGTTCAAATATGTGTAGTCCACACACATACGTCAAGTGCCGTTTTTCTTAAGAACGAGCACCGGATTAGCCAACCACTCGGGGTGAAATACTTCAACGATAAACCCAGCAGCCAACAGCCTGGCTACCTCTTCACCAATGGCCTTGCGTCTTTCCTCGTTAAAGTGGCGAAGAAATTGCTTGACCGGTTTAAACTTGGGATCAATATTGAGAGTGTTCTCAGCGAGTTCCCTCGGTACACCTGGCATGTCAGAAGGCTTCCATGCAAAAATGTCTCGGTTCTCATGGATGAACTCGATGAGCGCGCTTTCCTATTTCGGATCTAGATTGGTGCTGATGCTAAACTGTTTGGATGAATCGCCAGGAACAAAGTCAACAAGTTTATTCTCATTAGCTGGTTTGAACTTCAGGGTCGGGTCATGCTCAGTGGTGGGCTTCTTCAGAGCAGTCATGTCTGCCGGATCAACATTGTCTTTATAGAACTTCAGCTCCTATGTAGCGCAAAGCAACTCAGCATAAGCCGCATTGCCTTCCTAACAATCCAAAGCGATCTTTCGACTTCCATGTACTGTTATAGTCCCCTTATGACCCGGCATTTTGAGCTATAAATAGATATAACAGGGCCTCGCCATGAATTTTGCGTAAGCCGGCCGTCCGAACAGTGCGTGACACGGGCTCTGGATTTTCACCACTTCAAAGGTCAATTTTTCAGACCTGGAATCATACTCATATCCAAACACAACCTCCAAAGCGATCTTGCCAACAGGATATGCCGATTTACCTGGTACTACACCATGAAAAATAGTGTTGGACGGTTTAAAACTCTTGTCTGTCAACCCCATGCGACGAAAAGTCTCGTAGTACAGGATGTTGATACTGCTTCCTCCATCCATCAGAACTTTGGTAAACTTGTAACCTCCCACCTGAGGTGCTACCACCAAAGCCAGATGACCCGGATTGTCAACCCGGGGCGGATGATCCTCTCTGCTCCACACAATGGGCTGCTCGGACCACCGCAAATAACGTGGCACTGCCGGTTCAACAGCACTAATTGCCCTTTTGTGAAGCTTCTAATCGCGCTTGCACAGGCTAGTAGTGAACACATGATACTGCCCACCATTCAACTACTTGGGGTGACTTTGATAACCTGACTGCTGCTGATTCCCTTGATTATTCTGTTGGCCATTACCACCTTGGTTATTCTGGTTACCCTGATTATTCTAAAATCCAGAGTTTGAACCGCCACCACCATGAAAATCTGGACCTGAACTGTCCGATGGAACCTGATCATACCGGAATAGATCCAAGTTTTTGAACTCCTTCATAATATAACAATCTTTCCAAAGATGTGTGGCAAGGGCCTCCTTGGTCCCATGCTTTGGGCAGGGCTGGTTTAACAGCCGCTCCAGATTCATCCCTCCACCGCGCTGGGGCGGTTTACCTTTACGACGCTGCATATTGGTATTAGCCACAAGATCTGAACTATCTGCTTTACGCTTACCGTTATTCCCATGGCCTCCTTGGTTGTGATGCTGTCCCTTTGCACCGCCGTTCTTCTTTCCCTTCTCCGGTTTCTCTGGATCCTTGGTATTATCAGAATCGGCGTATTTGACCAAGGCCGCCATAAGGGTTCCCATGCCATTGCAGTGGCGCTTGAGCCGTCCCAACTTCATCTTCAGTGACTTAAACCGGCAATTACGCTCTAGCATTATGGTTAATCCGGTCTGATGAATGTAAAACTTCAGAAACCTGGCGCACCCAATGAGTTGTTGACTCGTTCTCCCCTTGAACACAGGCGTCCAGATCCACAATGGACATGGGCTGTTTGCACGTGTCTTTGAAATTGGCTATAAACCGGGCCTTCAACTGATCCCATGACTCGATAGAGTTGGCTGGTAGATTTTTCAACCAAGTACGGGTTGTCCCTTCCAACATCATCGTGAAATACTTTGCACAGGCCGCTTCATCCACATCCAGCATCTCCATTGCCATCTCATAACTCTCGACCCACGCCTCAGGTGGCTGATCAGCAGTGTAATTAGGCACCTTACGTGGGCCCTTGAAATCCTTGGGCAGTCCCACATTACGGAGAGCCAGAATGAGACACGGCACTCCCCAGGAACTGAAAGCAAGCCCGGTACCTCGGTCTACTGATGCCACTGGCTGAACTGGGGCGGGTTGATAACGACCCGCATATTGTGCTGCCAAAGCAGCCTTCCTTCATGCTCTGCCGTTATCCACCACGTCTTGAGCATTTACCTTACCGTGCTTTAGATTGGATCCTTGAGGGATATTACGGTGCTGCGCACTACTAGATACTTCCGGTTCATCCATGTGCCTGCTATAGCTTTTGCTCGGACGGGGGGTTGAATGAATTCTATCTCGGCTGTAGGAATAAGCCTGCTGCTGCACCACGGCGGTTTGAAGAAGATCCCTGGCCCGCCGTGTCTCAATCGCCGCCAGTGAATCGCCCTCCATTGGAATGGCTGCCAGGCGAGATGTTGCGGCAATCATGTTATCCAAAGGGCTCGAGAAGTGACCCGGTGGTATGGACACGTATTGCAGCGGGTTCTCCGTTCGCCGAGGTGGTTCCGTCATCCGTGGTTGATCCGGTGCTGCCCTAGGCGCGTCGGTCCGGTTTGCAGCTGCCGGATTACTCGGTCTAGCCCCCGGTGTGTTAAAGAGATTCAATCCTTCGAAGATCGGCTGCATACGCGACCGGTACTTCCTTCGCATTACGTCGTTTGATGCATTCTGATCCAACATGAGCCGGTAATTCTGCGTCTGTATCTGTTGTGACTGGGCATCCAAAGCGGCCCGTTCTTCAGCCATCCTAGCATCCTCAGTTGCCAGGTCCTCCTTAGCCTGCTCTATCTGGTCCTTCAGCTTCGCAATGTCCGCATTGTGCTGATCCTGTGTCTCCGGGGTAACTGCCGTGGTTAACAAGGCCGCCCAGGCATCCATTAAACCGGAGAGAACTTGAGACGGTCAGCCCGCCGGGCCCCCTTCCACGACTGCTGATCCGGTATTCGTTGCCACTATGGATGAAGACTGCAAAGTGGGCTGTGTTCCGGCCATGTAAACAGCAACCCGACTTGGCGGTTCAAGGAGGTCCGAAATACTATTGCCGTCGGAATATCCTTCGAACACACCATCATGAATTTGGTACAGGGACTCGGTTTCGCCAGTGGATGACTCGCTGTCGGACTAAACAGCCGTCTCGCCTTCGGACACTAGTTCAGATCAGATCCCATGGACACATCCTATGAACGCACGCTTCATGGCGGGCTTAACCCGGGCAGGACTCGCACGCTGAGCCGTCTCGACGAGGTCGGTGCAGATGTCCGGCTCAGGGTCTGAGTCGCCGATCTTGCCAATGAAGACATGAATTCTGCCAAAGGGGACCCGGTACCCGTACTCGATTGAGCCGGCCTCGGGGCCCCATCCTTCGTCGTCGATGTAGAGCTTGCCGCGACGACTCTTGGTCATCCGGCCAACCACGTACCCCTTGAGTCCTTCAGAGCTGCCCTTCAAGAACTCGAAACCATCGTGCGATAGCCCCACGGTGGGCGCCAACTGTCATGGAATTAACATGTTAGATGTCCTTATGAAAGGACTTAGTCGTAGAGCCATCGCAACGGGTCAGCTTGAAGGGGTTAAACCGGACAAGGGACATAGGAGTTTTATACTAGTTCGGCCCCTTCGATGAAGGTAAAAGCCTACGTCTAGTTGTGATGGGATTGATTGGGTTTTGATGACCAGGGAGCAAATACGCTTTGCCTGGGTCTCGAGTTGTTGTTTCTTGTCCCTGAAACGCCACCGGGTCGTCCCTTTATATACATAGGTTGATGCCCGGCCGGTCTACAGAGTCCCGAGGCCGACTCATACAAGTGTCCGGCTTGGTCTCTCCTTTCCTAACTTACAATACAAGTTACTTAACCATGGCTGATTACCACTATGGGCCCTAAACCGCCTTTGGGCTCCGGGCCTCTAAGTTTCATTAGTAAAACGCCATCTTCTGGGTCTTCGTGGGCTTCAATATAGTTGAGGGTGAACCGGGCCCTCCTGGACGGTTTATGCTCAGTAGTTATATCCCCAACAGTCGGGGTATCATCAATTAAAGGTACGGACAGAAGATATCCCTAAGACAGCGTTCACCTCCAGATACAGACTATATGAATTCAAAGTAATGCCGTTCGGACTGACAAACGCCCCCGCATATTTTGTCCACCTCATGAACAAAGTGTTTATGAAATTTATGGACAAATTTGTTGTGGTGTTCATTGATGATATTCTTGTATACTCTAAGACACCAGAAGAACATGCTGAACATCTCAGAATTGTACAGGGAGAATTAAGGAAACATCAATTATATGCCAAGTTTAGCAATGGTTAAGACAGGTTGGTTTTCTAGGCCATGTATTGACCCAAGAAGGTGTTGGCATTGACCCAGAAAAGGTCAAGGCCGTACTTGGCTGGAAACCACCAGCCAACATAACAGATGTACGAAGTTTCTTGGGAATGGCAGGATATTACCGAAGGTTTATTGAAGGGTTCTCCACCATAGCAAAACCAATGACACGGTTACTCAAGAAGGATAAGAAATTTGTATGGACTGAAGCTTGCGAGAAAAGTTTCCAAGAACTTAAAAGGAAATTAACAACAGCACCGGTATTGGTTGTGCCAGACATACACAAAAGTTTTGAAGTGTATTGTGACGCATCCCGGAAGGGCCTCGGATGCGTATTAATGCAAGAAGGCAAAGTAGTCGCATACGCTTCCAGGCAACTACGAAAGCATGAAGAAAATTATCCTACTCATGACTTGGAGTTGGCAGCAGTCATTCATGCACTCAAAGAGTGGCGGCACTTTTTGCTTGGGAATCGTTGTGAAATATATATGGACCATAAAAGCCTCAAATATATTTTCACACAACCAGAACTCAATTTACGACAACGGCGCTGGTTGGAATTAGTGAATGATGATGATGTTGGCATTCACTACCATCTAGGAAAGAAGAATGTAGTGGCAGATGCTCTTAGTCGAAACCCCAGCTCGGGCAATGACAGTCTGCAGAACTTGAGACCTGAATTTCAACAGGAGTTCGCCAAACTCAACTTGGTGATGGTCACCTGAGGGCAATGTGTCAAATTTGGAAATACAGCCTACCCTAATGGAACAGATTAAGGAGGCACAGCATGGACACCCCAGCATCGAAGGCATAAAAAGAAAAGTGAGTTTGGGCAAGGCCTCAGAATTCGTCATAGACGATAAGGGAAAATTATGGTACGGAGACAGACTTTGCGTACCAAATATAGAGGACCTCAAACAGCAAATTCTAGCCGAAGGCCACACCGCTCCATATTCAATCCATCCTGGAGGGACCAAAATGTACAAGGACATTCAGGAAAAATTCTGGTGGCACGGTACGAAGAGGGATATAGCCACATTCATTGCATGTTCTGATTCATGTCAGCGCATTAGAGCCGAGCACCAAAAACCAGCAGGACTATTACAGCCAAACAAGATACCTGAGTGGAAATGGGACGAGATTGGAATGGATTTTATTGTCGGACTACCTCGGTCACGACACGGAAATGATGCCATATGGGTCATCACAGATAGATTGACTAAGGTGGCACATTTAATTCCAGTAAAGACAACCCACACCACTCAGAAGCTTGCCAAACTTTATCTCTCCCGTATAGTTTGTCTGCATGGAATTCCAAAGACTATAATATCCGACAGGGGCACTCAATTTGTCTCTAGATTTTGGGATCATTTACAACAAGCTCTGGGAACTCAACTAGTATTCAGTACAGCATACAACCCCCAGACTGGAGGAAAAACTGAACATGTGAACCAAATTCTAGAGGACATGCTGAGAGCATGTGTTCTCACCTATGGAACCAGTTGGGAAGAAAGCTTGCCGTATGCCGAGTTCGCATACAACAACAGTTACCAAGCCAGTCTGCAAATGGCACCTTTTGAAGCCTTCTACGGGCGAAGATACCGTACCCCATTAAATTGGTCAGAAACAGGAGACAGTCGTATCTTCGGCCCCGACATGCTCAAGGAAGCTGAGCAGAAAGTTAAACTAATCAGGGATCGACTCAAGATAGCCCAGAGCCGACAAAAGAGTTATTACGATCAAAAACATCGTGAAGTCAGCTTTGAACCCGGTGAATATGTGTACCTAAGAGTATCTCCTATGAGGGGCCTACAACGATTCAAAGTTAAAGGAAAGCTAGCTCCACGGTTTATTGGACCCTTCTGTGTGACTGCACGAAGAGGCACAGTGGCCTACCAGCTCGACTTACCCAAAGAACTGTCAAACGTCCACGACGTGTTCCACATCTCACAATTGAGGAAATGTGTAAGCAACCCAGAGAAGCATGTGTCTCATGAGAGCATTGACGTGCAACCAGACCTCACCGACAGGGAACGTCCAATAAAAATATTGGAGGAGTCTGAAAGGAGGGCCCGTCAGAAAACAATTAAGTTTTTCAAGTTTCAGTGGAGCAATCACACCGAGGATGAAGCAACATGGGAAAAAGAGGATTTTCTTCGGACAGAGTACCCACACCTATTTGAGGATCAGCAGAAATCTCGGGGACGAGATTTTTCCTAAGGAGGTAGGTGTTGTAACACTCCAAAAAAAATTTGATTTGGTTTTTATCAAGTTCTTTAATTAATTGGAAGGAGGTTATTTAAAAAAAATTAAGACTCTCCTTCTCAAAAAAAATTCATTTATGACAAATATTTTTTTATGAGTCCTTCTCAATATTGATTTTGGTCTTGAGGGTTTTTCAACATGTGTTGGTTCAACACACAGAATCTTAGGTTGTCTTAATATTTCTTTTATTTAAAAAGTATCCCTATGAATTATGGATTGGTTCTTCCCCATTCAAAAAAAATCTCTCTCTTGCCATGGCCTATGTTGAAATATTTCTTCCAAAACCCACCTCCCCACTTTGGATCAAACCAAGCATCCCATTCCAGCAAGTCTCTACCTCCTTTAATTTTTTTCTATTTATTTTGCCCTTAAAGCATTTTTCTGTCATCTATTTGGGCCTTGATGATTTACAAAGGAACCACCAGAATCCCTTTGAGTCTTGGTCCCAAATAAACTCCTCTGGCTAGTACTTAGTACCCTCAACCAAGATCCATCAAGATCCACTGGTCCATAGTTCAAAATTTTCAAATATGCTTGCTGCAAGTTTGAACTAGATTTGCCATTTTTGGTGAAATTCATTCTTTTTCTTCTCCTAAAAATCTGAGAAAAATCAGGAAGCCCCTAGATGCATCAAGAGGTCACCTCACCAAGGATCAGCTCAAGAAATTTTTTCCACGTGCCCAAAACATTTCGTCGAACAGCCGGCGTGCACTGTTCCTGTCAAAGTTCAGAAAATTCAGTGTTTCAGTTCGGTCGACAGTGTCGTTTTCTTTAGAACCGCGGCATCAATCTCGCCAGTGCACACGTTGGTGCCTTGCTCCCTGCTCCTTCTTCTTATCCAGTGCGCCGCACGGTCGTTTGGACGGACGCAAGCGTCGGTGGCGACGTGTCTCGCCAACGCCGGCGTCTTCCACGGTGGCAGAACCACCCATGGTGGCCAATAGGGGCCAGCCCTGCCATACGGCGCCGTCCAGCACCGCCCACACCACCAGGAGCCTCCGCATGGCCATCCTTTCCCCCTGTGCGTGCTGCAGAGCCGTCGCCATGGCCTGAGAGGTGCAGAGCGCGCTCTCTCCCGCCGACGAGCCCGTGAGGCCGTTCCGTCGAAACAACGGGAGGAGAGCAAATCCAACCAAGGTTAGACATTGGATGGAGCCAGTGGACCAATCCGCAACTGCCTAGCCACCTAAACAGCCTGCCCGACCTCTGCCTCGCTGTAATCACTCGCCGGAGAGATCCCGTTCTCGGCAACCGCCTCGGACCGGCTATAAAAGGAGGCCTCGAGCCCGTTCTCGACCCAACACTACCCCTCCACCTCGCCAGGACTGCGCCCAGCCACTAGGAGGACCTCGAGGAGGCCTTCTTCCTCGACTCCGGCCGCCCCGTTCCGCTTCGGGCTCCGGCAAGATCCTCTCTGGTGAGAGCAACCCTGCCTCCCAAACCTTGTCAGCAACCTCCTAGTGCACCCACTCTTCTAACCCGAGCCCAAATTTGACGTTTGTAGCCCTCCTCGGCGAGATCCATCACCGCCCGAACCACCGTCCGCCAGATTGGAGGCCGCCATCGACGTGGTGCTCGCCGACGACCAACTCCACCACCCATAGACGCGGGAGAGCTCAGTGAGTCCGTAGGTACCCTCCGTTTACTCTACCTCACCGTGGATCGACGTCGGCGACCACCGCAAGCCTCGGGCGCCGGCGGGACTCTGGTTTGGTTTTTAAACCTAATGGGTGGGACCCCCTCGTCAGCTTTTTCTCTTTTTAGAAACGTTTTCTGAAAGCGCCTTCAGGCAAAATATGTTTTCTAACCGAAACGTTTTCTGTCTTTTTTTAAACTAGCCCCTGGGAAGTTTCTGTTTCATCACAAATTAGTCCCTGTACTAAAACCCTTATAACTTTTAAACAAAAGAAGATTTTGAGTTGATTCTTTTGCTGTCATCTTTGTTTTTCTATCTAGTTTTTATCATATTTATTTGAAAATTATTTGGAACAACTTTCATGCACGCACAGTATTTACGTTAGTATCTGATTTTGTTATAACGTAGATACCGAAGGAGGTGACGGAGCCGCAAACTTCACCGAGCTAGACTCCGACTACTCCGAACCAGGCAAGCATGTTTGAACCTTTGATATGATGAGTGTCTTGCATGTTTACTTGAGTAGTTTTCTCATGGCATGTCCACGTAAGCATTAGTGAATGTTATATTGCATGCAAAGCAAGCTACAAGTGAGGTTCGAAATTTGGATGAGTTTATATGATGGTGAGATAACCTGATCATGTGGTGGCATGATAGGTTGCAAGCTGGTATTGTTGAAGCACGCCAGTCTTATGCCAACCGTTTAACTCCAGTATTAATGTGGATCAAGTCATGTTCCCGTTCTTCCCCTTTTTCGTGCTGCCACATGTCTTCTGCTAAGAATGCGGTCTAGTCAGTTGCAAACCTCTTTCCTCGTACACACCAAATAGAGGGGCCATGATGAGGGTTCCATGGCCCTGGATTAAAGCCCGTCATCCGGTCAGGCGGCATGGGTGTTTCCGGTTGGGACCAAGAGGGGGGCACCCCTTAGAGCGCGCGATATAAATTTGATCCCATGCTATTCGAGGTTGTGGCCTCCCCGTCTTAAAGTTTTTCTTGAACGTTGCCTAGGGTGATTCCTGGCAGCGGAATGTGGAATGGGTGTGTACTGGTTAGATGTGTTTCTTCTAAAATACCGTAAACGGAACTAGTCCTTTGTGACTACAGAAATCCGTTGGCTGTGAGTAAAGAGTACAAACTCTGCAGAGTCAAAACCATTTGAGTAACCATATCCATGGTAAAGGACTATGATCAACATATCAATGTCAATGTCAGTGTCAGTCTCAACATCCGTCTCATCGACAGTCTCAGTGTCAGTTTCAGTGACAACCTCCGGTGAATAAACAGGAGTGGTAAACCCGGCTGAATGTTATTCCTGTGGATGGACTAACCCGTTTATTATTATGTACTGAGTATTTCCTTGGAATGATTTAAATTCATGGGCTACTTGAATTCGAATGGTGAAATATAAGCCCTTTATGTGATGTCGCTCAGACGTCCGACTGTGGCATTCTTGTTATTTACTTTTGATATAAGCCCTTTATGTGATGTCGCTCAGATGTCCGACTGTGGCATTCTTGTTATTTACTTTTGATATAAGCCCTTTATGTGATGTCGCTCAGACGTCCGACTGTGGCACCCATGTTATTTACTTTCATTACAAGCCCTTTTCGAGATGTCGCTTAGACGTCCGACTGTGGCACGCACTGTCATTTACGTTTCAATATAAGCCCTTTATGTGGTGTCGCCCTGACGCCCGACTGCGGCATGTTAATTTATTTCTACCTTTTGAGGCATCGCTTCAGACACCCGATCGGTCTTCAGTTATTTTATTGGGATTTCGGGAGGACTACCGCCTGACTTCCTTTTTATTTAACATGCAGTGCAAATTTATTATCTGAGTGTGCATTACTAATCTGCTCATACGCATCGTGTTTGCATTTGTTATATCTTATGTCCAAACTGTCTTGCGAGTACATTCAAAGTACTCACCTGGCTTGTTGATTTGGCCAGATGTTGACGAAGGCGATCTTATGGATGAAGAGTACGATAGCGAGTCTGACGCCTAGAGGAGTCCTAGTCAGTCCCGTGCGATCCTGGAATTGGTCACTTATATCATATACGCTTCCGCTACCAGAATAAAATCATCGAGCCTCACTCCGGCGCTCGACGAGCTGTAAGATTTAGGAGTCATGTCACCCACTTCACTGTGACATATCCACCCCCACTTTTATTACGAGTCAGTAGTTATGCCACCATACCCTTGTGTCATATCCGCCTTTATGTATAATATCGGCGTGCTTGTAATAAATTATTGAGCAGCCTCAGCTCAACCTTGTATAATATTTAGTACTTCTGGATCTCTGTATCAAGGAGATTTTCCTATACTGGTCTTATATAAAGGACGGTTTCTCAATAAATGTTTTATTGGAAAACTGGTCCTGATAGGTGAGGCCTCCACCGCATCGCAGCCGACCACGGGAGCCAGGAGCACGAGGGATGACCGGCGCTGGTTTGGGCGGCTGGAGCAAGAAGACCAGAGGTTGAAGAAGCACTACGACTGTTGGATGGACATCGTACGGTCATTTGAGCTAGAATCATGCATATTGACTAAGTTGACAAAGCCCTCCGTCCCCGTCAACCTAGTAGGCCCACAAGTCAGCCTGCCACTATACTGGGTCCTAGCTAACAGGCGGAGTATTCATTTTTTTGTGCGTATTAAGGAGGCACTTCCTTGCATGCGAACATATAGCTGGTGGGTCCGAGCTGTCAACGGCGGTAACGTTTTTTTCGCGAAATACAGAGGCCCTTTCGGTGGGTCCCTGATGTCAGGTGAAGGAATCATTATTTTGCGTGTAATAAGGAGGCATTTCCTTGCGTGCGGCCGTGGACCCAGCTGTCGGCCTCTCCACGTACAGTCCACTTCAGATGCATGTGGTCATTGACCACGTTGACCAGGCCGCGCCGAGAGCACCAGGGCGGTGGACGACGACGAGGCCTAGGAAAGGAACGACATGGAGGCAGGGAAGACTCGGTAGTTGTTTCCCACGCGGAGGGGAGTACGACTGTACAAGGGTTCACTGGTTCGTCTGCCGTCGCCGGAGAATAATAGCAGGTGTGGGTGAGTAGAGGGATCGCTAGGCCAGCGATGGGAGTACGGTGGGGCGATGAGGCTTGCGCGGCAGCAGAGCCGGCCACGGGGAGGAGGGAGCAGGCAGTCCCGCCGGCGCTTGTTTGAGCGGCTGGAGCAGGAGAGCAGAGATTGAAGAAGCACGACGGCCGTTGGATGGCCATCCAACAGTCACTGCTTGTGCATCAACCCTTTTTTTAGGAAAGCCTGAAATCTATGGAAAACAGCATACAACCCATCTGCCATTATTTCTAATAATTTACAGCCCATTTGCTAATTCTTAAGGTTTTTTTGGAGCCCATATTCTTTTTGTTAGCATTACAGCCCATACTGTGGCCACGGTTAAAAAATTATACGACATTTTGCATATTTCGGTGCGGTCCGAACTGTTTTTAATCCCGAAATTTCAACTCAGATTCAAACTAATTTTAAAAATAAATTTAGATCAATATAAAATCCAACAAATTCTCCACGCATAAAATTTAATGTAATTTAAAATCTCGAAATGAAAAAAAAAGATATTTGAAACTAATGGCCGGTTTGATGTGTTTTAAAAATGTACATCCCATTTCTCATTACTGATGGGCCATTTTCTCGGCCAGCCGAATGAAAGCTCTCCTCGTCTTGAAAGATTTGCAGCCCAACAGGCCTGACAAAGCGACTTACTTGGCAAATCACAAAAAATTGGGTTGTGGCCGTGGACCCAGCAGTCAGCCTCTTCATGTACAGTACTCTTCCGATGGAAGTCATTCCTTGACCACGTTGACCACACCGCGCGGAGAGCACCACGGCGGTGGACGACGGCGAGGCCTAGGAAGGGGACAACACGGAGCCGGGGAAGACGCGGTAGTGGAAGCCCGCACGGAGAGGAGTACGAGGGTTCACTGGTTCGGCTGCGGTGTGAGGCTACCGTCGCCGCAGGGCCTGGCCAGCGGTGGGAATAGTAGGGGGCGCTGAGGCCTCCGCGGCAGCACAGCCATCCATGGGAGGCAGGAGCATGAGGCACGACCGGCGCTGGTTTGGGCGGCTGAAGCAAGAAGACCGAAGGTTGAAGAAGCACTACGGCCGTTGGATGGACATGTACGGTCACTGGAGCTAGAATCGTTCATATTGACTAAGTTGACAAAGCCCTTCGTCCCCGTCAACTTAGTAGGCCCACAAGTCAGCCTCCCATCAAGGTGGGTCCCATCTAGCAGGGGAGTATTCATTTTTTTGTGCGTAATAAGGAGGCACTTCCGGTGGGTCCGAGCTGACAGCGGGGGGACGTTTTTTTCATGAAATACGGTGGCCCGTCAAGTGGGTCCCAGCAGTCAGGGGGCAAACGTTTTTTTTGCAAAATATGGTGGCCCGTCCAGTGGGTTCCTGCTATCAATTGGAGGAATCATTATTTTCCGCGTAATAAGGAGGCACTTACTTGCTGCGGCCGTAGACCCAGCTGAGACTCTCCACGTACAGTATACTTCTGATGGAAGTCGTTCCTTGACCACGTTGACCTCACCGTGTTCCGTTGCATGCATGCGTCCATGGGCGTGGTGCGTCCCCACTGTCAGCCTCTCATGTACAGTCATCTTCCGATGACTCTCAGTTGCTGACCACGTTGACCACACCGTGCCGAGCGCACCCAGACTCGAACGACCCGGAGATGGGGAAGACGGGGCAGTGGAGTCGCAGATGGAGAGGAGTGGGAAACTTCACTGGTTCGGGTGTCCGGCAGCACAGCCGCAGTGCCGCCCACGGGAGACAGGAGCAAGAACAGAGGTTGAAGAAGGAGCACGGCTATTGGATTAACATCCAATGGTCCAGCTGCTAGAATCATTTGTTGATTAAGTTGACAAAGCCGTGCGTACACGTCCGCTTAGCAGGCCCACAAGTCAGTCACCAAATCTGACGGGTCCCAGCTGTCAATGGGATGAATAATTTTTTTCACAAAACAAGGAGGCACTTCCTTCCGTGCGAAGATACAGCCGGTGGGTCCCAGCTGTCACGTGGAGGAAACATTTTTTCAGCTTAATAAGGAGGAACTTTCCTTGCGTGCGACCATGGACCTCATGGGTCCCAGCCGTCAGGCTCTCCACGTACAGTCCTCTTTCGATGACTCTCGTTTGTTGACCACGCTGCACCGAACACAGCGAGGCAGTGGACGACGGCGAGGCCCCGGACAGAAACGAATCGGAGATGGGAAAACGCGGCAGTGGAGTCGCAGATTGAGAGGAGGAGAAGGGTTATAACTGGTTCTGTTGCAATTCATATCAAACTCAGGTTCACAGGACACGTTCATATTCATAGCCAACATTCACTATCAACAACTCAAAAGATTCATATATACACAAGCTCAGCATATCTATGCATCCAAATGATTGATAGATCACACGACAATATTCATACATAATTCACAAAAAGATTCAGATATACACATGTTCAGTATGTTTATGCATCCAAATGATTGAGATCACAGCCAATATGATCCATAGACGAACTTTAATTACCTAGGGTACAGACTGGTAAATGGTGTTCAATCGGAGGTACTTCTTGCTAAAATTAGTTCTTGTACGAGTAAACCTTTGAGTACATAAGAGGCAGCACAGACAATCTGAACTTTGCTTGTAGGTTTATCCTCAAATAGTGGCCTTGTGCCCAGGGAGGTTTGAGCAACTTGGCCACTACTTTCATCCAACTAGTTTACTGGCTCTCTTGGTCTCGCCAAAATTCTACATTGCAGACGAGAAAGGAGGCAGTTGAGAAAATGAAGCACCCAAATTTTTTGTGCAGTTCAACTGAAATGGAGCATCCTTGGCGTGCAGACTGATTAAGTGCCGAATGAATATACGCGTCAACCAACTTGTCTGGAATCTTTAGACTCCATGCCATATAGTTCGCTACCATATGTGCCGATAACCAAAAGGCACAAGTTGGGACCAAAGACTGGACTGCGTTTTTCTGGGCTATGCACCAAGCAATATTTTTGGCGTTCACTCTCCTAATACTTGGAGCTTGACAATTGGTTCATGCTGGTTGATACTCGAATGAATATAGGCACTTCTTGTCAACATCGATGCTTGTCTGAGTGAACTTTGGAGTACATAGCAGCAGCATAAGTACCTGTCCATCTGATCATTTTGTGCAGTTCTACTGAAATCACCCGATGTAATGATTTGCCTGCGAGTTCAGGCTCCAAATTACTCCTTTATGAAATCGGCAAACAGTAGCACAATACCAAATTACCAATACATATGACAGGCACAATATCAGGATAAAGACCAGTACCAACCTGTGTGAGGTAGCATATCAATTACTATTTCCTTTGACTAGAAGCCAAGATAAGCCAAGCGACTGATAGCAAAGGAAGAAAGCAAGCGGAGATTAGCGACTGATAGGAAAGGACGGAAGCTGTCGAGGCAATGAAGCACCCAAAGTTTTTGTGCAGTTCCACCAAAATCGAGCATCCCTGTTGGCACATATATTGAGAGAGTGAGATTACTGTAATAGTGGGACTAGTTGATGAAACATACACTAACAAATAGAAGCACCCTCATTATATTAATGGGTAAAGTTAGCAACATAGTAGTCTTGTTTAAAGAGAGGTATTAGTTTATTTAATCAGTGCCAATTAGCTCAACTCAACACTCAAAGCATTGCCATTTATCATACGTTGCAAAACTTAAAAGTGCAAAGATAAGGAGTTTCTCATGACAGTAGCACGATACAAATAGAGATGACAGCAAACTAATATGGATGAAGGACTTAGGCCCATACCAACCTGAGAAAAAAAACTTATTCATGTAGTCCCATAAGAGATGATAAAGCACTCACTGGAATCACACAATAGTATATATTTTTGTGCACTTCAAATGTATGGTTGAAATCACTCTTGTTTACCAGTGCTGAGATTATATCGAAAGATTATCAAGAACTTCCAGCAGAGTTAAAGCACTGGCTGGGATACAGTTCATTGTATTGTCTTGTGTAGTTCCACTAAAATGTATGATTGGCACAACATGATCCCTGTTTGCACAAGTAGGAACAAGGTGAAACCTTCATTATCTTAGTGAGAAAGGATAGGAAGACATTAGCATGTTACTCAAAAAGTAGCATCAAATTCATGATGGACAATACGCAAAACATTGCCTCATTGAACCAATGGCAATAAATTGACATGCAAAACAATAGCACTATTATTTCATGACACTAATAATATTCCCTCCCTGCTCCACCACATGATTCACCTCCATAGACAAACATTCACACGTACATGATTCAGTATAGGGTCCTACTAAAGATTTGTTTAACTCCAACAGGAAAATTAGGCAGTAATAAATTAGTAGTACTTAAGTACTCCTAATTAATTAAGTGAGACAGCAGAAGTGGAAGGGCTCCCTGGAGGATCGTCTCACATGTAAGGTAGTCGTTGCCGGAGCCCTTGAATAGCCTCGACTGAGGCCTCTGGCTTCAGCAAGATCGCCTTGGCACTGTTTATTCTTCTTCTTCTTCCTCTTCATGCTCTGTTTCTCTTTCTCCTCACCAGTTGGTGAAACCAAGTACATGATTGGCCTTCTAATTCAGAATTGGTTTTGTCAGTGAGGGAGTACAAGTGTACTAGTAAAAAACAGCATTATTTTCTCATGGCAGTCGGAAAATAGAGATGAACACATGCATTAAATATCATTCTTACCTAAAGGAAGGTTATGGCGCCAATATGGATAATGAGGATTGGAACACAGATCTCCCTTTGTGCAGTTCCACCAAAATGAACCAACTGTTCCATTCTGACATTCCAGTTAAACAGCACAAAAGTCACTTCTTTTAAGAAGAGTTTTGTGCAGTGCACCAAAAGGTCACAACAGCAACCAGGTGAATTGGATATCCCTGTTTGCACAAAAAGGCACAGAGGAAACAGTCAGAATCTCAAACAATTACAGGCAAAAACATTTGGCTAAACTTGTCAGAGCCTCAAACAATTACAGGCAAAAATAGTGGCATGGCTTCATTTTTACCAGGGACATTATATTAAGAACAGCTAGGGCTGCGTTCGGTTCACAGGTTTGGTGCAGGATTTTTGTAGGAACACAATTCCTACGGTATTCTTTCCCTTCCAACCGTTCAGAACACGGGAAAGGTGAATAGTGTTTCATAGGAAAGCTGGTCTGGTAGTACTGATTCCATCGGATTAGAAACATCCACGCGCTGCTCATTTTTTGGGCGGAAGCCCGAGGCAGGCGCTCGCTGCTATGCGTTAAACAGGTTGTTGTGCTGTGTTTGCCGGAATAAAAAAATCAACCTATGTGTGGTACGTGAGGTGAGGACAAGAGTAGTCATTGCGCAGCTGAATAAACAAATAGCATCTCATACTGCCAAGCATGCTACTCTAAAAAAACAAATATGTACATTTCGTAGTCCATCCGAACACATTCTCTTGAGAATTTTCTCCGGTTCGTTGTTCCATAGTTTTATACCTACATTCCTTTCCTATTCCTCTATTTTCATCAAGACCTATGTTTTCTGCCCCTTTATTCTGACCAGAGCCTAAATATTTGGTATAAGGGCATGGGACAGTGGGTGCACCAGCAGTACAGCACCATGTACATAAACAGGGGCATAAAGTGGTGATTCATAGTTTGTTGCCCCGAGAAACAAACATCCAAGAAACATATCTAGGTTGGTCCCATTTTTGTTCACTCTAGCCACCTACTCCTATGTGTGGATAGCAAATCTAGTCCTGGTCATACCACTGTGTACAGCGTTACCCCTATATTTCCCTTTTCGACCAAGAGACCGGTTGGATGACCAGTCTGTACTACTTTCATCCCCTTTCCTTCCTGTTTGTACCAAGTCTGATGTACATACGAAATTCCCCCACCCCCACTTTATTTCAATGACAAGTATTTCCGGACGGAGGGAGTACAAGATTCGACTCCATGAAGTAGCTTTACCTCTAACAATAGAAAAAAAATAGGTGACGTTGGACCATCCGATCGAGAGGGGCTAAGAGGTAGAAAATGATGCACATGCAGCGACGTAGCGAGCTGGGGAAGTAGAGCTAAGGCGGTTTCGAACAAAGATATACCTGAAGGTCGTCGGGGTGTGGATAGGTGGGCGGCGGGAGGCCGGATCCGCCCACAGGCAATGACGAAGGGATCGGAGGACCTCCCCTGCCGGCACTCGTCCAGAGATAACAGTGCGGCCGGCAGTGGATCTCCTCCCTCGCTGTCGACGACGGCCTAAACGCTACCCCTCCTCCCCTTCACCGGCGGAGGGGGATACGTCCGGATCTGTAACCAGTGGTGAGGATAGAATGCCAGTGTTTTTTGAAGGGAGAAAGATAGTGTTACTACCCCTATCTTGTTTAGATCTAGAGAGGATGAGAGTGTGTGAATAGAGCAGCCCTAGAAAGCAAGCACGGAGGCTCCGGCCTATATATAAGTAGTGGGGTAGTTTTCCTTTTTCACTCCATCAAAACAATCGTTTAAAATTGTGTACCACTACATGCCAGGTTGCGGGTTTTTTTAGTTGTTGATTGTTTTTTGAGATAGCTACCCGCTTGTTCCAAGTGGTATTACGGTGTGCTAGGTCGCACTTTGTATCGTTCAAGTCTGGTACTACAAGTCCCTCCATTAAATGAACAACCACCCCCTCGTAAAAATTGTGAACAAGCCCACGGCTAAAATTAGCAGAAACATGGGTTGCCCCAACATGCATTATTATTTATATTTTCTACTCCCTCCATTCCTAAATATAAGTCTTTTTTATTAGCCACACCTAAGACAAGAATTTTTTTTATTAGCAGTGAACACGTCATAGACACAAAAATTGTGGCAAGATTCCCTTAGGCAAGCCAAAGTGTGTCTAACAATTTGAGCAACTCAGGTTAGGCAAGTGTGGCAAGTGTGGGAAAAATAATGTGGCAACATAAGACAAACATAGTCACAATCCAAACAGCCCCGTAATTTTTTGTGACATGCATGAAAATTTGGTTAGTTAAATTTATAGTCAAAATTTGGCAAGGTGCATCAAATCAACACATGCAAGTATCAAAAGGAAAGTCACGGCATGCATGCATGCGTTGTACTCCCTCCGTTTCCAAATATAAGTCTTTTTAGAGATTGCAACAAGTGACTACATACCAAGCAGAATATGTCTACTCCTACATACAAAGTAGCCCATTTGAAATGTGTAAAAAGACTTTTATCGAGTGTAGTGCTTTGATGTGTCACGTCAACTCGTACAAGACCGAGAAATTTGATTACTACGACGCCCTCTCCCTCGCGGACTGAGCTCTGGTGCCTTAACTGCACCTGCCTTTGGCTGCATGACAGGTGGGCCAACCACCTGTTGGGCCCACCTGTCATGGACGCAAAGGCAGGAGCAGTAAGTAGAAGCTTTCGCTACACGCTATCCCTCCCGCATGAGGTGGATGGACATGCAGCAGTGGATTCGATACTGTAGAAGTAGGAGTAACATCATTGTTCATCTTCTGGAAGAGGTGAAGAGCCAAGCGCAAACCGAACGTGGCAGTTGCGAATGCTCGCGTGGTGCGGTTCCTTGGAGTACTAGCCAGGCTCTTGCATGAGACAAAATTGTTATTGTTTAACAATTAAACTCCATTATCCATTGGTTGATACTCACTCTGCATAGGTCCACGCGCTTAGCACCGTTTCCTCCTGGGGTCACCAATGTTTATTTGCTAATTAATACCATTCCATGCAATGAACTAGCCATTGCAAGTCATTAAAAGCATGCACACCTCTCATCTCTTATTGGTTGATACGTATGTCAAGAAACAAGAAACAAGGTAGAAGTGAATGCACCGCGCCTAAGTGTTTTGGGACTATTTGGTTTTCGTAAGATGACTTACACACCTAGACGGAGGGAGTAGTATAGACCTGTAAACCGGAAAGGAGTATTTGCCTTTCTAGAGATTTCAACAAGTGACTAGACTACACCGTGTGCAGTACCCCCTCCCTTCCGGTTTATAGGGCTCAAATCTCAAATCCCATGAACCAAGGCATTTTGTGATTGGAGGAATATATCTCGTACTTTACAAAACTACCCTAATTAAACTCATGCATTAATTACGTAGTTCTCTCGTTTTCCTCTCCGCCTTGGTCGCGGTGCACAATATTGAGCACTCATATATGACTAGCCGCTCTATCTACATGCGGGACATTTCAAAGCATCCGGGCCCGCGTTCCATCCACCAAATCACAGTGAGGTGCTACAGTCGAGACTCACCTGTCACCCCGGTGTGGCCGTCATGACCCGTCATATCACAAAACCCACACCTTTACCAGCAGTGGTAAGGTGTCCTCCAAGTTGGACTAGACGAAGCAACCATCATTTCATTGGAACGCTCGTTCAAGCCCTTTCTTCCCTTTCTTGAAGAAAACCTCACTCCAGGCTACTCACTTCTGCCATTTTACTTCTCTACCGATGAAGGAAAGGTGAGCGAATCAGTTATGCTGCTATATTTTCATTCCAATAACCTTCTTTTTGTGAAGCACCGACCGATTCTCACATCCTATTCTTTTCCCGTTTTCATTGCGATTGTAGTTTCCTTTCGACTGCTTTTTGTTTGTCAGTTCATTGATGGATCCTGGAGCACTGGGCAAAGAGTTGTCGGCGGACAACCCACTGGAGACAGTGATCTCCAGGAAGCGAGCACCAACCAACGAGCTGACCATGTTGGCGGGCCAACCCATGGAGATGAAGAACTCCAAGAAACAAGCACTGGCCAAAGAGTTGAGGACGTTGGCGGATGAACTCCTCAAAGAAATTTGGAAGAACAGCAAGGGCCCCACCGTGCCTACCCCAGGAACTATGATTGCCACCTATGTGAGGCTCAAGACCGAGTTTGAGGACATAGTCGCCGTTGAGAAGCAGTATTCCCCTGGCAAGGTGATGGCCCCCATCAAGGACGAGGAGATGGCCCCGGAGGGATGAGATCCCCCGGTGAGCTGCACAAGGTAAAAAATAATGGCTTATTACCATAGTTGTGGTTTTTGATTATTTGCAATGTGCTTGCTTTTTGATTATTTGCAATGTGCTTGCTAATATGTTAGGGTTGTGCAGGTGCCGGTGGTTGTCCTTGATGATTCCGATGTCATGGCCCGTCCTGTTAGCATCGCCCCGGAGATCGATTCTGATGCCGATATCCATCCTGTGGACATCGCCCCAGAGATCGATTCCGATGTCGCGGTCAGTCCTGTGGACATCACCCCAGAAATCGATTCCCATGCCGTTGTCCGTGATGTGGTCATTGCTCGAGAGATCGATGACAAGAAATAGTTGGTCGCGCTAATCCTTCAGGGTAGTTTGCATTGCCCTGTGTTTAATTACCAGAACGATGCGTGTTCTCAAACCATCTTAGGGCTAGTGCACTTTCTTGTGTGGGCGGATCTTGCTACTTTTGTTTGATAGTGAATCATGCGATGAATCATGCGAACCCTCTCCGAGTTATGGAAACAGATGTATCCTCACCAGCTTTTGATGTAATATATGGCATGCTTAGATGTAAGTCTGAACTGTTTATCATATCAACAGGGCTTGTTTGATGATTCTTGGTGTTAGTAGGCTAGCTATTGTGTGAGCTATAGTACTTGCAAAACACTCACCGAAGAGAAACGTTGGGGCTGATGAGCTCATGGTACGCTTATACTTATCCCTCGTCGATCGACCAATAGCCCTAGCTCCTAAAATTGTAGGCTTAGCGATCGATCAGACAATAATTGACATACATTCAGGCCTCATTTGGTTCATAGGGTAGGAAAATCGTAGCAAAAGTACAGAGAACGTGCAACACAAAATCATAGCAGTGCAGAGACGTACTCCCTCCGTTCCAAAATAGATGACCTAGGCGGGCTAGTTTGTCCTAGTGGGTTTCAGTGATATGACGTGGTACAGTGCCGTCTAGTCTTCGCGTGTGGTAGCAGTATTGCGGGTACAGTAAGTTTTCTTGAAGAAGCGGAATTCAACGAAGTCATGATGGTTCCTTTGTCCGAACAACTTACAGTGAGAAAGGTTGGGCCTGCGATACGACCGGGGTAAACCAGGATAATTTTGTGCATGGCAGGTGGACCAGGATGGTTGACGTCCCACATGTCGGCGAATGAAAGTATTCTTTCCGATATAGAGGACGAGCAGCGAGTATTCATTGTTTATTTTTAATGAAAGCTATTGTCTCCACTGTTACTCCTTGACTTTGTCAATGCCTCTCTCTCCTCCACATAAGCGGGGACTACTTGCTATGCATGCAGCGGGCAGTGATGACCCACAAGTATAGGGGATCTATCGTAGTCCTTTCTATAAGTAAGAGTGTCGAACCCAACGAGGAGCAGAAGGAAATGATAAGCGGTTTTCAGCAAGGTATTCTCCGCAAGTACTGAAATAAGTGGTAACAGATAGTTTTGTGATAAGATAAATTGTAACGAGCAACAAGTAATAAAAGTAAGTAAAGTGCAGCAAAGTGGCCCAATCCTTTTTGTAGCAAAGGACAAGCCTGGACAAACTCTTATAATAGGAAAAGCGCTCCCAAGGACACACGGGAATATCGTCAAGCTAGTTTTCATCACGCTCATATGATTCGTGTTCGGTACTTTCATAATTTGATATGTGGGTGGACCGGTGCTTGGGTGTTGTTCTTACTTGAACAAGCATCCCACTTATGATTAACCTCTATTGCAAGCATCTGCAACTACAACGAAAGTATTAAGGTAAACATAACCATAGCATGAAACATATGGATCCAAATCAGCCCCTTACGAAGCAACGCATAAACTAGGGTTTAAGCTTCTATCACTCTAGCAACCCATCATCTACTTATTACTTCCCAATGCCTTCCTCTAGGCCCAAATAATGGTGAAGTGTTATGTAGTCGATGTTCACAAAACACCACTATAGGCTAGACAACATACATCTTATCAAAATATCGAACGAATATCAAATTCACATGACTACTAATAGCAAGACTTCTCCCTTGTCCTCAGGAACAAACGTAATTACTCACAAAGCATATACATGTTCATAATCAGAGGGGTAATAATATGCATAAAGGATCTCAACATATGATCTTCCACCAAATAAACCAACTAGCATCAACTACAAGGAGTAATCAACACTACTAGCAAACTACTAGCACCAATCCCGGACTTGAAGACAAGAATTGGATACAAGAGATGAACTAGGGTTTGGAGATGAGATGGTGCTGGTGAAGATGTTGATGGAGATTGCCCTCTCCCGATGAGAGGAGCATTGGTGATGACGATGGTGATGATTTCCCCCTCTCGGAGGGAAGTATCCCCGGCAGAACAGCTCTGCCGGAGCCCTAGATTGGTGCCGCCAAGGTTCCGCCTCGTGGCGGCGGAGTCTCGTCCCGAAAGGTTGTCTTCTATTTTTTCCTCATCGAAATACTTCATATTGGAGAAGATGGGCGTCGGAGAGCCACCAGGGGGCCCACGAGGTAGGGGACGCGCCCCAGGGGGGCCCACCAACGTGAGCAGGGTGCGGGCCCCCTGGCCTTCATATTTGGCGATGATTTTTCTTTATTTATTTTAAGATATTCCGTGGAGTTTCAGGACTTTTGGAGTTGCGCAGAATAGGCCTTCAATATTTGCTCCTTTTCCAGCCCAGAATTCCAGTTGCCGGCATTCTCCCTCTTCATGTAAACCTTGTAAAATAAGAGAGAATAGCCATAAGTATTGTGACATAACGTGAAATAACAGCCCATAATGCAATAAATATTGATATAAAAGCATGATGCAAAATGGACGTATCAACTCCCCCAAGCTTAGACCTCGCTTGTCCTCAAGCGAAAAGCCGACAAAATAAATATTTCCTCATGTTTAGAGGTAGAGGCGTCGATAAAAATAAAATACGGATGTGAAGGCATCATGATTATTTCCATAACATCAACATATATAGATTTTGTCATATGATTACTTATGTTCAAGTGATGATCTTTGCACAATGCAAAAGTATGAATCAGAAACCTTATTGAGCACCAACAAATTATAACCTCAGTCATTGAAGCAATTGCAATTTATCATAACATCGGAAAGAGTCTATGTCAGAGCTTAAAAGCAAGTCCACATACTCAACTATCACTTAGTCCTTCATAATTGCTAACACTCACGCAATACTTGTGGTTACGGAGTTTTAATCGGACACAGAGAAAGATAGGGGCCAACCTTTTACCTCAAGGGTAATGTCAACAATAATAATTCATGCTCCCCTACATCCAATTAGATATATATATATCATGTTCTTTCCAACATGCTGAGCTTGCCAAAGGATAAAATGAAAAAGGAAGGGTGAAGATCACCGTGACTCTTGCATAAGGTAGAGGATAAAAATAAAGAATAGGCCCTTCGCAGAGGGAAGTAGAGGTTGTCATGCGCATTTAGGGTTGATGCACAAAATCTTAATGCAAAAGAACGTCACTTTATATTGCCCCTTGTATGTGGACCTTTATTATGCAGACCGTTGCTTTTATTACGTCCACAACAAGTTCGTACAAAGTTTATTTTCTCCGCACTAATAAGTCATGCATATTCAGAGAGCAATTTTTTATTGCTTGCACCGATGACAACTTACTTGAAGGATCTTACTCAATCCATAGGTAGATATGGTGGACTCTCATGGCAAAACTAGTTTAAGGGTATTTGGAAGCACAAGTAGTATTTCTACTTGCGACTAAGAATTTGGCTAGCATGAGGGGGAAAGGCAAGCTCAACATGTTAGAGGATCCATGACAACATACTTTATCTCAGATGTAAGAAAACATAACTCATTATGTTGTCTTCCTTGTCCAACCTCAACTCTTTAGCATGTCATATTTTAATGAGTGCTCCCAATCATAAAAGATGTCAATGATAATATATCTATATGTGAAACCTCTCTTTCCTTATTACTTCCTATTAATTGCAACAATGACCAAAGCTATGTTTGCCAATTCCCAACAACTTTTAATCATCATACTCTTTCTATGTGAGGTCATTACTTTCAATAAGATCAATATGAACTCTTTGATTCTTTTTATTCCTTTTCTTCTTTTCTTTTATTCACCCAAGATCATGGCAAAATAATCAAGCCCTTGACGCAACACTAATCTTTATTATATAGCTCATGGACTCGATTACAAAGAAGGATCATAAAGCAAAACTCAAAACTAGATCACGCCATGACTTTATTCTACTAAATCAAGATACTACTAAAAGGATCAAACTAAGAAAACCGGTAAAGATAGGAGTTGTGATGGTGATACGATACCAGGGCACCTCCCCAAGCTTGGCGGTTGCCAAGGGCACTGCCCATACCCATGTGATTATTTCCTCGGAGGTGATGGAGGTGGTGTTGATGATGGTGGATAATCGCACATCGAGCGTAAAAGCTCCTCCAACTTGCGGATAATGCCCTTGAGCCCAGCAATATGATCCTTCAACAAAATATTCTCCTCTGTGAGATACTTGTTCTGTATGCGGGCTAACTCAATCATCTTGAAAGCTTCAATCTTTGTTGGAGTAAAAAGGTTAGGTAAAGGTTGCGGAGTGTCTTCTTCTTTCACCACCGGAGCTTGAGCCTCAATGGCCTTCTTGATCTCTTCTAGTTCCTCTCTTTTCAACTCTATCTTCAATAGCCAAGCATCCTTGTCTTCGTTGTTGGAGGAGGGAGAAGTCATGGTGCTCTAAATCTGCAACAGAAACAGCTCGAAACGAAAACAGAGGATATTTGCATGATACGGTGGTCAAAACCTTCGGGAGAATATATAATGAATTTTTACCAACCAAAATACGTATCGTGCAAGAAAACAGAGTCTGGAGGGCACACGAGGTGCTCACGAGGTAGGGGGCGCGCCCAGGGGGGTAGGGCGCGCCCTCCACCCTCGTGGAGGCCTCGTGTCCTTCCCGGACTGCTACTTATTTTTCTATTTTTCTAAATATTCCAAAACGGAGAAATATTGCCTTAAAATTGTTTTGGAGTCGGTTTACTTACTGTACCACATACCTATTCCTTTTCGGAGTCTGAAACGGTCTGGAAAGTGTCCCTTATGTATTCCTCCGGGGTTACGGTTTCAATAATATTGGTTTCAACATTTGTAGGATTACCTGAGACATAGTGTTTGATCCTTTGACCGTTTACCACCTTTGGATTTGTGCCTTCGAAGTTGTTGATTTTTATGGCACCAGAACGATAGACCTCCTCGATAACGTAGGGACCTTCCCATTTAGAGAGAAGTTTTCCTGCAAAAAATCTTAAACGAGAGTTGTATAGCAATACATAATCACCTACATTAAACTCACGCTTTTGTATCCTTTTGTCATGCCACCTTTTAACTTTTTCTTTAAACAACTTGGCATTTTCATAAGCTTGGGTTCTCCATTCATAAAGTGAGCTAATATCAAATAACCTCTTCTCACCGGCAAGTTTGAAATCATGAGCTCTTTAATAGCCCAATATGCCTTATGTTCTAGTTCGAGAGGTAAGTGACATGCTTTTCCATAAACCATTTTATACGGAGACATACCCATAGGATTCTTATATGCAGTTCTATAGGCCCATAATGCGTCATTCAGTTTCTTGGACCAATTCTTTCTAGACCTATTGACAGTCTTTTGCAAAATTAATTTGATCTCTCTGTTGCTCAATTCTACTTGACCACTAGACTGCGGGTGATATGGATTTGCAATTCTATGATTAACGCCATATTTAGCAAGCATTTTACAGAAAGCACCATGAATAAAGTGTGAACCACCATCAGTCATTAAATATCTAGGGACTCCAAACCTCGGAAAAATAACTTCCTTAAGCATTTTAATAGAAGTGTTATGATCAGCACTACTAGCTGGAATAGCTTCTACCCACTTAGTAACGTAATCAACAGCAACTAAAATATGTGTATATCCATTAGAGGCAGGAAAAGGTCCCATATAATCAAAACCCCAAACATCAAATGGTTCAATAACAAGTGAATAATTCATAGGCATTTCTTGATGTCTACTAATATTACCAATTCTTTGACATTCATCGCAAGACAAAACAAACTTACGGGCATCCTTGAAGAGAGTGGGCCAATAAAAACCGGATTGCAATACCTTATGTGCAGTTCTATCTCTAGCATGGTGTCCTCCATAGGCTTCGGAGTGACACTTGCGTAGGATCTGTTCCTGTTCATGCTCAGGTACACAACGTCTAATAACACCATCTACTCCTTCTTTATAAAGATGTGGGTCATCCCAAAAGTAATGTCGCAAATCGTAGAAAAACTTTTTCTTTTGTTGGTATGTGAAGCTAGGTGGTATAAATTTAGCAACAATATAATTAGCATAATCAGCATACCATGGAGTGCTACGAGAAGTGCTTATGACATTTAATTGTTCATTAGGAAAGCTATCATCAATAGGTAGTGGGTCATCAAGAACATTCTCTAACCTAGATAAGTTGTCTGCAACGGGGTTCTTAGCTCCTTTTCTATCAACAATATGCAAATCAAATTCTTGTAGCAAGAGAACCCATCTAATAAGTCTAGGTTTTGCATCTTTCTTTTCCATAAGATATTTAATAGCAGCATGATCAGTGTGAATAGTTACTTTAGAATCAACAATATAGGGTCTGAATTTATCACAAGCAAATACAACTGCTAAAAATTCCTTTTCGGTAGTAGCATAATTTCTTTGAGCATTGTCTAGAGTCTTACTAGCATAATGGATAACATTTAATTTCTTATAAACTCTTTGCCCTAGAACAGCACCTACAGCGTAATCACTAGCATCACACATAATTTCAAAGGGTAAATTCCAATCAGGTGGCTGAACAACAGGTGCAGAGACTAATGCTTTCTTAAGTATTTCAAATGCTTCTACACAATCATCATCAAAGACAAATGGTACATCTTTTTGTAATAAATTAGTCAGAGGCCGAGAAATTTTTGAAACGTCCTTAATGAACCTCCTATAAAATCCGGCGTGACCAAGGAAACTTCTTATACCTTTGATGTCCTTGGGACATGGCATCTTTTCAATAGCATCCACCTTGGCTTTATCAACTTCAATACCTCTTTCAGAAACTTTGTGCCCCAAGACAATACCTTCATTAACCATAAAGTGGCACTTTTCCCAATTCAAGACAAGATTAGTTTCTTAACATCTCTGCAAAACTCGATCAAGATTGCTCAAGCAATCATCAAAAGAGGAACCATAGACGGAAAAGTCATCCATGGAAACCTCACAAATCTTTTCACAGAAGTCAGAGAATATAGCCATCATGCATCTTTGAAAGGTAGCAGGTGCATTACATAAACCGAAAGGCATACGTCTATAAGCAAAAGTACCAAAAGGGCATGTAAAAGTAGTCTTTGATTGATCTCTAGCCGACACAGGTATTTGAGAGAAACCAGAATAACCATCTAGAAAGCAATAATGTGTATGTTTGCATAATCTTTCTAGCATTCACTACTAGGGAAAAGCCTAGCAGCAGCGCGGGTTTTGGGCCTATCAGTAGCGCGGGCAGGAGCGCTACTGATAAGGCGCTACAGCTAATGCTTAGCAATAGCGGTCTTGACCCACGCTACTGCTAAATTGACTTAGTAGCAGCGGTTCTTTAGAACATCGCTACTGTTAATTAGTAGTAGTGCTTCTCCTAACCCGCGCTACTACTATTATTTAGTATTTTATTTCTTTTCTTTTTCATGTTGTATTCATACACCTTTACACAAGTTTTCATAGAACAGGAATTTAGAGATTGTTTTTACATCATAATGAGTTATTACATCATGGGGTGAAAGAACCGTGGACTAGTTTCAAGTGTATGTCCATCCACTTGAAACTAATCCGCGGTTCTTTCACCCAATGATATAATAATATCATCATCATCATCATATCATTAACAACTTAGCATCATAATACATCATTGTCATATAACACCTCCTCAATATCATCGTTTTCATCATTGACATCACATAACACCTCCTCAAGATCATCATTATCAACTCTAACACATTACCACATAATAAACATATTGTACCTCATAGGACCTATTACATTCGATTAAGACCTACTACATTTTCTAAGGTAAAATAACAAAAAACAAGATAGCCCCTGACTCTCCATTATGAAGAATGGAGATTAGCCTGTCTCCCATTCTTGCCTTTCGCTGAATGTTACTTCCAAGAACCTCCTTGCGAGTGTCCATACATTTCTTCCATTCTCTGATGATCATGTGTTCACGGGTTTTAGAAATCCGATATGCACAGGTGAGCTCCGTAGATTTACCTGGCAGTATGTTCAGAACTGAGAGGCGACCATGCAGAGACGTTAGATGAGGCACACAATCCATCGGGAGTTTCTGTTGAAAAACATAATAATAACTTCGTAGTTAGCAATGATGTACTAGTTTTAGAAGTATGCAAAAAATGCACGAATGTCGTAATAGTAAAAAATCTTACCAGGGTATCTCCAGAGAAGTTATCGTTCTTCAACACATGCACTAGTGGCACGTATTCACCATAATTTGGAGGAGTTCGATAATAGGCATTGTAATTCTCAAGAAGAGTACAAAATGCGATCAGATGATTTTTCTCCTTATACGTTCATTGGGTGCCTTCGGTGTAGTGGGTTTTATCTACCATCTTCCGCACAGTCTTTGAAGAATCAAAATAAGCTGTCAATGGAAATAAGCTATCAACTATTTTGAAAAAAAAAATTAGTTAATAACTATGTTTGAGAAACTCACATAGCAGTACAATCGGAAGCGTATCAACAAGGACCCAAATGTCCATATTGTCTTCCTCGTTGTCAGGATCACCAAGATCCATGGTGATAATCATACCCTCATCAAAACCATAAATTTTGCAAAGTGCTTCCCAATTTTGGCAACCAAAATGGGTTACGCTCTGAGCATTGTACAGATTTACTTCAAAATCCATATCATGATGGGTCCTTAGGTGTATTTTCTTTGTTTCGAAATTTTCATGGTCTTGAAAACCCATCCTCTCCAAGACATAGCATCTTGCATGGCATGGGATAAGCTAGTCGAATTGTAAAATATGAAAATTAGACGTTGAAATAGTTGAAGTCATGCTTAATGGAGAAAAAAACTATTGTCGTCGTTGCGTACCGTATGAACATCGCAGGTCTCCTCGAGCTTAATGCTGAAGCGCCGATCGTCGTCCAGCCAAACGAACCTGTCGCACATCCCTCGATCGTCGTGGCACCAGCTACACTCCCCCAGGAGACCGTCGTCGTCCGAGTACGACATTTCCTACAATCATAATTCAAAGATTAAACTTGTACATATTCTAGCACAAGTCATGTCAGAATTCACGACAAAATCCGGCATGACCTTTGCTAAAAAAGGACATATCGAGCGCCTGAAATTTGCCAGAACGGAAATTAATCAACACTTCGGCAAAACATAGGCCACTCGGAGATGTAAACTGAACATGAACGGCCACTTGGGCAACCACATATCCTATTTGAGCAACAACACAAGATATACAAGGATATTTGGCTGGTCTCACCTCGATGTCGGAGGGGGTACGTCGGTGACTGGGATGACGGCGGGGATGTCGGAGGGGGTCGGTGACGGGGACGACGGAGGTCACCTGAAACCATATAAGTTATCACTAGCAACAAAACATGTTCAACTAGTTTTATTAATTCAACTAGTTCTTACTAAATATAAACTTACTATAAATAGAAAAAAAACTAGTTCTTTCTAAAAATAAAGTAGTTCAACTAGTTATATTAATTATCTTACTAAAAATAGATTAGTTCTGTTAATTCAACTAGTTCAACTAGTTTATTAATTTACTTACTAAACTAGTTCAACTACAACTAAAGTAGTTCAACTACCACTACTACTACTAAAAATCTAGTACTAACTAAGCTAAATTAACATCTACTACTACTAAATTAACATCTAGTACTAGCTAACCCTAAATTAACATCTACTACTACTAAATCTAGTACTAACTAGTGGCAGGGGGTGGGGGCGACGGAGACGTAGCTAGGGGCGGCGAGGTCGAGGGCGGTGGGAGGAGGGCTACCGGCGGAGGAGGGAGGAGGGGCGGCCGCAGGTGGAGGGAGGAGGGCGGCGGCGGAGGAGGGAGGGGCGGCCGCAGGCAGAGGGAGGATGTGCGAGGAGGATGGAGGAGGGACGGAAGGAGGGGAATACCTCGGCAGCGGACGAACGAAGGCAGCGGCGGCGGCGGCGACGGACGACGACGGTTGACGCGGGCGAGAGTGAGAGTGTGAGTGAGAAGGGCCGGTCCTCCGTGGGGATAAGGTAGGGATAGTTGTAGCGCGTTTGACAAAACGCGCTACAGCTAACCTAAGTAGCAGTAGCGCTCTACAGTAAAGGGCGCTACTGCTATAGCTAGCGGGGGGCCAAGGTCATGGCAATTATAACAGTAGCGTTGTAGGCTACAAACGCGCTACTGCTACTTACAAGTCAGTAGCGCGTTTGGCAGACACGCGCTGCTACTAAGTAGTAGTAGCGTGGTATTTTGAAGAGCGCTGCTGGTAAGATTCTGTGTATAGGCTTTTCCCTAGTAGTGATTTGATCAATAAAATGTAAGGGGTAATGATATTTCTTAGTAGCCTTATTTAATTTGCGGAAATCAATTACCATCCTATAACCTGTGATAATTCTTTGCGGAATCGATTCATCTTTATCATTAGGGACAACAGTAATACCACCCTTCTTAGGGACACAATGGACAGGACTTACCCACTGACTGTCAGCAACGGGATAAATTATACCTACCTCCATAAGCTTGAGTATTTCTTTTCTTACCACTTCTTTCATTTTAGGATTCAAACGTCGTTGAGGATCACGAACTGGTTTGGCATCCGCTTCCAAATTTATTTTATGTATACATAGAGTGGGACTGATGCCCTTAAGATCATCAAGAGTATATCCAATAGCGGCACGGTGCTTCTTCAGAGTTGTCAATAATCTTTCTTCTTCATGCTCTGAAAGGTTAGCACTAATAATGACAGGATATATTTTCTTTTCATCAAGATAAGCATATTTAAGATTATCAGGCAACGGTTTAAGTTCAAACACGGGATCACCCTTGGGTGGAGGAGGATCCCCTAGGATTTCAAAAGGCAAATTGTGTTGCAGAATAGGTTCCTGTTTAAAGAGTACTTCATCTATTTCCCTTCTTTCATTCATGAACATATCATTTTCATGGTCTACCAAATAGTGTTCTAAAGGATCACTAGGAGGTACGGCAATAGAAGCAAGACCAATGATTTCATCTTTACTAGGCAATTCTTCCTCACGATGTTGTTTACTAAATTTAGAGAAATTAAACTCATGAACCATATCATCCAAGCCAATAGTAACAACATTCTTTTCGCAGTCTATCTTAGCATTAACAGTATTCAAGAAGGGTCTACCAAATATAATGGGACAAAGCTATCTTGTGGAGAACCAAGAACAAGAAAATCAGCGGGATATTTGGTTTTTCCACACAAGACTTCAACATCTCTAACAATTCCCATTGCAGATATAGTATCTCTATTGGCAAGTTTAATTGTAACATCAATATCTTCTAACTCAGCAGGTGCAATATCATGCATAATTTCTTCATACAAGGTAATAGGCATAACACTAGCACTAGCACCCATATCACATAAGCCATGATAACAATGATCTCCTATTTTAACAGAAATAACAGGCACGCCTACCACAGGTCTATGTTTATCTCTAGCACAAGGTTTAGCAATTCTAGCAGTTTCACCACATAATTGAATAACATGCCCATCAATATTATCAGACAAGAGATCTTTAACAATAGCAATATTAGGTTCTAATTTGACTTGCTCAGGAGGTGTATAAGTTCTAATATTGCTTTACAAACAACAGTTGAAGCTTTAGCATGATCCTTCATTCTAACGGGGAAAGGTGGTTTCTCAACATAAGAAGTGGGAACAATAGGATCATTATAAGTGACAGTCTTTTCTTCAACTTTAATAGGTCCAGCTACTTTTACTTCTATGGTAGGATGATATTTAAAACCACTTCTCCTTGGGGAGATCAACATAAGTAGCAAAAGATTCACAAAAAGAAGTTACTATCTCAGAGTCAAGTCCATATTTAGTGCTAAACTTACGGAAAATATCGGTATCTATAAGAGACTTAACACAATCAAACTTAGGTGTCATACCTGACTCCTTACCTTCTTCGAGGTCCCAATCTTCAGAGTTGCGTTTAATTCTATCCAATAAATTCCATTTAAATTCAATAGTCTTCATCATAAAAGAGCCAGCACAAGAAGTATCAAGCATGGTGCGATTGTTATCAGAAATTCGAGCATAAAAACTTTGCATAATTACTTCTCTTGGGAGCTCATGATTGGGGCATGAATATAACATTGATTTAAGCCTCCCCCAAGCTTGAGCGATGCTTTCTCCTTCGCGAGGCCAAAAATTATATATATAATTGCGATCATGATGAACAAGATGCATAGGGTAATACTTTTGATGAAATTCCAATTTCAATCTTTTATAGTTCCATGATCTCATATCATCACATAGCCTATACCATGTCAATGTGTCTCCCTTCAAAGATAAAGGGAAGGCCTTCTTCTTAACAACATCACCGGGTATACCTGCAAGCTTAAATAGTCCACAAATTTCATCCACATAGAGTAGATGTTCATCAGGATGCTTTGTTCCATCTCCTGTAAAAGTGTTATCTAGCAGTTTTTCCATCATACCCGAAGGAGTTTCATTTTCAAAAGGTTCAGTAGGTTCAGTAGGTTGAGGAGCAACTCTTTGCTCTACTGGACGGGGTGAAGATACCCCGAACAAGCCCCTCAGAGAATTACTTTCCATAGTAACAAGTGACAGAAAATTTCAGCACACTATATAAATTTTTCCTTACCAAATTCCACCTACCAAAGGCGCTTCACTCCCCAGCAATGGTGCCAGAAAAGAGTCTTGATGACCCACAAGTATAGGGGATCTATCGTAGTCCTTTCGATAAGTAAGAGTGTCGAACCCAACGAGGAGCAGAAGGAAATGATAAGCGGTTTTCAACAAGGTATTCTTTACAAGTACTGAAATAAGTGGTAACAGATAGTTTTGTGATAAGATAAATTGTAACGAGCAACAAGTAACAAAAGTAAATAAAGTGCAGCAAAGTGGCCCAATCCTTTTTGTAGCAAAGGACAAGCCTGGACAAACTCTTATAATAGGAAAAGCGATCCTGAGGACACATGGGAATATCGTCAAGCTAGTTTTCATCACGCTCATATGATTCGCGTTCGGTACTTTGATAATTTGATATGTGGGTGGACCGGTGCTTGGGTGCTGTTCTTACTTGAACAAGCATCCCACTTATGATTAACCTCTATTGCAAGCATCTGCAACTACAACAAAAGTATTAAGGTAAACCTAACCATAGCATGAAACATATGGATCCAAATCAGCCCCTCACGAAGCAACGCATAAACTAGGGTTTAAGCTTCTGTCACTCTAGCAACCCATCATCTACTTATTAATTCCCAATGCCTTCCCCTAGGCCCAAATAATGGTGAAGTGTTATGTAGTCGACGTTCACATAACACCACTAGAGGCTAGACAACATACATCTTATCAAAATATCGAACAAATACCAAATTCACATGAGTACTAATAGCAAGACTTCTCCCTTGTCCTCAGGAACAAACGTAATTACTCACAAAGCATATTCATGTTCATAATCAGAGGGGTAATAATATGCATAAAGGATCTAAACATATGATCTTCCACCAAATAAACCAACTAGCATCAACTACAAGGAGTAATCAACACTACTAGCAAACTACTAGAACCAATCCCGGACATAAAGACAAGAATTGGATACAAGAGATGAACTAGGGTTTGGAGATGAGATGGTGCTGGTGAAAATGTTGATGGAGATTGCCCTCTCCCGATGAGAGGAGCATTGGTGATGACGATGGTGATGATTTCCCCCTCCCGGAGGGAAGTGTCCCCGACAGAACAGCTCTGCCGGAGCCCTAGATTGGTTCCACCAAGGTTCCGCCTCGTGGCGGCGGAGTCTCGTCCAGAAAGGTTGCCTTCTATTGTTTTCCTCATCGAAAGACTTCATATAGGAGAAGATGGGCATCGGAGAGCCACCAGGGGGCCCACGAGGTAGGGGGCGCGCCCCAGGGGGACGCCCCCCACCCTCATGAGCAGGGTGTGGGCCCCCTAGCCTTCATCTTTGGCGACGATTTTTTTATTTATTTTAAGATATTCCGTGGAGTTTCAGGACTTTTGGAGTTGCACAGAATAGGCCTTCAATATTTGCTCCTTTTCCAGCCCAGAATTCCAGCTGCTGGCATTCTCCCTCTTCATGTAAACCTTGTAAAATAAGAGAGAATAGCCATAAGTATTGTGACATAACGTGAAATAACAGCCCATAATGCAATAAATATTGACATAAAAGCATGATGCAAAATGGACGTATCAGGCAGCTGGCGTCTTGAGGGGCCAGTGCGGTGAGAGCGGGCTCCGGAAGCGGTCCGGACTCTAGCATGACCCACCTCACATTATCACCATATATTTCTTGGAGTACGTGCATGGCGGGCGGGCGATCTCTTCTCCCTCCCCCGTTTATCTCTTCTCAGCTGACGCCCGCCGAGCGATTAGATTTCGGCTATCGACGGTTTATTCAATTACGGTCCCACATGTCAGTGAAATTGCAAGACAACGCGTGTCCCCTCTGGTGAGCGGCGTGCGAGCCGGACTGTCAGGGTTGCGAAGCGTATGAGTCGTAAGTGTGCCGCCTTTTCCTTTAGAACTTGCGAAGCGTAACATTTTCGCGCGATCGATCAATAGAAATCCAGAACAAAATGACGAGGGTCGTGCTTTCCTGCTCGTTAGGCGGGCTAGTTCGAGTGATATGACATGCTACAGTGTCGTCCACTTGCTCCATTTTTATGTAAGCAAGAGTTTACACTCTTACGCGGGAGGAGTGCAAAACTGATTTTGATCGAGGGGTAACTGTTCCCTGCCAAATAATGGAGGATTGTTAGCTATTATAGCATGATAGTTAGGGCATCTCCAGCGCTGGCCCACAAATTTACACCAGCATCTGTCCGAGGACACTGATGGATGCCATCTGATGCTGCCCGCATACCTTTTGACAACTATATGAACTAAACGGACGAAATTCGTGCAAACAAAGCAAATTTCAAATTAACCGGATGAAATTAACCAGATGAAATTCATTACATTTCGAAAACTTTTCCTACAAACTGGACGAAATTCATTACATATTTCGCACAAACCGTACTAAACCTATTGTAAACCTAATCTAAACGATCGCCGGCGCCCGACCACCATGTCCGACCATGAAGCCGAGAAAGCCGGCCATTGCCTTTGCCTCCTCCTCATCCGCCTTGATAACCTCCTCCTCTGGCCGGAGCACAAGGTTCTGAAGATTTCCGCATCCACGTCGCCGTCAAGCGGTTAATCGGCCACCGATGTTTACCCCACCAAGCTTGGCGATGACTGAGTGGAGTAGCGGTGGCCTTCCCGGGACCAGAGCGGTGGCGACCTACCATGTACTACTCTTCCTCACTGCCGGCTGCGCCCGCGCACGCGCGCCGGCTTCGTGGTCGTGGCGGCGGAGGGCGGCCGGGGGGGTGCCGGCGATCTCCTTCGTTTGCTCCTGCGATAGTACATCGAAGAGAGCTTTGGAGCGCGCCCGGAGCAGATCCGCGGATGTCCCTCATCTGCTCCTGCGACAGTACGTCCAAGAGAGCTTCGAAGTGCCAGGAGGCCATGGTTGAAGTGGTGCCGACAGAAGGAAGGGACCGGAGGAGAATAAGTGTGGGTCTTTGGCTATGGCTGGGAGCTGGGGCTCAAGTTAATATAGCGGGCGAATGGCAATGAGCCGCGGCAGACGGATGGACAACTAGCGTCGGAGTAGGTTTGTCGGGCATGAATGCGGACGCTGCTTCAGTGACTTAATTGCAGATGCGTTTGGGTTACTGACATGTGGGCCCAATGGGCGTCTGGCCCGCATGTCAGTGACACACCAATTGCACCTGCAGTTAAGTCCGGTGAATGCGGCATTGACATTCTGGAGAGACGGTGACCATTTCAGGCGGGAAGCACGCGCTAGCGATGGAAGGGGTTTCGGTGTGCAGTGGCACTAAGATCGGTCGCTCACGATAGTACATACTCCGTACCGTGCTACCATAGTACCCTCTCTAGCTTAGGCTGTTTTATAGATTGTCGTTGTGATGGACGATATACATGAGCAAGGCGGTCCGAGTATGACCGTTGGTGTTGAGCCATGTGAATACATGCTCGGCGTTCGCGTAGGCCTCCATCAAACGTCTAAACAGTAATGTCAGACACCGCCGGGGTGCGCAGGTGATGGGCTTGCCGTTTGCGTTGCGCCATGAGCAGGACTTTGATTTAGAGGGCGACGTGCATGCATTACCATGCTTTGACAGCGTGAGCGTGAGTGTCTGAAGCGAAGTATTTCATTTTCATTTGGCTGACGAGGGTGCATTGCAGCAACGAGTCCATGGTTTGATTCCCCACATACGCATAATTTTGGTTTTTACAGTATTTCTTTCTCCATTCACAGGTAGGCCTGCGTAGATAGATAAAGAACACGAGCTGATGAGGCGCATGCGGACTGTTTGACTGGTCAACCATACAAATACGGAGCTATACGCTGAGCCAGCGACCGTATAATCACCATATCCCGTATACAATGATCAAAGTGAGATATCAAGACAAGTTCGATGACCGCCAATGCATTTTACTTGGTAATAAATGACCAGGATTGAAGCGGAATCCTAATTTGCTTCGTCTTCTGTCCTTGAGCTCTTGACAAACCAATGCACTATACGGTTGTCCGGCCACTCCACCCCAGAGCTCTCACCAAGCCTCGTTCATGCCACCGCTCCGCACACTAACTGGTAAGGCAGCGATGGCATCCCGCCGCGCCGAGTTCCTCGCCGCCCACGAACACACACAAAATGGTAGGGAAGCGATGGCATCCCGCCGTGCCGAGTTCATCGCCGCTCGCGACCTCACAACTATGTGGGAGGAATTTGAAGATGCCAAGGCCGAATGGGCGGTAGAGCAAGAGGCGGCCAAAGGCGCACAGAGGGAGCGGAAAAGTCAGAAAGCACTCAATAAAAGAGAGGCCCGCCGCCGCAAGAAAGAAAAGGACGCACGCGCTGCTGCGGAGAGGTCGGTGGAGATCCAAGCACGGTGGGGTGTCGCCGACAAAGCCGGGAAGGAGAACGACAGCGTCTGGCCAGCATGTGAGAAGTAGTAGTACTAGTAGTTAGTGTGTGTGTCTGTGTCTGAGTACGAGCATGTACCAGTACTACTAGTTACTACTGTAGTTTTTAGAGCAAATTACCAGTACATTAGCCTAGACTAAATGGAAAAATTCCTATCCTATGCATCAAATGGCATCTCTTTCTCTATAGGAATTGAGATGCATGTCATCTCACTTCCTATGATTTTCATATTCCTATCCTATGAACGAAAGGAGGCCTCTGTTGGAGTAAATACTGTAGCTAGCAGTACTGCCGGTACAGTAGTTTTCTTCAAGAAGCGGAATTCAATGAAGTCATGATGGTTCCTTCGTCCGAGCAACTTCAAAGTGGGAAGTGGGCCTGTGATTTGAAGGCTCATTAGTCATTGTTACTGCGGCGCGACGACCTGGGTGACTCTCCCTTGGAGTTCTGCGTGCATGGCAAGTGGACCAGGATGGTCGACGTCCCACTTGTTGGCGAACGGAAGTATTCTTTCCGATATCGAGGAGCAAGGAAACCGCGTGGTATAGTATCACTGCTGATTGGTTCGCAAAAAAAATAGTATCACTCCGATTTATAATTATTTTTATTTCTGATGAATGCTAGTGTTTCAACTCTTACGATGAAGGGTGCCAAACACGGCACGTGCTGGATGTCCCACACGTCAGCGAAAGGAGTGGGACATGAACAGCGTGGTAGAGCCCAGCGTAAAAAAACAGCATGGTAGAGCGTCTCCACTTCTTCCACTTCTGGGTCGGAGACCACACGTAGTAGTACTTAGTGGTATGAACGATACAAAGTGCGACCTGGAGAGAAAGACACGTCTAGTTGGAAGGTCTCGGGGCATACACGTAAACAAATATAAAAGTTAATATGTGACTCCAACTAATATAGTAGTAGTAGAGTACTTAGGCACGTACTCCATAACATCACCATGCATTGCACGTATAACATTTAGTGGTAGTACGTAGTAAGAGACAAATGCCTCCCAAGAGTTCCCTTCTCGACCTACTTTTGGGTGTTTGGTAGAGTATATGGAGGGTGCATTAGTCCACACTAGTTTAGCACAAATACAGTAGAAGCATGCATGAAGAGAGCATGCATGAAGAGGGGTGTTGAGTTGAGCATGCATGAAGAGGGAACAATTATGTTGAGACGAGAACGCAACCAAACACACCCTGTATGCCACGCATGTTCATACCATTTGTGCCTTTCTACTTCACTTACTGCTCTACATTACTCTGGTTCGTACGTCCACTCCTGGGTACATGTCCGTCTCGTAGTTCCAGTCCCACGTGTTCTTCATATAGATGGAACGATCGTTGCATAACATGTGCACCTTGATGCTAGATGTCTCGCGTGTTGGCAAAAGGATGAACAAAGCTCACGTAAAAAAATAGAGTGGAAGAACATAGATTCGGGATGACCGAGAAGGAGCAAGGAACCTCGTGGTGGAGCGTCTGCACTCATAATATTTAATATTATTCAGCGATATAAAATTAACCAATCATCTCCACAGTGGACTGGAAGAGTACGAAACACGGAAGCCCAGTGTAGTTACATCATACTAGTACATGGCTAACCCACGCTATCACCATATTTCTTGGCTTCCATGCGACACCTATCTCTAGTAATCCAGCAGCCTGTATCGCTTCTCCCTCCTCGTCTCTATTAAAGTGCGGCGGGCTGGCGTTTCTACCGTCTATTGAGGTCGGTTAACTATCACATGTTAGTGACATGCCAAGAGCATTCTATAAAAAATTCCTTTCACGTTCCATTTTCAAAAAGAAAAAAATCCTTTCACGTACGAATTTGCCTGTATGCTTTGAGCAACTTGCATGTCCTATATTGCTCCTGTTTGATACTCTAACTTAGCTAGAGGTTAGACTAACTCATGATTAACCCTGAACTAACTGTAGCCAAAGAGGTGTTTGGGTGACAGAGTTAGATTGACAATAAATGCACTTCATGAAGAGAGAAAGTGATTTTTCAGTGGTCCCAATGAGAACTATCTCCAGTTAGCACCTCTTGGGTGGGATAGTTTTTTTTGGTGGGTTCGGTGCAACTTGCTCCAATTTAAACCCTCATGCTTGGATACTTTAGGGCTATTTGAGCCCCAACTAGCTCAGACTAACTCTAACCCATGGATCCAAACAGGACCTATGGCCAGTCTCGACGCGGAGCAGTCGCGTGCACCGGGAAGCAGCGCTCTCTCGGTCGTCGCACCACTTCAAAGCCGGCGCCAGTAAGAGGTCGCCTCCGCTTTGGCCGGGCATTAATGCGGCACTGACGCTCCAGGGAGACGCTGACTGTTTCACGCGGGAAGCGCGCGCTAGCAAGGGAGTATTGGTTTTGAACCGTTTCAGTTGTAGTAGTAATGGTAGTTTGCAAAACTACTCAATTATTGCACTCAGTTTCCTAAGAAATTGTGGTAAAAACATTACTCCACAGCCCGCTTCCCTTCTCCTTCCTGCTCGTGATTTACGTGGCCATGTTAACGTGGTTGTGTCAAAAAAATGTCACTTCCTGCTCGTGATTTGCGTTATATAATTACAAGCAAGATTCTCGTGCATTGCACGGAACATCAATATGCATTTTTTTACAAAACACCTATTGTGATTCACCCATGCAGGAGTAATCCCATGTGTAAAAACTAATGATATCTCGAGAATTTTATTGGAAAACTGGTATCTCGAGAATGTCATCGAAAAAATGAAAGATGAGAGATAAGGCGAGGAGGAGTGGAGCGTGGTGGTGACTAGTGGTCGGAATGGGCGGAGACATGGGGATGGACGGCGCCGGCAGGCGGCAGCGGCCACCATGCATGCTAGATTGTTCTAGAGACTTATTCCTTTTTTCATTCCTGAGCAATGAGGTTGCGGGAGATAATGATGTGGAGAGAGGTGCGGGTATCTTTTGTAAAATTATCATAGTTTGCTTTCTATCCGTCAGATATAGATCAGACGGTCTGTATTACAAGATGGCAGGCACACCATCATCGCCAACTCGTTTTTTTACAAGGGTACAGATGATAAGTTTGCTGACTACTAAAGTAAAGTGGAATCTGTCCATGTTATGCAAGTAAATAAAGGTGATTGTTTATCATACGGGTAAGGTTGGATGAAGGGTGGTAGGAACAAATGCTCCGCCTAGAGCATGTGTGTGTGAGATGGAGTCTTAGTGTGTGTGTGTGTGTGTGGTGTGTGTGTGTGATCTTGTTGAAAAACTCTATTATTGACTCTTTCTGATGTTACGATAAATTGCAATTGCTTTAATGACTGGGATTATAGTTTGTTAGTTCCCAATGAAGTTTTTGAACCATACTTGACATTGTGAATTGCTTATTACTTGAGCATAGGAAATCATATGAAAAAATCCATATATGTTGCTGTTATTAGAATGATCATGATGCCCTCATGTCTGTATTTTATTTTTATCGACACCTCTATCTCTAAACATGTGGACATATTTTTCGATTTCGGCTTCCGCTTGAGGACAAGCGAGGTCTAAGCTTGGGGGGTTGATACGTCCACTGTGCATCATGCTTTTATATCAATATTTATTGCATTATGGGCTGTTATTACACATTATATCTCAATACTTATGGCTATTCTCTCTTATTTTACAAGGTTTACCATGAAGAGGGGGGATGCCGGCAGCTGGAATTCTGGCTGGAAAAGGAGCAAACGTTGGAAACCTGTTTTGCACAACTCCAAAAGTCCTGAAACTCCACGAAACAACTTTTTGGAATTAATAAGAATTTATGGGCGAAAGAAATAGGCCAGGGGGCCCATACCCTGTCCAGGAGACAGGGCCCCCCTAGGGCGCGGCCCCCTATCTCCTGGGCCCCCTGGTGGGCCTCCAGCGTCCATCTTCTGCTATATGAAGGGTTTTGTCCTGGAAAAAATCGTGGGCAAGCTTACGGGATGAAACTCCGCTGCCACGAGGCGGAACCTTGGCGGAATCAATCTAGGGCTGTGGCGGAGCTGTTCTGCCAGGGACACTTCCCTCCGGGAGGGGGAAATCATCACCAACGTCATCACCAACGATCCTCTCATCGAGAGGGGGTCAATCTCCATCAACATCTTCACCAGCACCATCTCCTCTCAAAACCCTAGTTCATCTCTTGTATCCAATCTTGTATCAAAACCACAAATTGGTACATGTGGGTTGCTAGTAGTATTGATTACTCCTTGTAGTTGATGCTAATTGGTTTACTTGGTGGAAGATCATATGTTCAGATCCTTTATGCATATTATTACTCCTCTGATTATGAACATGAATATGCTTTGTGAGTAGTTACGTTTGTTCCTGAGGACATGGGTAAAGTCTTGCTATTAGTAGTCATGTGAATTTGGTATTCGTTCGGTATTTTGATGAGATGTATGTTGTCTTCCCTCTAGTGGTGTTATGTGAACGTCGACTACATGACACTTCACCATTATTTGGGCCTAGAGGAAAGCATAGGGAAGTAATAAGTAGATGATGGGTTGCTAGAGTGACAGAAGCTTAAACCCTAGTTTATGCGTTGCTTCGTTACGGGTTGATATGGACCCATATGTTTAATGTTGTGGTTAGTTTACCTTAATACTCCTTTTTGTAGTTGTGGATGCTTGCAATAGGGGTTAATCATAAGTGGGATGCTTGTCCAAGTTAGGGGAGTACCCAAGTACCGGTCCATCCACATATCAAATTATCAAAGTACCGAACGCGAATCTTACGAACGTGATGAAAACTAGCTTGAATATAATTCCCAATGTGTCCTCGGGAGCTCCTTCTTTATTATTAGAATTTGTCCAGGCTTATCCTTTGCTACATAAAGGATTGGGCCACCTTGCTGCACTTTATTTACTTTTTGCTTGTTACTATTTATCTTATCACAAAACTATCTATCACCTACTATTTCAGTGCTTGCAGAGAAAACCTTACTGAAAACCGCTTATCATTTCCTTCTGCTCCTCGTTGGGTTCGACACTCTTACTTATCGAAAGGACTACGATAGATCCCCTATACTTGTGGGTCATCAACCGCGCCCATCAAAGGTGGGCATGGCATCCACCACCTGTTGCCAGTTGTCGCGAAGGAACAAGGGGGCAGGAGCGCCCTCCAGACCTTCCACATCTTCTCCAACAAAGAGGCGGAGAGCTGCGACCAGATACTTGTCGGCCAGGGCCACCGAGTTCAGGCAGAGATCATCGTCCGCACCCCCAAGCGTCCACAACGGGCGCGAGTGCGCCTGAAGTGGAGCCACCCGCTGCGTCAGGAACTCCCTCAGGAGCGTGGCCCCAGTCAGCTTCGCAGCCTTCATGTTGCCTGGCCTCAGGTCGGCGTTCATCTTCTCCGGCACCGACTTTGCCCGTCGGTCATCAAGCTTCGTGCGAGACCACGCCTCGTCAGGCTGGGGCTGCTCCATTGGCAACATCAACCGAGAGTGGATGCATCCGGCATCCATCATGACCCACTTGCTTCGGAAGCCGTCGACCCTCTTCCCGGTCTTCGAGATCGTGTTGGCCTTGGAGTACGCGACGAAGCCAGCGCACGCCGAGGTATGACTGCCGGTGATTTGGAGGGAGAAGAAGTGGTGCAACAAAGCCACAGACGTCATCACCCCAACGTGCGCCTCGCAGTAGTAGGCGAAAATCGACAAAAGGAGAACAGAGTTGGGATGGAGATGAAGGTCCTGCCAAGGTTGTCAGAATCGCGATTCTGTTATACGATTCTACGACTTTACGATCCAAACTTACCGCTCCGATTCTACGATTTTAGTTCATGGAATCTACGTTTCTACGATCCTGATAGTGAAGATTCTACGATTTGCGATCCTGCCATCAGAGCTCCGATTCGATTCAAAATCACGATTCTGACAACCTTGGGTCCTGCAACCTGTAATGGCGGAGGACGGCGTAGAAGAACTCGGAGAAGGGAGGAACCAGGCCGGCGATGATGGTGCTCATGAGGAAGGGGTAGAAGGTGCTCCCCTTAGCCTCCGGTGTGGCGGAGCCGGCCCGGAGTCCGGTCTCCCCCATCTCGCTGCCCTACGCCACCATCATCAGGCGCGTAGCGACGAGATTCTTCTCCATCATGTTGGGGGGATCTAGGGCCGGCGAGTACCAAGCCGGCAGGGCCTCGGCCACGGCCTTGTGGGGCGCCATTGCTCGCTGAAGGGGGGAAGATGGAGCGGATCTGGAGATTTCGGAAGCGAGAGAGCAAGAAAGGGGTTCTAGAGCCAGGCGAAGGAGAGCAATGAAAGTAAGCCTTACCCAAGCCAGCTTTTTGTCAGTCGGGCAGTTGCCGAGGCAGCATGGGGAAGCGGAGACGTCCACGTCCAATCAACCGCCACGCGGCGGCCAAGGACGAAGGCTGTTGGGGCCCACGACGCTCCGCACTTGTCCTTTGGCTTCGCTGCTAAGCCAAGTCCGAGCGCGCCTTGGGCCCGAGGGCTACTGTCGGCGTCGTGGGAACGGGGGTCCCCAGACTTGCCTGCCTGCGGCCTGCGGCGTGGCTCAGCGGTGGCCCAGTACGTCCCGTCTTCATCAACCCAAGTTCAAGACTCTCGCGAGGGGCCAAGCCTCGCAGGGCGGACGACACAAGGCCTCCTCAGGGGCGGCCTCACCAGGCAGGCTCGCGAGGAGGCGGAGAGATCAAGGCAAGGGGTACCTCGCGAGGTGCTCATGACGCAAGCCATGACGATCAAGATCAGGCGGGCGCCAGGTGGGTGCCAGCCTGCGCAGTGTCCTCGTTTCCTCTTTGGTGCAAAGGGGGCAAGCGCGGGCGCGGAGTACCAAGGCGTCAAGCAAAGGTTTCCATATCAGTGCAACGAGACCAAGACCAGCAGGACAGCAGGACGAAGGTCACCGTGGAGCCCAAGACAGCGTCATCGCCAGTGCCTTTGGCAGCCGAAGACCACCTTTTGTCAGGATAGCTTGTACTAGCTGTCCCCTTACAAAATGGTCGTTGTTGGCTCCTTTCCCGCTCAATATTTGGGAAGAGGACTAGGGCCCCTATAAATAGAGATAGCCACCACAGTAGGAAGGGATCCGATCGAACCCTTCCCAAGTAGAACACCACCACCACAAGAACACCCCTCGCGAGGCTGTTCTTCATCTGTACTGTTCATCATCATCCCCAGAGGCAATCCACCACACCACACACAAGAGTAGGGTATTACACCACAACGGTGGCCCGAACCTGTATAAATCTCGTGTCTCTTGTGTTGTTCATCGTGCTAGCTTAGAATCGCGGCGAGGTTTTGGGGCGTGAATCGGTAGGGGGAAGGTCTTCGTGCGCACCCCAGAGTTCGAACCTTAAGGGTTTTGCCGGAACCCGATATCCGACAGTACCCACATGGTTTCTTAGGGGGGAACACAAATGTCAGGTACTCTCTCCATTTCATAATAAGTGCCGTGGTTTCGATTCAAACGGGGAGTACCTACCTATAATATGCTTCAACAAGACACACGATAATGGGAGGAATTGCTCCTCATGTTTTGGAGTGGCGTCAGCTCCCAATTCTGCTGGAAACACATAGCCCTAAAGCTTTTGGTATGACCACGTCATGCTTTTATAGTAAAAGAGACCATAGCTCTAATGTCAAGTCCTCGCGTAGTTCGTACTATATGATAGTCCACATGTTGATGCAAGAATTGGTTGCCATCTTATTTTGATGATATTTGACCGTTTGGAACATTAATATTTAGATTAACATCACAAAATGAACTAATACCAAACCTACATATGATCACTTAGTTATGCTAGGTCCTCGTGTAGTTTATATTACTCATGCCCAACGTAGTCAGAATGTTGCTAGCGATTTCATCGCCAGATATTATCAAACTGGACCAAGAGAAACTGTGTTGGATAGATTCTAGACTGGATGATCTCTTAATCTTTGTAATTTTGGCTTTTAGTGGCCTTAGTTGAGTAATACAACTACAATTCGCAATAAAAAATGAGACACATGTGCAACAAACTACATGTTTGATCCTTGGTGGATGTGTGTACAACTATTACCGTAGCCACCCAATATTGGCCGATTCTCAATTACATATGTTTTCTTTGCATAGCATGAAATATGGGTGCACGCTTTACTCATTATGTTTCTTTGTCAAGATAATGTCGTTCAACTTTAACTTTCTCATATGCGATTTATGTGACTGAAAAGCCATAACCACGCGAAGTATTTTGAATACAAATCTAATAAATATCACTTTTGTGCTTAGTTAACCGTGAATTTAAATAATATGTTGTTAAAATTTATCTTAGCAGAGTAAATCGCATATTAAAACCATCTAAACAGTGTGTCAATGAATAGTTTTTCTTGTAGCTCACTTGATAATCTCTTAAGTTTAAATCGAAGTGCTTGATTATAGGATTACTAAAATTAGCACTTGCATGTACGCATGTATAAATCCTTTTGCTTACAACATTTTTTTTGTTTTCAACATAATCACACTATGTCCAGCCAATGCAACTTTAGGTTTAGAGAAATGCAATAATTTTGCTCAACTTCGAGTCTATACTTACATGGAATTCATTATGCATACAAGTCCAAGAATTCGTTGTTTTATACTCTCTTCTTTGTACATACATCGGTTAACCTTAAATAGCTAACCTTATCCCCTAGGTTAACACCAGATAGCTGACCTTATTTGGGCCTCGACTAACATGAAATGTGTAATTTCCACAAAAGGACATGTAAAATGAAATAAAAGAGATTGCAACAGCGACAATATTACACAATAGTTGTTCAGATAGAGCACCAAAAAAGACGTGTCGATTGTAACATACAAGTCAAGAAAATGTCGAGTTGACAATGCAATTCCTATGAATTAATCTGGTGTGTCATATAACATGAAATTGCAGTAGCACTGTAAAAATCCTCCTTTGATCAAATTAAACTCTAAAGAACTGAATTATATGAAAATATACAAACATGGGCAGACCTGAAGGACACGATGTGATGTGATCGTTTCGTGTAGTTTAATTGTTCAGGGCACATGCGCATATGATGAGGTCAAGTATGTGTTGCTTAGTGGAAGTCAACATGCCTTGTATGAAATTAATTTTCTTCCGCAATGGGTATGCCACATGTACTTCACATGTGGGCCCAAGCCAGAAGAACGGGCACAAAAATTAAATGAGACAGGCTGTGGAGAGTTTTCTTCTAAGTTTGTTAAGCTAGGTAAATTCTCGCTAAGTGGATGAATTGCTACCACAAATGCACAATTAGTGGGCAAGAAACTGAATTCACCCTTTGAATTTTGAAACATACAACCATGCTACACATTTTATACCCTAGTTTGCGTGCATATTCCTTTTTTGTGCATGTCCAAAATTTCATTGTTTTTCTTTCACCTTCTAATATTTTCATTCTTTGCATAGTCACTTGGTTAACGTCAAATGGGCAATCTTCTTCGATGAATGTAACCC
>NC_041385.1:144295233-144387258 GCF_002162155.2 Triticum dicoccoides
TCACTCGAACAGAACAAAAAAACAAGAAGGTTGAATCCTAAGGTAGCTAAGCAATGGCTGGAGGTTAAAACCTTGTTTGACGGCTTGCATCTTTCTGATATTGGTGACACAGTGTACTAGGGTCCAAACAAGAATGCCAAATACTCCACTAAATCTATGTACAAATGACTGAAAAAACCACTTAGTGGTTGTAGCTTCAAGTCGATCTGGGATGCTAAATTTCCTTTCAAAATTCAAATTTTCTTGTAGCAAGAATTCCAAAATGTTGTGCTTACTAGACAAGTGATGCAACAACGAAAGACTCCTGGTAATCCTTGATGTTCATTTTGTTGAGAGAGCGAATCCTCTCAACATCGTTTCTTTACATGCCCTGTTGTACGTGTGATTTATAGATCAGTGGGGTTAATGCTTGGGACAAACCTCTATCCCAATAACCGATGACAATTTTTCTCTTTGGTGCTACAAGTTCCTCCCTAAGGGAGAAAGATTCGGTACTGTCGGTTTGACTGCCATCATGCGTGCCCTTTGGCTTGCTCGTAATCTAGCGACTTTTGAGCACAAACTAATTAATAGTCCTTTTGAAATTGTCTTTTACGCTTTGTTCTCTTCTCATGTATTGAGCAGGTCTTCAAAAGGAGGGCGACGTGAAGCTGCTGAGAGAAGGAGCTGATCTACTTCGCACCAACACGATGAAGCTGATGGGGATGTGCGCGGCGTCAAGGAATTCGATTGGTGGATGCTGAGTGTTATCTGGGAGTTGTTTTTTGCGTTTCAGTGTATGCCTGGTAGTCGTTCATGGCCTTCGTTGTTGTGTCTCCATTCGATGCTAGTACCTTTTGTGTTGTTTTCGGTATGGTCGGTTCTACTATTGGTCTGTAATAGGGCTAGTTTAGAATTTGGTGTTGTCCAGGTTTCTGCCCCATAGTATCCATTTCGATCTCGGGTGGATACAATGGCTTTCTTGGCAGTGCGTTGAACTCGCTTTCCTCTCTTCCTGCCTCTCGTCTGTATCTGGAATTGTTGTATTTCCATTATCATAATGGAAAAGGTGTTAGCCTGCTTCAAAACAAAACAAAAAACAAAAAAAGGACATCCTTATCCTACATGGATAAGTTTAAAAACGAGTGGATGTTCAGATTTCTACGAAACTGACGTGCCATACAACAGAGAAATTTGGTAATGTTGACCCCCTCATCAAATTATTAATTATACCAGATAATCCCATGCAAATCTACGATACAAAGACGGCAGCACCCCGACGACACCTCGTGATGCGACCTGTTCCGTTTAGTTTAATATAATAATATAATCGGCTGGGGCATATGCATGTGCAGTGACCAACCGCTATGCAGCTATGAAATGAAAGTCGTTTTTCTTCCACGACGGGGTATGTTCGTTCCTGTTAGCTAGCTCTTGTAAGGTTAGGCACCGTGCCATCGTGCGTATACGGACGGACCAGCACGGGACGGGTCATGTCAGTGGCAGCTGCTCAGCTGATCGGCCGTTCTCGGTAAGATAGAACCGAACAATAAGTGAGTTCTGGTACTGCGAAGTCACGTCGTTGGTAGCAGCAGTTAACCCCAAGATGCTCCAACCAGAGTGTCTGCAACAGTACACGTCACTACAGTACGACCGACAAAGCTTATCGGACCTGTCTATCACGCAACAGTATAGGAGTCGACCATGGCGACGACATGAGTAACAGTACCGGTGGCCGGTCGGGGAGTCAATCGCCGCGGTGAACAGATCCGACGGAGCGGTCGGTTCAGGGCCGGCCCTGAGGCCAACTCCACCACCTCAAACGGACGTCCGGATTGGGCCGAATCTTCGGGGCGCCGATGGATACGCCCGTGTCCGGCTGTGTCCATTGGGTCGTGCTTGCGCCTACCGCGTGGCCGCACCCCAAATCGTGTCCGGGGTGGACGGGATTAAAAAAAATACTTAAATAACTAAAAAAGCAAATAAACGCATTTTAAAAAAACATAAAACATATATATGGGTTGGCCATAAAACGGCCCAGTTTCAACGGCCACTTAAAAGGCCCAGATTCATAATTAACATAATAAGAAAAATAAAAAAACTCCTCCCGCGCGCTCCTGCCGCGCCCGTTGGTGCCGTGGCCGTCGCCGTCTTCACTGGCCGCCGGTGTCGTCGTTGTCGCTGACGAGGTCGACGTAGTCCGGCGGCGTCCAGAGGTGGGCCGGCGGTGCGTGGTGGACGGGGGCGGGCTGGATGGCCGGAGGTGCCTGCACCACCTCCTCACGCGGCTACGCCTCTCGCTCCGGAGTGGGGCACCAGTTCACGCCCAGGTCGGCGGCCATCTCCGGCGCAGTGCACGACCAGCCCCACCCCTGGCCCAGGAGCTTCTCGAACGCGGGCGGGTCCTCCTCCATCGGCTCCTCCGTGGCGGCCGCCGTGACGGCCGCCAGCTGCAGCTCCGGGAATGCGACGTCCCCGGCGGCAGAGAGGGCCATGGCCTCCTCCAGGCCATCCCACTGCCGCTCGTCGTGCGTGTTCATGGAGTCGTCCATGACACGCTGCAGGAGACGGGCCTGCTCCTCCGCTGTCATGCGAGGAGGGGGAGGGAGCGACGGAGACGGGGAAGGCGACGGCGTCGGCGTCAGGCCGCGCACCCGCGTATGCCCGCGCGGCTCTGCACGTGGCCTCCGCGGCCCCAACACGGTGCCGGCGAAGTAGGACGCACGTTGCACGTCGTGCTCGCCCTAGAGCCATGTGTCCCAGAGCGGCGAGTCGGGGGCGTACCTGTGGTCGTAGTACAGGTCGTCGGGGAGGAGGCGGCGGCGGCGATTGATCTCATCGCGCCGTGCACGGCCGGTCGCCGGCACTGGCGGGATGGGGACCCGGTCCGCGGAGAGGTGCCACCCGTTGGGGAGGTGGGCGTCGCTCCACGGGACCGGCGTCCTCGTCTCCCAGTACCTCCGGCACACGTCCGCGCAGATGTACTGCCGGTCGCGCTCGCCGGAGGGCCGAGGGGCAATGATGAAGGGGGCCGGCGCGGGGGCTCGACGGGAGGAGCGCGGCGGAGACGCGGGCGCTCGACGGCCGGAGCGCGGCGGAGACGCGGGCTCCTCCTTCTTCACGGAGCCGCGGCGGCGCCCCGAGGAGGAGCCGGCCTCGCGGTCGTGCTTGCCCTTGCCGTTCCAGAAGCCCATGGCGAGGCGGGAGGCCGGCGAGCTCGAGGAGGAGGCGGGCTAGGGTTTCAGCGCTGTCGGGGTTCGAGGAGGCCGCTGGGTGGCGTGGGGCAGTGTGGACGACGACCCGTCCACGATTCCCACTTAAAGAAGGACGGCGACCGCTCGACGTGCGGATGACAGGTGGGGCCGCCCGCTCGTGCGCATTGATGTGGGCGGGTGGGAGGTAGGTGGCCGCCTGCCACGTGGCCCCGAAGTGGATGAGGCGCGCGTCCGTTTGGTGTCCGCCGCGACCCAAATCCTGCGCAAGTTTGCGCTCGAAATGGGTCAGCCCGGACACAAAACGGACAGGATGGGTCCGGGCCATCGCGCGCTGGGCCACCTCCTTTGTCCCTTTTGCCTCAAACGGACAGGGCCGGATAGGATAGGATCGCGCGGTGGAGTTGGCCTGAGGGAGGGCAGGGGGGCGGCCGCCCCGGGGCCCTCTCGCCCAGGGCCCCCAGCTAGCTAATGTGTGCGATGGCCTGTATGTACTGCGCACGGCCTGAAGCAGTATTTAGCACTAGGGTACAACAGGCCCGCGGGAGGAACGACGACAGCCACGCCGCCCCGAGGTGAAATCACGACTGAGCGCCTAGAGATCGATCTCCATCTTATAATTCTTTCCAATCGATCTGCACCTCCGTTTCTCCTGATCGCTTGCCCTAGCTAGTTGTACCTGATCGCTAGTCAGGGGCTAGCAAGCTCACCCAATCTAGAGACAGGGGCTAGCAAGCCTCTTCTGCTCCCGTTTTCTGGAGAATGGCCTTTCGGCCGGAGACGGGAGACACCCCATCGAATGAGACGCAGCTATGCCCAGGGGAGGCCGAGTCGCTTTACAGAAGATGGCATCGTGTGATGGCCTATGCGATTTTATCATGATAAGGGGTAAAGATTTACAAAAAGATTCAGTATTCTTTTGACCCCACGAAAGGTACGTCTTCAGTAAAGATTCAGTATTGCGTCTCGATTATTCTAATAGAGTCATTCATAATGATTGAATATTGTTTAGGGATATACTAGTATATATGAGAGATTTCTCCTTTGTGAGTTAAACTTGGTAATCAGTAAGATTTTATCATAGTTTTAAATAGCGCGCTAAGCCTCTTAGCGGCGGACCTCTTCTAAACTATAGTGCTATTTAAAATGTCTGTTCATGTGTTTGGATCAAAGTCCTTTAGCGCAAGACCTCTTGTAAACGCTATAGCGTGCTATAGCGGGATATTTAAAATCATGGATTTTATTGAGTTGGTCTAGTACCTTTATAACTTTACACTAGTTTGGAATAACCAATTTCTTCTTTAAATTTTATCACATTTATATCATCCAAGTATGCATTCAAAAATATATTAGGAAAAAATATTATGGTACTTATTCTTAAAAAATATATTAAGTATTCATAAGTTATCTTACATATAACCATTTGGGAAGTTTCTTGGTAACATATTATATATACATGGAACGATTATTATTATTGGTATTTATATTACAGGGCCCCGTGTTATAGTTTCGCCCCGGGCCCCTGAAATCTCAGGACCGGCCCTGGGTCGGTTGCCCGGTTAGCCTCAAACAATTTGCTGCCAAGAAGATACGGTCATCCGGGACGATGGATCCGTCCATGTGCGGCCGCCGCTGGACACGGTCGACTCGGCGAGCCAGCCAACGACTACGACCAAACGACCGTAGCTGTGGGTATAAAGGAGGAGCCTACTGTGGTAGGTGTTGGAAATATGCCCTAGAGGCAATAATAAAAGATTATTATTATATTTCCTTGTTCATGATAATTGTCTTTATTCATGCTATAACTGTATTATCCAGAAATCATAATACACGTGTGAATACATAGACCAAATATGTCCCTAGTAAGCCTCTAGTTGACTAGCTCGTTGATCAACAGATAGTCATGGTTTCCTGGCTATGGACATTAGATGTCGTTGATAACGGGATCACATCATTAGGAGAATGTGATGGACAAGACCCAATCCTAAGCATAGCACAAGATCGTGTAGTTCGTTTGCTAGAGCTTTTCCAATGTCAAGTATCTTTTCCTTAGACCATGAGATCGTGTAACTCCCGGATACCGTAGGAGTGCTTTGGGTGTACCAAACGTCACAACATAACTGGGTGACTATAAAGGTGCACTACAGGTATCTCCGAAAGTGTCTGTTGGGTTGACACGGATCGAGACTGGGATTTGTCACTCCGTATAACGGAGAGGTATCTCTGGGCCCACTCGGTAATGCATCATCATAATGAGCTCAAAGTGACCAAGTGTTTGGTCACGGGATCATGCATTACGGTACGAGTAAAGTAACTTGCTGGTAACGAGACTGAACGAGGTATTGGGATACCGAGGATCGAGACTCGGGCAAGTAACGTACCGATTGACAAAGGGAATTATATGCGGGGTTGATTGAATCCTCGACATCGTGGTTCATCCGATGACATCATCGTGGAACATGTGGGAGCCAACATGGGTATCCAGATCCCGCTGTTGGTTATTGGCCGGAGAGCTGTCTCGGTCATGTCTGCATGATTCCCGAACCCGTAGGGTCTACACACTTAAGGTTCGGTGACGCTAGGGTTATTAGGAAGACTTGTATGTGATTACCGAATGTTGTTCGGAGTCCCAGATGAGATACCGGACGTCACGAGGAGTTCCGGAATAGTCCGGAGGTGAAGATTTATGAAGGAAATATGCCCTAGAGGCAATAATAAAGTTATTATTTCCTTATATCATGATAAATGTTTATTATTCATGCTAAAATTGTATTAACCGGAAACATAATACATGTGTGAATACATAGACAAACATAGTGTCACTAGTATGCCTCTACTTGACTAGCTCGTTTATCAAAGATGGTTATGTTTCCTAGCCATGGAAAAAAGAGTTGTCATTTGATTAACGGGATCACATCATTAGGAGAATGATGTGATAGACATGACCCATTCCGTTAGCCTACCACTTGATTGTTTAGTGTATTGCTATTGCTTTCTTCATGACTTATACATGTTCCTGTAACTATGAGATTATGCAACTCCCGTTTACCGGAGGAACACTTTGGGTGCTACCAAACGTCACAACGTAACTAGGTGATTATAAAGGAGTACTACAGGTGTCTCCAAAGGTACATGTTGGGTTGGCGTATTTCGAGATTAGGTTTTGTCACTCCGATTGTCGGAGAGGTATCTCTGGGCCCTCTCGGTAATGCACATCACTATAAGCCTTGCAAGCAATGTAGCTAATGAGTTAGTTACGGAATGATGCATTACGTAACGAGTAAAGAGACTTGCCGGTAACGAGATTGAACTAGGTATTGGATACCGACGATCGAATCTCGGGCAAGTAACATACCGATGACAAAGGGAACAACGTATGTTGTTATGCGGTTTGACCGATAAAGATCTTCGTAGAATATGTAGGAGCCAATATGGGCATCCAGGTTCCGCTATTGGTTATTGACCGAGAATAGTTCTAGGTCATGTCTACATAGTTCTCGAACCCGTAGGGTCCGCATGCTTAAGGTTTCGATGACAGTTATATTATGAGTTTATGAGTTTTGATGTACCGAAGGAGTTTGGAGTCCCGGATGAGATCGGGGACATGACGAGGAGTCTCGAAATGGTGGAGACGTAAAGATCGATATATTGGACGATGATATTCGGACATCAGAAGGGTTCCGAGTGATTCGGGTATTTTCGGGGGTACCGGGGAGTTACGGGAATACGAGGAAGAAGCAATGGGCCTCATGCACTAGTGCAGAACCGGGCAATAGCACCGGTTCGTAAGGCCCTTTGGTGCCGGTTACATAACCGGCACTAAATTGTGGTCACTAAAGGCCCCCCTTTAGTACCGGTTCAGCACGAACCGGTGCTAAAGGGCAACCACGTGGCACGAGCCAGCTCCTGGGGCCTGGAGCCCTTTAGTACCGGTTGGTAACACCAACCAGTACTATAAGGTTTGGTGGGTTTTTAGTTTTATGATTTATTTTTCATTTAATTTTGTGTTTCCATGTTAATTCTTTTTCGTTTGCTGGTATTTTACGATACTACACATTGTACACGTTATGCATCATACATCATGCATGCTTTGTTTATCAACGCTGCTGCTATGTTCATTGCACCCGCAGATATAACATGCTCATGCATGCTTTGCATCATTACATCATCATATATATATAATAACAAGTCCTACTAATCATGCATCATCATACAACTTCTACTCGTTATTAATAATAAGTCATACGATCATCATCCTCATATATAGTCATCGAACCCAACCCTACATAATTGTTCTTAGCACATGATCATCAGTATCCGGTAGGACCTAAACACCCTTAAGGTAAAATAGCATAAAACAATATAGACCCTGACTCTCCATTATGAAGAATGGCGATCATCCTGTCTCCAATTCTTGCCTTTCGCTGCTTATTGCTTCCAAGAAGCTCCTTACGACTATCCATACATTTTTTCCATTCTTTGATTGTTATGTCTCCACTTTTTTTAGAAACCCAGTATGGACAGTTGAGATTCGTAGGACGACCTGGTCGTATGTTCAAAACATGAAGGCTACCACGCGTATACATCAGATGAGGCACACAATCATTCAGGATTATCTGTTGAAAAACATAATAATAACTTTGTAGTTAGCAATGATGTACTAGTTTTAGAAGTGTGCAAAAAGATGCACGGATGTTGTAATAGTAAAAAATAATCTTACCAGGGTATCTCCATGGTAGTTACCGTAGTTTAACACGTGCACTAGTGGCACGTATTGACCATAATGTTGAGGAGTTTGATTGTAGATATTGTAATTCTCAAGATCAGTACAAAATCCGACCAGATGATTTTTCTCCTGATAAGTTAATTCAGAGCCTTCAGTGTAGTACGTTCTGTCTACCATCTTCCGCACATTCTTTGAAGAATGAAAATAAGCTGTCAATGGAGATAAGTTGTCAACATTATATTTTGAAATAAACAATATAAATTACTTAATAACTATGTTTAGCTCACATGAGGGAAGAATTGGAGGTGTATCCACAAGGACCCAAATCGAAGGTGTCTCTTGCTCGCTTGTAGGATCACCAAGATCCATGGTGACAAGCATACCCTCATCAAGACCATACATCTTGCAAAATGCATCCCAATTTTTGCAACCAAAATAGATTACACTCTGAGCATTGTACAGCTTTACTTGAAAATCCACACCATGTTCGGTACTTAGGATAATTTTTTTGGTTTCGAAATTTTCATGGTCTTCAAAACCCATCCTCTCCAAGACATAGCGTCTTGCAAAGCATGGGATAAGCTAGTCGAATAGGAAAAGATGAAAAATACACGTTAAAATAGTTGAAGTCGTGCTTAATTACGAAAAAAACTATTGTCGTCGTTGGGTACCGTATGAACATCGCAGGTCTCCTCGAGCTTAATGCTGAAGCGCCGATCTTCGTCCAGCTCAATGAACCTGTCGCGGATACCTCGGTCATCGTGGCACCAGTCGCACTCCCCCGGGCGGTTTGATGAGTACGACATTTTCGGCCTACGTTCATAATTTAGTTTTATTAATTAAGTCAACTATCTAGTTCAACTACTAAGCACTTACTATAAATAAATAAGTAGTACTTACTAAAAACAAACTACTTCTATATATAGTAAAATAAATTAGTTTATTAAATCAACTAGCTAGTTCAACTATATATAAACTACTTCTTCTTTTTTCCTTTTTCTAAATACTATGAACAAAAAATCATTAAAATTCTATGAACAAAATTAATTACACAATCTAAATATCACCAAAAAAAATCTATTAACAATAATATCACCAAACATGCATATTCAATAATAATATCACCAAAAAATCTATTAACAGAAAAAAAAATCTATTAACAGAAAAATCTATTAATTCAACTAGTTCAACTAAGCATTTACTAAAAATAAACTAGTTATATTAATTCAACTAGTTCAACTAATTAAGCATTTACTAAAAATAAACTAGTTCTACCAACATGGGCATCCAGGTTCCGCTATTGGTTATTGACCGAGAATAATTCTAGGTCATGTCTACATAGTTCTCGAACCCGTAGGATCCGCACGCTTAAGGTTTCGATGATAGTTATATTATGAGTTTATGAGTTTTGATGTACCGAAGGAGTTCGGAGTCCCGGATGAGATCGGGGACATGACGAGGAGTCTCGAAATGGTCGAGACGTAAAGATCGATATATTGGACGACTATATTCAGACATCGGAAGGGTTCCGAGTGATTCGGGTATTTTCAGGGGTACCGGGGAGTTACGGGAATACGAGGAAGAAGCAATGGGCCTCATGGGCCAAGTGGTGGAAGAGAGGAGGCAGGGCGCGCGGCCCCCCTAGCCCAAACCGAATTGGACTAGGGGGCCGGGCCCCCTTTCCTACTCTTCCTCCCTCTCCTTCCTTCTCCTTCTCCTTCCCTTCCTTCCCCTCTCCTAGTTGGACTAGGAAAGGAGGGAGTCCTACTCCCGGTGAGAGTAGGACTCCTCCCTGGCGCGCCCTCCCTTGGTCGGCCGCCCCCTCCCCCTTGCTCCTTTATATACGGGGGCAGGGGGCACCCCATAACACACAAGTTGATCTACGGATCGTTCCTTAGCCGTGTGCGGTGCCCCCTCCACCATATTCCACCTCGGTCATATCGTCGCGGAGCTTAGGCGAAGCCCTGCACCGGTAGAACATCGTCATCGTCACCACGCCGTCGTGCTGACGGAACTCATCTCCGGAGCTCGGCTGGATCGGAGGCCGGAGATCGTCATCGAGCTGAACGTGTGCTGAACTCGGAGGCCCCGTACGTTCGGTGCTTGGATCGGTCGAATCATGAAGACGTACGACTACATCAACCGCGTTGTGCTAATGCTTCCGCTTACGGTCTACGAGGGTACGTGGACGAACACTCTCCCCTCTCGTTGCTATATCATCACCATGATCTTGCATGTGCGTAGGAAAATTTTTGAAATTACTACGTTCCCCAACAGTGGCATCAAAGCCTAGGTTTTATGCGTTGATGTTATATGCACGAGTAGAACACAAGTGAGTTGTGGGCGATACAAGTCATACTGCTTACCAGCATGTCATACTTTGGTTCGGCGGTATTGTGAGATGAAGCGGCCCGGACCGACATTACGCGTACGCTTACGCGAGACTGGTTTCACCGTTATGAGCACTCGTGCTTAAAGGTGGCTGGCGGGTGTCTGTCTCTCTCACTTTAGCTGAATCGAGTGTGGCTACGCCCGGTCCTTGCGAAGTTTAAAACAGCACCAACTTGACGAACTATCGTTGTGGTTTTTGATGCGTAGGTAAGAACGGTTCTTGCTAAGCCCGTAGCAGCCACGTAAAATTTGCAACAACAAAGTAGAAGACGTCTAACTTGTTTTTGCAGGGCATGTTGTGATGTGATATGGTCAAGACGTGATGCTATATTTTATTGTATGAGATGATCATGTTTTGTAACCGAAGTTATCGGCAACTGGCAGGAGCCATATGGTTGTCGCTTTATTGTATGAAATGCAAACGCCCTGTAATTGCTTTACTTTATCACTAAGCGGTAGCGATAGTCGTAGAAGCAATAGATGGCGTAACAACAACGATGCTACGATGGAGATCAAGGTGTCGCGTCGATGACGATGGTGATCATGACGGTGCTTCGAAGATGGAGATCACAAGCACAAGATGATGATGGCCATATCATATCACTTATATTGATTGCATGTGATGTTTATCCTTTATGCATCTTATCTTGCTTTGATTGACGGTAGCATTTTAAGATGATCTCTCAATAATTATCAAGAAGTGTTCTCCCTGAGTATGCACCGTTGCGAAAGTTCTTCGTGCTGAGACACCACGTGATGATCGGGTGTGATAGGCTCTACGTTCAAATACAACGGGTGCAAAACAGTTGCACACGCGGAATACTCAGGTTATACTTGACGAGCCTAGCATATACAGATATGGCCTCGGAACACGGAGACTGAAAGGTCGAGCGTGAATCATATAGTAGATATGATCAACATAGTGATGTTCACCATTGAAAACTACTCCATCTCACGTGATGATCGAACATGGTTTAGTTGATTTGGATCATGTGATCACTTAGATGACTAGAGAGATGTCTGTCTAAGTGGGAGTTCTTTAGTAATATGATTAATTGAACTTTAATTTATCATGAACTTAGTCCTGGTAGTATTTTGCAAATTATGTTATAGATCAATAGCTCGTGTTGTTGCTTTCATATGTTTATTTTGATATGTTCCTAGAGAAAACTGTGTTGAAAGATGTTAGTAGCAATGATGCGGATTGGATCCGTGATCTGAGGTTTATCCTCATTGCTGCACAGAAGAATTATGTCCTTGATGCACCGCTAGGTGACAAACCTATTGCAGGAGCAGATGCGGACGTTATGAACGTTTGGCTAGCTCAATATGATGACTACTTGATAGTTTAGTGCACCATGCTTAACGGCTTTAGAATCGGGACTTCAAAGATGTTTTGAACATCATGGACCATATAAGATGTTCCAGGAATTGAAGTTAATATTTCAAGCAAATACCCGAGTTGAGAGATATGAAGTCTCCAACAAGTTCTATAGCTAAAAGATGGAGGAGAATCGCTCAACTAGTGAGCATGTGCTCAGATTGTCTGTGTACTTCAATCGCTTGAATCAAATGGGAGTTAATCTTCCAGATAAGATAGGGATTGACAGAATTCTCGAGTCACCATCACTAAGTTACTAGAACTTCGTGATGACTATAGTATGCAAGGGATGACAAAAATGATTCCCGAGCTCTTCGTGATGTTGAAATCGACGAAGGTAGAAATCAAGAAAGAGCATCAAGTGTTGATGATTGACAAATACCGCTAGTTTCAAGAAAAGGGCAAAGGGAAAGAAAGGGAAACTTCAAGTAGAATGGCAAACAAGTTGTCACTCCCGTGAAGAAGACCAAAACTGGACCAAAGCCTGAAACTGAGTGCTTACACTGCAAAGGAAATGGTCACTGGAAGCGGAAATGCCCTGAATATTTGGTGGATAAGAAGGATGGCAAAGTGAACAAGGGTATATTTGATATACAGGTTATTAATGTGTGCCTTGCTAGTGTTTATAGTAGCCCCTGAGTATTTGATACTTGTTCGGTTGCTAAGATTAGTAATTCGAAACAGGAGTTATAGAATAAACAGAGACTAGTTGAAGGGGAAATGACGATGAGTGTTGGAAGTAGTTCCAAGATTGATATGATCATCATCGCACACTCCCTATACTTTCGGGATTAGTGTTAAACCTAAATAAATGTTATTTGGCGTTTGCGTTGAGCATGAATATGATTTGATCATGTTTATTGAGATACAGTTATTCATTTAAAGTTGAAGAATAATTGTTATTCTGTTTACATGAATAAGACCTTCGATGGTCATGCACCCAATGAACATAGTTTGTTGGATCTCGATCGTAGTGATACACATATTCATAATATTGATGCCAAAAGATGCAAAGTTAATAATGATAGTGCAACTTATTTGTGGCACTGCCGTTTGGGTCATATCGGTGTAAAGCGCATGAAGAAACTCCATAAAGATGGATTTTTGGAATCACTTGGTTATGAATCATTTGATGCTTGCGAACCGTGCCTTTTGGGCAAGATGATTAAAACTCCGTTCTTCGAAACAATGGAACAAGCTACTGACTTATTGGAAATAATACATACCGATGTATGCGATCCAATGAGTGTTGATGCTCGTGGCAAGTATCGTTATTTTCTGACCTTCACAAGATGATTTGAGCAGATATGGGTATATCTACTTGATGAAACATAAGTCTGAAATAGTTGAAAAAGTTCAAAGAATTTCAGAGTAAAGTGGAGAATCATCATAACAAGAAAATAAAGTTTCTACGATCTGATCGTGGAGGAGAATATTTGAGTTATGAGTTTGGCCTTCATATAAAACAATGTGGAATAGTTTCACAGCTCACGCCACCTGGAACACCACAATGTAATGGTGTGTCCAAACGTCGTAACCGCACTTTATTGGATATGGTGCAATCTATGATGTCTCTTATCAATTTACCACTATCGTTTTTGGGGTTATGCATTAGAGACAGCTGCATTCACGTTAAACAGGGCACCATCTAAATCTGTGGAGACGACATCGTATGAACTATGGTTTAGCAATAAACTAAGCTGTCGTTTCTTAAAGTTTGGAGTTGCGATGCTTATGTGAAAAAGGTTTCAACCTGATAAGCTCGAACCCAAATCGGAGAAGTGCGTCTTCATAGAATACCCAAAGGAAACTGTTGGGTACACTTTCTATCACAGATCCGAAGGCAAAACATTCGTTGCTAAAAATGGATCCTTTCTAGAGAAGGAGTTTCTCTCAAAAGAAGTGAGTGGGAGGAAAGTAGAGCTTGATAAGGTTATTTGTACCTTCTCCCGAATTGGAAAATAGTTCATCACTGAAATCAGTTCCAGTGATTCTACACCAATTAGTGAGGAAGCTAATGATGATGATCATGAAACTTCTGATCAAGTTACTACAGAACCTCGTAGGTCTTCCAGAGTACGGTCCGCACCAGAGTACGGTAATCCTGTTCTGAAAGTCATGTTACTAGACCATGATAAACCTACGAACTATGAGGAAGCAATGATGAGCCCAGATTCCGCAAAATGGCTGGAGGCCATGAAATCTGAGATGGGATCCATGTATGAGAACAAAGTGTGGACTTTGGTGGAGTTGCCCGATGATCGGCAAGCCATATTGTATAAATGGATCTTCAAGAGGAAGACAGATGCTGATAGTAGTGTTACTATCTACAAAGCTCGACTTGTCGCAAAAAGGTTTTTTGACAAGTTCATGGTGTTGAATACAATGAGATTTTCTCACTCGTATCGATGCTTATGTCTGTCCGAATCATGTTAGCAATTGCCACATTTTATGAAATCTGGCAAATGGATGTCAAAACTGCATTCCTTAATGGATTTATTAAAGAAGAGTTGTATATGATGCAACTAGAAGGTTTTGTCAATCCTAAAGATGCTAACAAAGTGTGCAAGCTCCAGCAATCCATCAATGGACTGGTGCAAGCATCTCGGAGTTGGAATATACGCTTTGATGAGTTGATCAAAGCATATGGTTTTATACAGACTTTTGAAAGACCTGTATTTACAAGAAAGTGAGTGGGAGCACTACAGCATTTCTGATAAATATATGTGAATGACATATTGTTGATTGGAAATAATGTAGAATTATTCTGCAAAGCATAAAGGATACTTGAAAAAGAGTTTTTCAAAGCAAGACCTCGGTGAAGCTACTTACACATTGAGCATCAAGATCTATATAGATAGATCAAGACGCTTGATAAGATTTTTCAATGTATACATACCTTGATAAATTTTTGAAATAGTTCAAAATGGAACAGTCAAATAAGGAGATCTTGCCTGTGATGCAAAGGTATAAAGTTGAGTAAGACTCAAGACCCGACCATGGCAGAAAATAGAAAGAGAATGAAAAGTCATTCCTTATGCCTCAGTCATAGGTTCTATAAAGTATGCTATGCTATGTACCAGACCTATTGTATACCTTGCTCTGAATTTTGCAAGGGAGTACAATAGTGATCTAGGAGTAGATCACTGGACATTGGTCAGGAAAATCCTTAGTGAGGACTAAGGAAATATTTCTCGATTATGGAAGTGACAAAAGAGCCCATCGTAAAGAGTTACATCAGTGCAAACTTTTACACTGATCCAGATGACTCTAAGTCTCAATCTGGATACATATTGAAAGTGGGAGCAATTAGCTAGAGTAGCTCCGTGCAGAGCATTGTAGACATAGAATATTTGCAAAATACATACGGCTCTGAATATGACAGACCCGTTGACTAAGATTCTCTCACGAGCAAAACATGATCATACCTTAGTACTCTTTGGGTGTTAATCACATAGCGATGTGAACTAGATTACTGACTCTAGTAAACCTTTTGAGGTGTTGATCACATGACGATGTGAACTATGGGTATTAATCACATACAGATGTGCATATTGGTGTTAAATCACATGGCGATGTGAACTAGATTATTGACTCTAATGCAAGTGGGAGGCTGAAGGAAATATGCCCTAGAGGCAATAATAAAGTTATTATTTCCTTATATCATGATAAATGTTTATTATTCATGCTAGAATTGTATTAACCGGAAACATAATACATGTGTGAATACATAGACAAACATAGTGTCACTAGTATGCCTCTACTTGACTAGCTCGTTTATCAAAGATGGTTATGTTTCCTAGCCATGGACAAAAGAGTTGTCATTTGATTAACGGGATCACATCATTAGGAGAATGATGTGATAGACATGACCCATTCCGTTAGCCTACCACTTGATCGTTTAGTGTATTGCTATTGCTTTCTTCATGACTTATACATGTTCCTGTAACTATGAGATTATGCAACTCCCGTTTACCGGAGGAACACTTTGGGTGCTACCAAATGTCACAACGTAATTGGGTGATTATAAAGGAGTACTACAGGTGTCTCCAAAGGTACATGTTGGGTTGGCGTATTTCGAGATTAGGTTTTGTCACTCCGATTGTCGGAGAGGTATCTCTGGGCCCTCTCGGTAATGCACATCACTATAAGCCTTGCAAACAATGTAGCTAATGAGTTAGTTATGGAATGATGCATTATGTAACGAGTAAAGAGACTTGCCGGTAACGAGATTGAACTAGGTATTGGATACCGACGATCGAATCTCGGGCAAGTAACATACCGATGACAAAGGGAACAACGTATGTTGTTATGCGGTTTGACCGATAAAGATCTTCGTAGAATATGTAGGAGCCAATATGGGCATCCAGGTTCCGCTATTGGTTATTGACCGAAAATAGTTCTAGGTCATGTCTACATAGTTCTCGAACCCGTAGGGTCCGCACGCTTAAGGTTTCGATGACAGTTATATTATGAGTTTATGAGTTTTGATGTACCGAAGGAGTTCAGAGTCCCGGATGAGATCGGGAACATGACGAGGAGTCTCGAAATGGTCGAGACGTAAAGATCGATATATTGGACGACTATATTCGGACATCGGAAGGGTTCCGAGTGATTCGGGTATTTTCGGGGGTAGCGGGGAGTTACGGGAATACGAGGAAGAAGCAATGGGCCTCATGGGCCAAGTGGTGGAAGAGAGGAGGCAGGGCGCGCGGCCCCCCTAGCCCAAACCGAATTGGACTAGGGGGCCGGCCCCCCTTTCCTACTCTTCCTCCCTCTCCTTCCTTCTCCTTCTCCTTCCCTTCCTTCCCCTCTCCTAGTTGGACTAGGAAAGGAGGGAGTCCTACTCCCGGTGGGAGTAGGACTCCTCCCTGGCGCACCCCCCCTTGGCCGGCCGCCCCCTCCCCCTTGCTCCTTTATATACGGAGGCAGGGGGGCACCCCATAACACACAGATTGATCTACGGATCGTTCCTTAGCCATGTGCGGTGCCCCCTCCACCATATTCCACCTCGGTCATATCGTCGCGGAGCTTAGGCGAAGCCCTGTGCCGGTAGAACATCATCATCGTCACCACGCCGTCGTGCTGACGGAACTCATCTCCGGAGCTCGGCTGGATCGGAGGTCGGAGATCGTCATCGAGCTGAACGTGTGCTGAACTCGGAGGCCCCGTACGTTCGGTGCTTGGATCGGTCGGATCGTGAAGACGTACAACTACATCAACCGCGTTGTGCTAACGCTTCCGCTTACGGTCTACGAGGGTACGTGGTCGAACACTCTCCCCTCTCGTTGCTATATCATCACCATGATCTTGCATGTGCGTAGGAAATTTTTTGAAATTACTACGTTCCCCAACAATTTATATATAGGAAATGCTGTTTCGGCCATCGGGAAAGTTTCGGGGTCACCCGGTATTGTACCGGGACCACCGGAAGGGTCCCGGGGGTCCATCGGGTGGGTCCACCCATCTCGGAGGGCCCCGTGGGCTGAAGTGGGGAGGGGACCAGCCCCTGGTGGGCTGGTGCGCCCCCCCCCCCCCTGCGCCTAGGGTTGGGAACCCTAGGGGAGGGGGCGCCTCCACTTGCCCTGGGGGGCACTCCACCCCCCTTGGCCGCCACCCCCCTAGAGATCCCATCTCTAGGGTCGGCTCCCCCCCTGGGGGCCTATATAAAGGAGGGGGAGGGAGGGCAGCCGCACCCCTAAGTCTTGGCGCCTCCCTCCCCCTGTTACACCTCTTCCTCCTCCCGCGGTTGCTTGGCGAAGCCCTGCCGGAGTACTGCATCTCCACCACCACCACGCCGTCATGCTGCTGCCGGAGCCTTCTTCCTCAACCTCTCCTTCCCCCTTGCTGGATCAAGAAGGAGGAGACGTCATCCGCTCCGTACGTGTGTTGAACGCGGAGGTGCTGTCCGTTCAGCACTTGGTCATCGGTGATTTGGATCACGACGAGTACGACTCCATCATCCCCGTTCTCTTGAACGCTTCTGCTCGCGATCTACAAGGGTATGTAGATGCACTCCTATCACTCGTTGCTTAGATGAACTCATAGATGGATCTTGGTGAAACCGTAGGAAAAATTTTAATTTTCTGCAACGTTCCCCAACAGTGGCATCATGAGCTAGGTCTATGCGTAGTTCTCTATTGCACGAGTAGAACACAATTTTGTTGTGGGCGTAGATGTTGTCAACTTTCTTGCCGCTACTAGTCTTATCTTGCTTCAGCGGTATTGTGGGATGAAGCGGCCCGGACCAACCTTACACGTACGCTTACATGAGACAGGTTCCACCGACTGACATGCACTAGTTGCATAAGGTGGCTAGCGGGTGTCTGTCTCTCCCACTTTAGTTGGAGCGGATTCGATGAAAAGGGTCCTTATGAAGGGTAAATAGAAGTTGACAAATCACGTTGTGGCTTTAACATAGGTAAGAAAACGTTCTTGCTAGATCACCTATAGAAGCCACGTAAAAACTTGCAACAACAATTAGAGGACGTCTAACTTGTTTTTGCAGCAAGTGTCTTGTGATGTGATATGGCCAAAGTTGTGATGAATGATGAATGATATATATGTGATGTATGAGATCATGTTCTTGTAATAGGAATCACGACTTGCATGTCGATGAGTATGACAACCGGCAGGAGCCATAGGAGTTGTCTTTATTTTTTGTATGACCTGCGTGTCATTGAAGAACGCCATGTAAATTACTTTACTTTATTGCTAAACGCGTTAGCCATAGAAGTAGAAGTAGTCGTTGGCGTGACAACTTCATGAAGATACGACGATGGAGATCATGATGATGGAGATCATGGTGTCATGCCGGTGACGAAGATGATCATGGAGCTCCGAAGATGGAGATCAAAGGAGCTATATGATATTGGCCATATCATGTCACTACTATATAATTGCATGTGATGTTTATTATGTTTATGCATCTTGTTTACTTAGAACGACGGTAGTAAATAAGATGATCCCTTATAATAATTTCAAGAAGTGTTCTTCCCTAACTATGCGCCGTTGCTAAAGTTCGTCGTTTCGAAGCACCACGTGATGATCGGGTGTGATAGATTCTTACGTTCACATACAACGGGTGTAAGACAGTTTTACACATGCAAAAACACTTAGGGTTAACTTGACGAGTCTAGCATGTACACACATGGCCTCGGAACACAGAGACCGAAAGGTCGAACATGAGTCGTATGGAAGATACGATCAACATGGAGATGTTCACCGATGATGACTAGTCCGTCTCACGTGATGATCGGACACGGCCTAGTCGACTCGGATCGTGTAACACTTAGATGACTAGAGGGATGTCTAATCTGAGTGAGAGTTCATTGAAATAATTTGATTAGATGAACTTAATTATCATGAACTTTAGTCTAAAACCTTTGCAAATATGTCTTGTAGATCAAATGGCCAACGCTCATATCAACATGACTTCAACGCGTTCCTAGAGAAAACCAAGCTGAAAGATGATGGCAGCAACTATACGGACTGGGTCCGGAACCTGAGGATCATCCTCATAGCTGCCAAGAAAGCATATGTCCTAGATGGACTGCTAGGTGAAGCACCTATCCCAGAGAACCAAGACGTTATGAACGCTTGGCAGTCACGTGCTAATGATTACTCCCTCGTTCAGTGCGGCATGCTTTACAGCTTAGAACCGGGGCTCCAAAAGCGTTTTGAGCAACACAGAGCATATGAGATGTTCGAGGAGCTGAAAATGGTTTTCCAATCTCATGCCCGGGTCGAGAGATATGAAGTCTCCGACAAGTTTTATAGTTGTAAGATGGAGGAAAATAGTTCTGTCAGTGATCATATACTCAAAATGTCTGGGTTGCACAACCGCCTGTCCCAGCTGGACATTAACCTCCCGGACGAGGTGGTCATTGACAGAATCCTTCAGTCGCTCCCACCAAGCTACAAGAGCTTTGTGATGAACTACAATATGCAGGGGATGGTTAAAACTATTCCTGAAGTATTTTCAATGCTGAAGTCAGCGGAGGTAGAAATCAAGAAAGAACATCAAGTGTTGATGGTCAATAAAACCACGAAGTTCAAGAAGGGCAAGGGTAAGAAGAACTTCAAGAAGGACGGCAAGGAAGTTGCCGCGCCTAGTAAGCCAGTTGCCAGGAAGAAGTCAAGCAATGGACCCAAGCCTGAGACTGAGTGCTTTTATTGCAAAGGGAAGGGTCACTGGAAGCGGAACTGCCCCAAATACTTAGCGGACAAGAAGGCCGGCAACACTAAAGGTATATTTGATATACATGTAATTGATGTGTACCTTATCAGTACTCGTAGTAACTCCTGGGTATTTGATACCGGTGTCGTTGCTCATATTTGTAACTCACAGCAGGAGCTGCGGAATAAGCGGAGACTGGCGAAGGACGAGGTGACGATGCGCGTCGGGAATGGTTCCAAGGTCGATGTGATCGCCGTCGGCACGCTACCTCTACATTTACCTATGGGATTAGTTTTAAACCTTAATAATTGTTATTTAGTGCCAAGTTTGAGCATGAACATTCTATCTGGATCTCGTTTAATATGAGATGGCTACTCATTTAAATCCGAGAATAATGGTTGTTCTATTTATATGAGAGATATGTTTTATGGTCATGCCCCGATGGTCAATGGTTTATTCTTAATGAATCTCGAACGTAATGTTACACACATTCATAGTGTGAATACCAAAAGATGTAAAGTTGATAATGATAGCCCCACATACTTGTGGCACTGCCGCCTTGGTCACATTGGTGTCAAGCGCATGAAGAAGCTCCATGCTGATGGACTTTTGGAGTCTCTCGATTATGAATCATTTGACACATGCGAACCATGCCTCATGGGCAAGATGACCAAGACTCCGTTCTCCGGAACAATGGAGCGAGCAACCAACTTGTTGGAAATCATATATACTGATGTGTGCGGTCCAATGAGCGTTGAGGCTCGCGGAGGATATCGTTATGTTCTCACTCTCACTGATGACTTGAGTAGATATGGGTATGTCTACTTAATGAAACACAAGTCTGAGACCTTTGAAAAGTTCAAGGAATTTCAGAATGAGGTAGAGAATCAATGTGACCGAAAGATAAAGTTCCTACGATCAGATCATGGAGGAGAATATTTGAGTCATGAATTTGGTACGCACTTAAGGAAATGTGGAATCGTTTCACAACTCACGCCGCCTGGAACACCTCAGCGTAACGGCGTGTCTGAACATCGTAATCGCACTCTATTAGATATGGTGCGGTCTATGATGTCTCTTACCGATTTACCGCTATCATTTTGGGGATACGCTCTAGAGACAGCTACATTCACTTTAAATAGGGCACCGTCTAAATTCGTTGAGACGACACCGTATGAATTATGGTTTGGGAAAAAACCTAAGCTGTCGTTTCTAAAAGTTTGGGGATGCGATGCTTATGTCAAGAAACTTCAACCTGAAAAGCTCGAACCCAAGTCGGAAAAATGCGTCTTCATAGGATACCCTAAGGAAACCATTGGGTATACCTTCTACTTAAGATCCGAGGCAAGATCTTTGTTGCCAAGAACGGATCCTTTCTGGAAAAAGAGTTTCTCTCGAAAGAAGTAAGTGGGAGGAAAGTAGAACTCGATGAAGTACTACCTCTTGAACAGGAAAGTAGTGCAGCTCAGGAAAATGTTCCTGTGATGCCTACATCAACTGGAGAGGAAAATAATGATGATGATCAAGGTACTTCTGTGACGCCCCCGATTCAATCGTACACTAATCATGCACGCAAATGTGTACGATCAAGATCCGGGACTCACGGGAAGATATCACAACACAACTCTAAAACAAAAATAAGTCATACAAGCATCATAATACAAGCCAGGGGCCTCAAGAGCTCGAATACAAGTGCTCGATCATAGACGAGTCAGCGGAAGCAACAATATCTGAGTACAAACATAAGTTAAACAAGTTTGCCTTAAGAAGGCTAGCACAAACTGGGATACAGATCGAAAGAGGCACATGCCTCCTGCCTGGGATCCTCTTAACTACTCCTGGTCGTCGTCAGCGGGCTGCACGTAGCAGTAGGCACCTCCAGCGTAGTAGGAGTCGTCGTCGACGGTGGCGTCTGGCTCCTAGGCTCCGACATTTGGTTGCGACAACCAGGTAGAAGGGAAGGGGAAAAGGGGGAGAAAAGCAACCGTGAGTACTCATCCAAAGTACTCACAAGCAAGGAGCTACACTACATATGCATGGGTATATGTGTAAAGGGCCATACAAGTGGACTGAACTGTAGAATGCCAGAATAAGAGGGGGATAGCTAATCCTGTCGAAGACTACGCTTCTGGCAGCCTCCGTCTTACAGCATGTAGAAGAGAGTAGACTGAAGTCCTCCAAATAGCATCGCATAACATAATCCTACCCGGCGATCCTCTCCTCGTCGCCCTGTTAGAGAGCGATCACCGGGTTGTATCTGGCACTTGGAAGGGTGTGTTTTATTAAGTATCCGGTTCTAGTTGTCATAAGGTCAAGGTACAGCTCCAAGTCATCCTGTTACCGAAGATCACGGCTATTCGAATAGATTAACTTCCCTGCAGGGGTGCACCACATAACCCAACACGCTCGATCCCATTTGGCCGGACACACTTTTCTGAGTCATGCCCGGCCTCGGAAGATCAACACGTCGCAGCCCCACCTAGGCACAACAGAGAGGTCAGCACGCCGGTCTAAATCCTATGCGCGCAGGGGTCTGGGCCCATCGCCCATTGCACACCTGCACGTTGCGTACGCGGCCGGAAGCAGAACTAGCCCCCTTAATACAAGAGCAGGCTTACGTTCCAATCCGGTGCGCACCGCTCAGTTGCTGACGTCACGAAGGCTTCGGCTGATACCACGACGCCGAGTGCCCATAACTGTTCCCGCGTGGTTGGTTAGTGCATATAGTCCAGTAGCCAGACTCAGATCAAATACCAAGATCTCGTTAAGCGTGTTAAGTATCCGCGAACGCCGAGCAGGGCCACGCCCACCTCTCTCCTAGGCGGTCTCAACCTGCCCTATCGCTCCGCCACAAAGTAACAGTCGGGGGCCGTCGGGAACCCAGGCCCACCTCTACCGGGATGGAGCCACCTGTCCTTTCAGCCCCCTCATCAGAATCACTTGCGGGTACTCAACGAGCTGACCCGACTTTAGTCACCATCTGTATAGTATGTATGTATGTATGTATAGTATATACCCGTGGTCACCTCCCGAGTGATCACGGCCCAATAGTATAGCAAGGCAGACTGACAAGAATGTAGGGCCAATGATGATAAACTAGCATCCTATACTAAGTATTTAGGATTGCAGGTAAGGTATCAACAGATGTAGCAACAATGTCAGGCTATGCATCAGAATAGGATTAACGGAAAGCAGTAACATGCTACACTACTCTAATGCAAGCAGTATAGAGGAGAATAGGCGATATCTGGTGATCAAGGGGGGGCTTGCTTGGTTTCTCTGGCAAGAGAGAGGGGTCGTCAACTCCGTAGTCGTCCTGAGTAGCAGCTGCGTCGGTCTCGGTGTCTAGCAGAAGAAGAGGGGGAAGAAACAATGAATACAATGCAAACATATGCATGACGATGCATGACAAAGCACAGCGTGATGCTAGGCGTGCCCTAACACAGTATGAGGTGATGCCGGTGAAGGGGGGGAACATCCGGGAAAGTATCCCCGGTGTTTCGTGTTTTCGGGCAGAGGAGCCAGAGGGGGAAAGTTGCGAGTTCGATAGGTTAGGGATGCGTGGCGGACGAACGGGCTGCGTTTCCGGGTTCGCCTCGTCGTTCTGAGCAACTTTCATGTACAAAGTTTTTTTCATCGGAGTTATGGTTAATTTTCTATGATTTTCCAATTTTTTAAGTATTTTCTGAAATTTCTGGATTTATTATATTTAGTTTAATCCGAATTGACCAAGTCAATTTGACTAGTCAAAAGGGCATGTGTGGCCCACATGTCATAGACTATTTTCCTAAACAATTAAATAAACCTAACTTATCTAAATGACGACCCACATGTCATCTACTACTAAAGTAACTTAGCACTAATGAAACTAGCTAAGGGGCAGAAATAATCCTAAAACTAATCCATCTAATTAAATTAGACCTAAGCTAATTTTGGGGCAGCCCCACACACATGGCACATCGGCCACACACACACGCGCGCACACGGTGAGCAGGAGTTACTTCTGTTCCCTTTTAACAAAACAAAGCATTTTGTGATTTTGATAGGATTTAATCCAGGCATCGAAAGGATTTGGTCCAGTGGAATAAAATGGAGTTTGTCATATATACTTTCTATTCATATTAATTTTGCCCAAGTTCGTAGTTGGTTAGCCACCGTTTAGGGACTGTCTAGAGTGTTAGTCATTGTAAAACTAGAAAAGCTAGCTAGTAACTACAAAATACAGTAAGGGCAGTAGTAGGATGCAGCAGCAGCAGCGACGTTGGTGGCGCTAGAGGCAAACAGCAGCAGCAGAAGTGAGCAGCAGCGGCACGCATGGCAAGCAGGGGCGAGCGGGGCGAGTGGTGGTATGCTCGGGCGGGGGCGGCCGCAGTGCCGCAACATCACACGGGGGCAGCGCCGGCAGGCGTGGATGCGCGCAGCAAGCACGCGAGCGCGGCCAAGGCACAGGCGAGCGCGAGAGAGCGGAGCAGCGGGCGGGCACGGGAGCGGGGCTCCGGACGTGGCAACGGCGGGCACGCGATGGGGGCGGCTCGGCCACGATGAGCCCGAGCAAATGGCCACGGTTCGACCAAATGGAGGGGGTAGGTGGCATCTACACAGCTCCAGGAGCTCGGCAACGTCCTCTATTGGGCTCGTGCGTTTCAACGGCGACGACGAGGATCGTAATGGCGACGACGAGCTCGGACTACAGTGGGGAGGGAGTAGCGGCGACGGAGTCGTGCTAGAGAGAGAGAGGGGGGAAAGACACGGAGCTCACCAAGGGAGCTCAAGGAGGCTCTTCGAGGGGTTTAGGAGCTGCAGAGGCGACCGACGTTGGCGACGGCGACCGGCGTCCTGAGGAAGAAGTCGAGCTCGGAGCGGCGTCGTGGGGGCGTCCGGGTCCTCGTGGATTGGCGTAGAGGAAGAAGGGGAGGACGGCGCAGGTCGGGGTAGGCTCGGGGGCGAGGTGAGGAAACGACGGCGAGGTCCGGCGACGGCGACGAAGAGCGCCGGCTCGGGTCCGTGGGCGTCCAGATCGGGGAGCGGAACGCGGGGGAGAGAGGGGGTTAGCTAGGGTTCCAGGCGCCGGGGAGGGAGTCGCCGGATATATAGGCGAGGTCGGCCGGGCGATGGCCGGCGCGTGGCCGGCGACGGGGCGATGGCCGGCACGCAACCCCCCGTTCCTGTAGTGGGAAGGGGATGAGGGAGTGGGCTGGGCTGGCCAGTTTGCTAGGCCAAGGCCCAGGGGAGGGGGAGGTTTTTATCTTTTTATAATTTTGTTTTGTTTATCTTTTCTTTTTCTTTATTTACTCTTTTATTTTACTATTAGCGTATTTTAGTTTTATAAAAATATGAGACCAATACCTAAATTAATGTTTTAGTTTAACCCTCTGCCACAAAAGTTTGGTACCCCATTAAATTAATTTGATACTTTAGAAATTATAAAAGGCATCTAATTAATTATGAATGCCACTTTTTTAATTATTTTTAAGCACTTAAACATTTTCTAAAGTTTTGGTTTCTTCACCAATATTGCCTAAGCATTATTTGGCTCACTCCGAACATTTTAATTTTAATATTTGAATTTTTTTATTGTTTACTTGATTTTGGATTTGAATTTGAATCGGTTTCAAACTAACGCGAGATTAGCAACAATAAACATGATGACATGGCATCATTAGTAGAGGTTACTGTAGCTTGATTATCCGGGCGTCACAACTTCAGATCAAGTTGCTACTGAACTTCGTAGGTCCACAAGGACACGTTCCGCACCAGAGTGGTACGGCAACCCTGTCCTGGAAATCATGTTGTTAGACAATGGTGAACCTTCGAACTATGAAGAAGCGATGGCGGGCCCAGATTCCAACAAATGGCTTGAAGCCATGCGATCCGAGATAGAATCCATGTATGAAAACAAAGTATTACTTTGACAGACTTGCCCAATGATCGGCGAGTGATAGAAAACAAATGGATCTTTAAGAAGAAGACGGACGTGGATGGAAATGTCACCATCTATAAAGCTCGACTTGTCGCTAAGGGTTATCGACAAGTTCAAGGGGTTGACTACGATGAGACATTCTCTCCCGTAGCAAAGCTGAAGTCCGTCCGAATCATGTTAGCAATTGCCGCATACTATGATTATGAGATATGGCAGATGGACGTCAAGACGGCATTCCTTAACGGACATCTTAAGGAAGAACTGTATATGATGCAGCCGGAAGGTTTTGCCGATCCTAAGAATGCTAACAAAGTATGCAAGCTCCAGCGATCCATTTATGGGCTGGTGCAAGCATCTCGGAGTTGGAACATTCGCTTTGATGAGATGATCAAAGCGTTTGGGTTTATGCAGACTTATGGAGAAGCCTGCGTTTGCAAGAAAGTGAGTGGGAGCTCTGTAGCATTTCTCATATTATATGTAGATGACATACTCTTGATGGGAAATGAGTGTTTTTCAATGAAGGACCTTGGAGAAGCTGCTTACATATTAGGCATCAAGATCTATAGGGATAGATCGAGACGCCTCATAGGTCTTTCACAAAGCACATACCTTGATAAGATTTTGAAGAAGTTCAAAATGGATCAGTCCAAGAAAGGGTTCTTACCTGTATTGCAAGGTGTGAGATTGAGCTCGGCTCAATGCCCGACCATGGCAAAAGATAAAGAAGAGATGAGTGTCATCCCCTATGCTTCAGCCATAGGATCTATTATGTATGCCATGCTGTGTACCAGACCTGATGTAAACCTTGCCGTAAGTTTGGTAGGAAGGTACCAAAGTAATCCTGGCAAAGAACACTGGACAGCGGTCAAGAATATCCTGAAGTACCTGAAAAGGACAAAGGACATGTTTCTCGTTTATGGAGGTGACGAAGAGCTCGTCGTAAAGGGTTACGTCGACGCTAGCTTCGACACAAATCTGGATGACTCTAAGTTACAAACCGGATACGTGTATATGTTGAATGGTGGAGCAGTAAGCTGGTGTAGCTGCAAGCAGAGCGTCGTGGCGGGATCTAGATGTGAAGGGGAGTACATGGCAGCCTCCGAGGCAGCTCGTGAAGCAATTTGGGTGAAGGAGTTCATCATCGACCTAGGAGTCATACCCAATGCGTCGGGGCCGATCAAACTCTTCTGTGACAACACTGGAGCTATTGCCCTTGCTAAGGAGCCCAGGTTTCACAAGAAGACCAGGCACATCAAGCGTCGCTTCACCTCCATCCGTGAAAATGTTCAAGATGGAGACATAGATATTTGCAAAGTACATACGGATCTGAATGTCGCAGATCCATTGACTAAACCTCTCTCGCGAGCAAAACATGATCAACACCAGAACTCTATGGGTGTTCGATTCATCACAATATAACCAGATTATTGACTCTAATGCAAGTGGGAGACTGTTGGAAATATGCCCTAGAGGCAATAATAAAAGATTATTATTATATTTCCTTATTCATGATAATTGTCTTTATTCATGCTATAACTGTATTTTCCAGAAATCATAATACACGTGTGAATACATAGACCATAATATGTCCCTAGTAAGCCTCTAGTTGACTAGCTCGTTGATCAACAGATAGTCATGGTTTCCTGGCTATGGACATTAGATGTCGTTGATAACGGGATCACATCATTAGGAGAATGATGTGATGGACAAGACCCAATCCTAAGCATAGCACAAGATCGTGTAGTTCGTTTGCTAGAGCTTTTTCAATGTCAAGTATCTTTTCCTTAGACCATGAGATCGTGTAACTCCCGGATACCGTAGGAGTGCTTTGGGTGTACCAAACGTCACAACATAACTGGGTGACTATAAAGGTGCACTATAGGTATCTCCGAAAGTGTCTGTTGGGTTGACACGGATCGAGACTGGGATTTGTCACTCCGTATGACGGAGAGGTATCTCTGGGCCCACTCGATAATGCATCATCATAATGAGCTCAAAGTGACCAAGTGTTTGGTCACGGGATCATGCATTACGGTACGAGTAAAGTAACTTGCCGGTAACGAGACTAAACGAGGTATTGGGATACCGACGATCGAGTCTCGGGCAAGTAACGTACCGATTGACAAAGGGAATTGTATGCGGGGTTGATTGAATCCTCGACATCGTGGTTCATCCGATGACATCATCGTGGAACATGTGGGAGCCAACATGGGTATCCAGATCCCGCTGTTGGTTATTGGCCGGAGAGCTGTCTCGGTCATGTCTGCATTATTCCCGAACCCGTAGGGTCTACACACTTAAGGTTCGGTGACGCTAGGGTTATTAGGAAGACTTGTATGTGATTACCGAATGTTGTTCGGAGTCCCGGATGAGATCCCGGACGTCACGAGGAGTTTCAGAATAGTCCGGAGGTGAAGATTTATATATAGGAAGTGCTGTTTCGGCCATCGGGAAAGTTTCGAGGTCACCCGGTATTGTACCGTCCACCGGATGGGGCCACCCATCCCAAAGGGCCCCGTGGGCTGAAGTGGGGAGGGGACCAGCCCGTGGTGGGCTGGTGCGCCCCCCCTGGGCCCCCCGCTGCGCCTAGGGTTGGGAACCCTAGGGGAGGGGGCGCCCCCACTTGCCTTGGGGGGCACTCCACCCCCTTGGCCGCGGCCCCCCCTAGAGATCCCATCTCTAGGGTCGGCTCCCCCTGGGGGCCTATATAAAGGAGGGGGAGGGAGGGCAGCCGCACCCCTGAGTCTTGGCGCCTCCCTCCCCCTGTTACACCTCTTCCTCCTCCCGCGGTTGCTTGGCGAAGCCCTGCCGGAGTACTGCATCTCCACCACCACCAGTCGTCGTGCTGCTGCTGGAGCCTTCTTCCTCAACCTTTCCTTCCCCCTTGCTGGATCAAGGAGGAGATGTCATCCGCTCCGTACGTGTGTTGAACACGGAGGTGTTGTCCGTTCAGCACTTGGTCATCGGTGATTTGGATCACGACGAGTACGACTCCATCATCCTCGTTCTCTTGAACGCTTCCGCTCGCGATCTATAAGGGTATGTAGATGCACTCCTATCACTCGTTGCTTAGATGAACTCATAGATGGATCTTGGTGAAACCGTAGAAAAAATTTTAATTTTCTGCAACGTTCCCCAACAATAGGGTATACATCCCGCGTTGGGCAGAATGCCACCCATCATCGCCGGTCACGTCTCGCCGGCTCCAACCAAACGCCCCTCCCCTCGGGAACGGCCAGCGCGGTCGAACAGACGGACGGCGGTGGAAATGCGCGCAAGGTACGAGGTTGGGCTTGGGTTCCTGGCTGTGCTACGCGCGCGGTCCATTTGTCAATCAGATTCGTCGAAGACCGAGCAACATACACATGGACTGTTCACGTGATCTGACCACATGAGCTGTGCACGTCAGCCGCGCTCTGCTACAGGAACTGCGAACGCTGCTTGATCTGAGCAATGACGCCATTTCAAGATTCCCAAGCCGCCAAGCCCGGACTGTTCACGTGAGCTACTCGATCTGCATCCATTTTACTAGTAGTAGAGTATGATAGAGCGTGCGTCGTGCTTGATTCCACCATGCATGCCTATGTGCACCGGTACGGTAACGCCGTAGCAGTAACAGTGCATGCTTGGCTGAGTGTTCAGAGTGCCGGTGCTGGTACCCACAAGCCCACAACAGTCATCGGATACGCCACACTTGGTGCAGTAGTACCAGCAGCAACTCCAACACCGCGAATCAATCTGTGGTTGAGTTGGTTAGGTGGACAGTGGTATCACCAACCCACCAGGGTTTAAATTCTGGTGCTCGCATTATTCCTGGATTTATTTCAGGATTTCCGGCGATGCGCTTTCAGTGGGAGAAGACGTTCCCGTCGACGACGAGGCGCCTACGGTGACTTCGTAAATCTCAAGATGATATGCCGGCTCAGTCTCTCGAAGGTGCTCATAGGGGTAGGGTGTGCGTGTGTGCGTTCATAGGGGTGAGTGTATGCGCGTGTATATGAGCGCTTGTGTCCGTACTGCTAAAAAAAAAAAGCAACTCCAACACCCAACAACACTACACTCTACTACACGCACGACATGCATGCGCTTTTCTATGGCGCCAAGAATGTCACAAAAACATATACAACTCCAACGATAACGACTCAATGTCAAGTTCTCCCTGCATGTTCTGTCCCGTTCCCATACAACAGGAAAGCAAACGTCGCACTGGAAAAACCGCCGCCACGTCGACAAAATGGCGGCGTGCCAGAGCTCAGGTGGCCTCCCGGCCGCGACATCGCGACGGTGGATGAAACAAACGGATAGGATGCGTGCGGCCGTGTGGAGATTATTTTTCATGGCACTTTATTGAATAATAGAATAAGCTTAGGGCACTCTAACACTGGCCCCTAAAACACGGTATTCATCCGTGTACTGGTCCGGACCAATACACGGAAAAGGATGCAGGAGCCGACTATCCAATCGTATCCTGTAAACATCCGTCTAGACAAGGACAAGTTGAAATTCTAATGCATAGCGTACGATCGCCTAAAAAGACGTCGTTGTCCATACATTTAACCCGTTCGTTCAAGAAAGTATCTTAGTTCGCCAGTCCGTACAAATAATGGTGTTTGCTCTGTCGGATCGGCTATCTGAACCTCCACGCTCACTCTGTTGCCGGTCTTCCCCACCATCCGCCTTCTTGGCAACTTCCTTCACCTCCTCGACTGCCTTTAGCTCGACTGCCATGCGCTTTAACATCCTAACACAACATCTTGCACGATCATCCTCCCATTGTCATCCAGCTGCTCCATCATCAATTAACAGGACCGCGTTGGATGGGTTCGGAGGTCCGAACGGTTATGGGAGGTTTGCAGGTCCGCCTTGCAGATGCCCCTAGGCATTGTGCCATCGTGCGTCCATGGTTCAATGGTTGGGCGTGCAGTTGTGCAGCATAACGAACCGAGGTCAATTCCTAGAATTGACAAGTGACACACAAGGTTTTTTTTCTCATTTATTAAGGATCAAGCTTGGTCTGTGGTGAAACCACTCATCAATAAATATCTTGATACTCATTTAAAAAAAATCCGAAGACCATGTTTATCTTAATACTCATATTAAAATTGCCGTGTGCATCCCTAGTTGGTGCCGAGGCCAGGAAGTGAAAATCTCTCCCATTTTTAAGGTGGACTGCTTCTCGGGAGGTCTCAGCTGTCGCCTAGCCTTCCCCCAGCGCTCACCAGCCCCTCCTTCGCTGCCGGTGGTTGGCGTCGGGCAAAGCCCGTGCGTGCGATGGCGGCGGCGGAGGGGCCTCTCCTCCTTCCCCTAGATCTGCGAGGTGCGGCCCTCCCGACGGTGCCGCGATTCCCGGCGGCTGCGGCCTTGTGGCAGTGCACGGACGCCTAGATCCATGGGATGAGGGTCTTCCGACAGCGGCGGGCTCGGATGATGACATGGGTCGCGCGGGGGCGGATCTCGTTGCTCCGGTCATCATGGAGGAATCTGGACCTAAGGCGGCGGCCTCGGTAGGCATGGAGACGGTGCCCTCGACTGGCGGCGCTCGCGGGTGGTGGATGGACGGCGTCTTGACCGCGTGGGTGGCGAGTTGCCGATGGATCTCCTCCCTGCTGCAGGCTCTCTCCCGCTGCACTTGGTGGCTTGCGATCCCAGTCGAATGACCTCGATGCATTCGCGGGGGCTGGTAGAGATGACAACAGACCGGAGGAAACTCTGGATGACTCGCTCATCCCGACGGTGCCTCCTTGCAGGCATCGTCGAGGTCCCTGCCCTCCATCCCGACCCCATGCCTATGTGAAGACCAGAAATCTGCTCAGATTGGGCGGCGGCGGCACTGCGTGTGTCGTGCCCTTCTTGGAGGCGCCGCTTGGGGCGTTTGGGTGCTTGGTTAGAGGAACTGCAGACAGAGGGGATGCGACGAGTGGCGGCAGGTGGTGTCTGCAAAGGAGGAGCGGCATGGCATCTAGCACGTCGACAATGGCGGACCACAGCGGCATGAAGCAGCGGGGTCTCGGCGGCGCGCGGGCACATGATGATGGACGAGCGCATAATGATGACGTTGTATGGTGTCGTGGTGGCATCAACGGCAGCTAGGTCTGACAGGGTCGATGCGTCAGTACAACTCTGAAGATGGATTGGTGGAAGACGGCGGTGGCGACCTTTAAGAGTGTGTTGGACCGGTGTGTGCCTCAGACCCGGCAATGTGGCTTGGTTGGGGCCTCCGATTTAGATGCTAGGTTATTGTGCGAAGTCTGTTTGCTATTCGGCTCGGACTATCGGCACATTTTCATTAAGTGAATAGGAGTAGCAACAGATGTTGTCAAGATGATGGTTTCAGACATACTGATGTATTATTTTGTAAGGCTTTTTTAAATAATTAATAAAGTGAGCACGTGCATCGTCTAGACGCAGACATCGGTGTCTTGCTCCCTTTGTGGAAAAAAGAACGGACCAGCACGGGACGAGTCACGTCAACCGCGGCAGCTCGGTTGCTCGGCCGTTCCCGGTTAGAGCCGACTAATAAGTGATTTCTGATCCTCAAAAAAAAAGTGATTTTTGGTACCATCAAGTCACGTCGTTGGTAGCAGCAGTTAACCCCAAGATGTCCGACCAGTGGCGAACCAACCTATGGTTGAGATGGTTAGATGGACAGTGTTATCCCTAACCTATCAGGATTCAAATCCTGGTGCTCGCATTTATTCCTGAATTTATTTAGGATTTCTGGCGATGCGCATTCAGTGAGAGGAGATGTTCCCGTCGACGATGAGGTGTCTATGATGACTTCGTAAATTTGAAGATGATACGCCGGCTCAGTCTTTCAGAGATACTTATAGGGATAGGGTATGCGTGTGTGCGTTCATAGAGATGAGTGTATGCGCGTGTATATGAGTACGCGTCACCAGTGTCTGCAACAGTACGCGTCACTAATGTCTATCGCGCAGCAGTATAGGAGTCGACCAAGGCAACGACTTCAGAAACAGTACCGGCGGCCGGTCGGCCCGGGACGACCGGGGAGTCAATCGCCGCGCCGAACAGACCCGACCGAGCGGTCTATCGCCCGGTCAGCCTCAAATAATTTGCTGCCAAGAAGATACGGCCGCCCATTGATGGGTCTATTATATCTGCAGCTGCAGCACACGATGGACCCGGCGTACCAGCCAATGACCACGACCAAACGGCTGTAGCTGTGGGTATACAGGAGCCTACTGTGGTAGGGAGTACGTACGGTTCCGTGGAAGCTCCTGCGTTTCATCCACAGGGGTCGTCTTCTTGGCTCTCTCCCAAAGGACGAGGAGAAGAGAATGCCGGAGTGTCTCGTAGCGGTAGCGGAGGCCGCGCAGGTCGTCGTCAGGGCACGGCGCTACTCTCGTCCCGCGCGCCGGGGTCTCGCCTGTGGACGGCGGGGGAACACACGACGGACGCTGGTCCGTCAGCTAGCTTTGCCGTAGTCCAAGTTTTTCCAGCCCCTGCCGCGATCCGAACGCACGGACACGGTATGCTGTGAATGTTGTGAGATCCAGCGCCTCTACCCGTCAACAAAACGCCTGGTCACGTTCATTTCGCGTACTGATCTTGGAGTACAGACTACAGAGAACAGCAGGGCAAGAGCTGGACGGCAAGTACTGCCGATCCACAACGTCTGTGGTCGGTCGGCACTCGGCACGCATCATCAACCGCCTGTTGTGCCCTTTTCGACGTCAGTTGGGATCCTGCGGATCGCATGGCGTCAGAGATTCAGAACGCCCGCCATTGTCACCCGTCAAGCCTCGCCCGCTTCAACCAAACGCCCCTCGGGAACGGGGAGAGGGAGACTCATGCGGATGCGGTCATGCCGATGCCGGCCACACACGTACGTACTACGGTCAAACGGACGGCGGCGGGTATGCGCGCAAGGTAGCACATACGACTTGTTAATGCAAGGATGTACATGTACTACCTCCTTTTCCAGATATAAAGACGTTTGAGCAGCTCAATTTAAATCTTGAGGTAACATCACCAGCTTAATTTAAATCTTGAGGTAATATCACCGGGAGTCAGAGCATCTCTAGCAGACCCCGCAAAATCCCAACCCGCATAAGTGTTTTGCAGTTCACGAAAAAGTGCATATGCAGGTCGACGCGGGCAAGGTCAGACTGAGACCCTGTATAATTAACCCGTAAAAAAATATTCTCTGAATATACCTCTTCCTCTTCCTCTTCCCATGCCAATTTGAAATCAACCGGCGACCGACGTGCGGGCGAGGAAGACACAATCAGAGCGGAGGCCGATGAACGAACAGACGAGAGAGACGCATGACGGCCACGACGCGCGGGCGGAGGCTGGGGCGGCACGGCCGGACTCAGCTAGCTAGCTAGCTAGCTTGCTCACATCGAATTCACAGCTAGCTAGAGCGGGCGTAGTTAGCTAGCTAGCTCGCATTGATTCAGCTAGCGCGGCCGTCTAGCGCTCGTATCCACGCGGGCGGACGGGCGCGGCGGCCTGGCGAGCTTCATGGCGTTGCGGGAGCAGAGATTCCTCAACCGTCAACGTTGACCGGTATTCAGCGCTCTGACAAAGTTGCCTTCAAAATTGTAGATATAAGAGTTTCGGGTTCGCGTTTACAGGGCCCCTTAAAAAATTAAGGGTCGGACGATTTTAAGGGGTATGTTCGGGCCCTTTTTTTGACTGAAACTGCAAAAAAGGTTATTTTGCGGGTTTGACCACTTATACGGGGTCTGTTAGAGATGCTCTCACACAACTTGTATCATATGTTCAATTTGATGATAGAACTTTAAAAATACGGTTTTGTGATCAACTAACTTTGCTTAAAAGTGCATATACAGTCATAATATGCGTATGCAGGCGTGTCCATGTGTACGCCCCCACTGCCAGTGAGCGACTGCGTTGCACCAGACGAATTTTTGCAGAAAACATCCTGATATTTTTTATTTTAAAAAGTCAGCAACTGTGATGTATTTTTGTACAAAGCCGTCTCACATTTTTTTATTTATGAGAAAACTAGATAACAGTATACTATACATGTGAAAATTAACACAAAAGACGGGTCCACCAGGACTAGAACACACGACCAACTAATTTAACACGACATGGACTAGCAACTGCAATCCTTCAGGTCTAGATGTATAATATGGATAACGAGTTTATATGTACTAAACGGGACGCGTATGGAGCTTAAATGGGCTGAGAATATTGCGCTCCAGTTTACACGCACTATTTTTTTTAGAAAAGTTGTAAAACGTAGGTAACAAAGTTATGTTCAAATAGTCGTGTGCTAAAAATATTATATACATACGAACAATGATTAGTAAGGAAAAACTTTTAAATATGAACGTGCGTAGTTATTAAATAAAATATTTTATAAACCTGAGTATCATATAAACATGTGTGTTATATAAATGTGTTTATTACATATTTGGCTTTCAGAATTACACTTCAAAAATATCATTTTAAGTATACAAACACTTAAATAATTATATATGCACATTCGTACAGTTTAATGCTTGTATAATAAAACTATTCACAATTTAAAATTTAAACAGTTAATATGAATATTCAATCGTGGCTAATAATTGCATTATGTATTTATGTTAATATAACTCGTGAGCAAAAAATGTATATAGAAGTGAATATACATAAACATTTAGTAACTCTTTGTATTCGCAATTTTGTATTAAATATATACCGCAAGTGCATATATTTTTCAATTTGTTAAACATAATTATTTAATAAACATTTTCAATGTCCGTATTAACTAAATATTATTCATAAAATAAGTAGGTTTATATTGAAATGTTTTTATTTATTAATCATCATTTTTTTATTTATTGTATTTTAACACACAAATATTTGAACATAATTTCTCTACTCCTATAAAAAACTGAGTTGGTGGTGATGGTGTGTCTGCCATCATGCATTGACAGCCGTCCGATCTGCATCTAACAGTCACGAAGCAGCGTAGGTCAATATTTGTGAACACACGCCCGTCCGTCAGTCTCTTCCGTTACACTTTTGCATATAACCCCCTGTATTTCCCGCTCAGCCCCATGGCCCCCATCTCTCTCCCACGCACCACCTCATCCATCCATCTCAGAAAAGAAGGGGCGCCTGCGGCGGCACCGCCGTCAAGAATGGGCAGCACGGAGCCGGCGGCATACTTGTGGTGTTCAGTGTCAGTTGAAACGGGTAAGGGGGAGGAGGAGATGTCAAGGAGGAGGGAGAGGAGGTGGTGATGGGAGCAACGGGACCTCTGCGGCAAAGGAGGCATGAGAGGCACCGGCGGCGTACTTGCATCAGCGGGCATTGGAGGACACAGGGGAATGGAGGGATGGTGAGGAGGTGGGTGGCGACGATGGGCGTTCGTACTGCTGCGCAGAGGAGGAGGCGGGAGAGGCGTCGGTGAAAAGATGGCATCGGCTGCGTGCTTGCCGAGGTCAGCTTCAGAGGAGCTGGGATGGGGACAGAGGAGACGGCGAGGAGCAGAGGGTCATGGTGATGGCGGACGGCATGGCTGAGAGGAGGCATGAGATGCTCTGGGGCGCATCCACGCATGGCGCGGCAGCGGCCACCATGCCAGATCGGTTCCAGATCGGTTCCAGTTGTGTGAATGGCGTGCTGAATGACGCAAAGGCCTGAGAGGAGCTGGTGATGAGAACGGCACACCGGCTAGAGCAGTGGTGATGCATCCATGAGTGGCTACATAAGGGCGATGACCCGATGCCGGGCCACGGTGCATGTGGACCTGCAGTGCGCCATCCTCCTCATTGTGGGTATAGCTGCTACCGCTGGAGCACATTGGGGAGCAAACTGGATAGGTGAAGTAGAGTGCGCACGAGGAAAAGAAGAATCGTGAAATTGTTTCACTGAAGAAGATGAGATGGTTCTAGACAACTCCACATAGACCACGAAATTTAATGGAACCACATGGCAGTCACCCACTAATGGTAGATGGAACCAGAGGGGATGGGCAGGAAGATGTGACTCAAGCTGTTCGAACTATACACCAACAGGGCACACGCTCAGTCACGTCAATCTTTAGATTGGATGCATTGTGACTTGTGAAGACTTCACGTTCTAATTTGCTTCGTCAAGGACCAAGCTGTGGCCGTGTGGGTGAGTGTCCTTGTGCAATTGCAGATACGTGATAGCTATTGTATCTATCCAGAGCAGTGTATACTGTTTGGTTTCATTTTTTCAGAATCTTCTCGCGGAATGAAACTTTAAGTACTCTCTCCGACCCATATTAGTTGTTACTAAAATATATGTATCTATAATTAAATGTAGGTTGGGGTTAGTTTATGTGCTCTGGCCATCCCTTTTCCCATGGGGTTTCTTGAGAAACTAATATTTTTCTTGTGGAGGGGGCATTGGGCATTACAAGTCGTTGAACATTAAGATGATTTCTTTTTAGTTCCACCTCCTAGCGATGTAGAAAAGATACCATGTATTATTGCCTAAATATACTGCAGAACATTATGCATGCAGTAGTGATTGTCGATGTATACAATATTTATTCTTCTATGGTGAAATCAACAGCTTTGCTGCTGGGTTTAAGCAAAATCGGTGTCAGAGTTTAGTTCTTACATGCTTCAGACATTTATATTGCAATGGCAATTATTCATGTACATGGAACACTTCTTGAACATATATATACTCTCTTATGTATGATGTTATCTACAACGTGTTTTTGTTTGTGTATTCTTTATCATGTGATTCTCTTGGATTCAGAGATAAAGCTGGTGTATGCCATCACAATTGAGAAATGTGTGCGGTCGGATTTTTAATTGTAGTGAGCAATGAGAAGCCGGGTAGGGAGAACAACAAGTCTTCCTGCAAAGTGAAGATGGGGAAGAAAATGTTTGTGGTCGGTGTGTTCCTATCAAAAATATAACATTGTTTTGATCAATGTCTCGGTATAGTTTTGTTGTTCCATAGTAAGCACGGGCTATTGACTATATTACTTGAGTAAACAATGTTTTATCTAATCTTTTGTGATTCCGTTGCGTAGCACGGGCATCTTACTAGTTATTACTTATGTTTTAAAAATAACCTAATTTTTTTTGCTACTTATGTTTTACAAATTATTTTATATATAATGCACATGTTTAAATTTAAATGTTCTAATTTACTAATCATCATGTGTATCTATAATATTTTTAACACATAAATATTTGAACATAACTTTATTAGTTTTGTTTGAGGCAACACAACTTTATTGCTTTTTTTTAGCAAAACCAGCTAGGCTTTATGACAACTTCGTTACTTACGTTTTACAAATATCTTAGAAAGAAAAGCGCCCACAAAATGGGCTGCTGTATCTGTAGCCTAATTAAGCTCCACATAGTTTACGTTCAGTACATATAATTTCGTTACTAGAATACTCCTAGAGCGCACAACACGACCATCAGTGCTGAGTGGCTAGACCGACTTGTGCTTGAAGCCTTGAACAGTTTTTTTTTTGCGGGGTTAAAAGGGATTTCATTGCTTAGTCGATTACAAGTTCGTTCCTACAAAGCATATGAACTTCTGCAGGTCCAGAGCGCAACCATACTGCAGTACGCCCTCGACACGGCCAAATGCAGCTAGGTAGTGACTAACAGCGTTCTGACTCCTACTTACATGAGCAATGGTTACATCCCTTTCACCAAAGAAACTCTTAACATCATTGACTATCATCACATGCGGCGATCTATCTATAGATGTTGATTTGATTAATTTGATTGCCTCCATGCAGTCCATCTCAATGTCCACCGGCAGGGTAGACCATTGGAGAGCAAGGTTCAGACCCTCTTGGCAGGCAAGAAGCTCGGCTTGAAGTGCCCCAGAGCAGTGCAGGATGGAACGGCATGCAGAGAAGATGATGCTACCCTCGCTATCTCGGAGAATCATTCCCGCTCCCGCTTCTCCAGTGGCTTGAACAGTTATTCGTGGGTTCAGTTCCTCTTGCCGTACCCTTTTGGTGTTAATTTTCACATATATATGAGCTACTATGATCTGGTTTTTCTGTTAATAAAAAATATGAGGCGCTGTTGTGTCAGAATTCGCCGCTATGGTTGACTTTCCCACAAAAAAAATGAGGTTGTTCTATGTAAAATACGTCGCACCCAATGCTCTCACTCGCTGACAAGTGGGGTCATACATATGGATATGTTCACATACACGTAATATGACCGTATCTGCATTGCTAGAGTCAAGTTAGATGACCACATAACCGTATTTTTAAAGCTTTAGCATCAAACTGAACATGTGACGAAGTTATATGACTCCTGATGATATTACCTTTTAAATCTTCATCACACTTCTTTGAATATCAAATAAACTTAGGGCAGCTCTAACGCTGGCCCCTAAAACACGGTATCCATCTACGCACTAGTCCGGACTAGTCCGCGGAGATGGATGCAGGAGCCGGCCATCCAATCATATCTTCTAAACATCCATCCAGATAAGGTCAATTTGAAACTAATGCATAGTGTCCGATCACACAGCGCCCGATCACTAAAAAAGAGGCCATTGTTCATACTTTTTACACGTTCATTCAAAAAGTGTCTCAGTTCGCCAGTCCGTGCAAATAATGGTGTTTTCCCTGTCAGATCGGCTATTTGAGCCTCCATGCTTACTCTGTCGCCAACTCTTTCTCACCATACGCCTTCTTCTTGGCCGCTTCCTTCACGTCCTTCTCGCTCGCCCTAAGCTCGCCATGCGCTTTAACATCATAACACAAACATCTTGCACGATCATCCCTCCATCGTCACCCAACTCCTCCATCATCAAGGTCAACATCTTTGTGTCCTCCGAAGTGGCCGCGATGAACATGTTAAACATCTCGGCCTTTTTTTTCTTGACGTTAGAGCTCTTGACACATGCCTCCTTCTTCGCAGATGTTCTCGAATCTCTCCGTCATCTTGGTCGTTGCCCTTTCTTCTCCTTCTCCTCCTCCTTTTTTTCCCGGAACTCTCTTCTCCTTCTCCTCCTCCTTTTTCCCCCGGAACTCTCTTCTAACCTTCTTGGGCGGCTCTTTCGTTGGATCCGATGCCGGCTATCTTGGCGGTGTTAGCAATAAATAAATTTCACTTAGGTTGTCCACTCAACTTCAACCAACAATGCGGACTAAGTTTCGCTTCTCCCTTCTAGAACAAATTACAAGAAGTCTACAAAGAAAAACATGAAATAAAAAAGACCGCAATGGGAAAATTACACAAACTACATGTTCAGATAGAACATAAGAAATTTGTCAATTATGCACAAACGAGTTAAGAAAATGTTGAGCTGCAGATCATATTAGTTGGAATCTAGTGTGCCATAGGCCATACAATTTTAGTAACACTGCTCCTTTGAACCAAATAAACTCTGAAGAAATAAAACTATGTAAATCTACAAAAAAAAAGGGATGGAGCCCAACAACGTGGAGCAATGTGATCATTTCACGTAATTTAATTGATTATGGCATATAAAATTGATTCTCCTTCTACGACGCGTATGCCACGTGTACTTCACATGAGGGCCCGAGCCATCAAAACATGCATAATACTTAAATGGAGTAAAGTGTGGAAAGTTTCTAAACAGTATAGATTCTCACTTTGTTGACTAATTTCTATCACAAATGTGCAACTGGAAGGTAAAAAAATGAATCCACTGTTTGACTCTCTCCGTGCAACACATTTTGAGCCAAAGTTTCATGAATTCCCTTTTTTTAACAATGTTCAGATTTCATCCTTTCCTTTCATTTTCTAAGTTCTTTTTTCTTTCTACGGTCATTTGATTAACATGGAATGGGTAATCTGACAGCTGTCATAAACCAATGCCTAACAATATGGCTTCGCGTCCAGACTACTTCACAGGGGCATTCTTTAAGAAATGTTGGGAGACCATTAATGTCGATCTTATGCACGCGATTCACTGTTTCGGGGTCTGCAGACTGCTAACGTTCAATCTTGTATGTTGCCCAAGAAGGAGGGGCCGGAGGGATCGCCGATTTCAGACCAATTAGCTTAATTCATGCCATCACCATGATCATCCAAAAAATGATTGCGCTTCGACTCGGGCCTCACATGGATAATCTTGTCTCCAACGCACAAATTGCATTCATAAAGAAGAGAAGTATTCATGGCAAATTCATGTATATGCATAACCTTCCCTCCATCTTAACAGAAGCGAAACCCCTTGGTTGCTATTCAAGCTAGATATTCGCAAAGCATTCGAATCTGTGCGTTGGGACTACATCCTTGACCTCCTTCAGCGGAGAGGGTTTCCAAGCATTTTTAGGGACTGGATCACCACTCTTCCTCGCACGTCATCCTCCAGGGTCCTTCTCAATGGTGTGGCTCGGCCATCCAATTAAGCATGGCGAAGGGGCAAGGTGACCTACTTTCCCCCTACTATACCATCATTGCCATTGATCAAATTATCGACTTGGTAACTAGGCATGGGCCGCTGCACACGATGAGGGGTCGTGGATCTGCCATATGGACTTCGCTTTATGCTGACGATGCAACTATTTTCGTTAAGCCTATCAAGGAGAATGTCTCCAACTTTGCCACTATTCTACAATACTTCGGCGAGGTCACCGACCTTTGTACAAATTTCCCCATATGTTGCCGGAATCTCGACCTTGATGCCATCCTTCAATGGCTCCCTGCAATGCGTACTTCCTTCCCCCCTGAAATATTTGGGTCTGCCACCGTCGTCCAGGCAACTAAAATGCGTCGACTACCTGTTCCTTGAGGATAAGGTTGTAGTGAGGCTTATGCCTTGTGGAGGGGAGATACATTGCAACTTCGGGCCGCGTGGTGCTAGTTAAATTGGTCCTCACCTCCCATGTGGTGTTTACGCTACTGCCCTGAAAGTGCAACTAATCCCCGGCTGGTTTTGATAATTCATAACAACATATACCTCATTGAACTAATGTCCATTCAAGATAATATTTCAGGATGTCCAATGATTGGCATGGCAAGGACTAGAGATGTGGACCCCTCAAAATGCTAAGAAAATGGATTGGCAAAAAGCTTAAGACTTTACATTTTCGGTTAAGTGATCCAAGATCACATTGAGTCCATAGGAAAGCCAGTATTGAGTCCATAGGAAAGCCAGTACTATTAAAAGGGGATGAGGTGTTGCGATCTTGTTGCTCAAGAACTTAGTGGTATTGCTCCAAAACCCTCAACCACTTTCTCCATCCAAATATGTCCAAACCCTAAACTCCAACTCGGCTCCACCGATATTTTATATCTGGAGCCACCGAGTTCATCTGGACTTAGCCACTGCCAAAACCCTAAAGATTCAGATACACTGATATGGATCTCGGTCTCACCGAGATGGCCTTGCCAGCTCTCTGTTGCTTATTGCAATTATTTTGGTCTCGCCAAGAATTGAAATCGGTCCCACCGAGATGGCTTGACTAACTCTTTGTTGCCTTATTGCTTCACTTTGGTCCCGATGAGATGATGCAATCGGTGCCACCGAGACGAGGTTTGCCCTAAGCACTTGCACATCGATCTCTCCAAGTTGTTCCCGTTGGTCCCATCGAGATTCCTAATGTTCATATTTTTACATAGATCGGTGTCACCAAGTTTTCTGATCGGTGTCACCGAGATGGGTCAAAAGTGTGTAACGGTTGGATTTTATGTGGAGGCTATATATACCCCTTCACCCCTTCTTCCTCATTGAGGAGAGCCATCACAATGTGCCTACACTTTGACCGTTCATTTTCTGAGAGAAGATGACCTACTCATGTGTTGAGATCAAGAGATTCCAATCCTACCATTGAACCTTGATTTCTAGCCTTCCCCAAATTGCTTTCCACTCAAATCCTTCTTCCACCATAGCCACATCCATGATAGAGAGTTGAGTGGGGGATACTATATCTGAAGTACAAGAGCAAGGAGTTCATCATCAACACACCATCTATTACCTTTTGGAGAGTGGTGTCTCCTAGATTAGTTAGGTGTCGCTTGGGAGCCCCCGACGTGACGTGGAGATGAACCAAGAAGTTTGTAAGGGCACTATAAAAAATACACTTATGTGATGAAGCATGTTTGTCACAGTAGGTCACGTTTCTATCATGCACATACATCCATGACGATTTTATGACAAAATCAAGATAGTCATACATGTGCTGTTGTAGAAGTGTTTCATGACATTAGCAAAATTATTATCACGAAAGTGTCCACTTCCATGACGATAAATGGCGCGTCATGGAAGTGCTTTCATCAAGGGTAACCGATATGTGGAATCCACCGTAAAGGGTCGTCGTTAAGCTATCGGGTTCCGGTTTGGATCCGATAACCCATTAACAGCCCGAACCAATGGCAGTTTTCCACGTGTAAAATTCTCATTCACCGACGATCCACGTGTCAGCTCAGCATTGGGACAGATGTCAACCGTCCATTGGACAAGAATCGCCAATGAAACTTTGCCACATGGGACGGCCCAATAGAGGCCCATATAGCTTTAAAAGCTGCCCCAGGAACATGCCCACAAGATTTCGTCAGATCTAATGGGCCGGCCCGTTAACAGCCTAACAATTTCTGGACCAAATTATGGCCCACATTAGATACAGACCGTTAAAGGACTGCAATATTCTGGGCCAGTTTACGGCCCATATTAGATCCGGCCCGTTAACAGCCTGCAATAGTTTGGGCCAAATTACGGTTCATACCTGATCCGGCCCGTTAACTGACTTTCGTATCTTGAGCCAAATTACGGCCCATAACAGATATGGCCCTTTAACAGCTATTGTGCCATCGGGCCCATTGGGGGCCTGATTTGCTCTTCGGCCTCTTAATGGCCTGTTTAACAGTTCGGCCCGATATTAGTTTCGGCCTGTCAGCGGCCCTGTCTACATATGGGTCTCTTTGTGCCCGGTTTTAATTCTGGCCATTTAAAGGCCCGAGTTGCCCGGTTTCCTATGGACTCAATGTGATCTTGGATCACTTAAACTAAAATGTAGAGTCTTGAGCTTTTGTGAATCCATGTCCTTAGCATTTTGAGGGGTCCACAATCACTAGTCCTTGCCACGCCGAACATTGAACTTCCTGAAATTTTTAACTTGAATGGATATTAATTCAATGAGATATATGTTGTTATGAATTACCAAAACCACCCAGGGATTAGTTGCACTTTTAATAGGTGACACCGTATGTGTGCAACCCGGTAGACAGGTTGTATGTTCGATCTTCTGTTCGAGGGACTGTCCGAGGTTCTGTCTGAGGGACTGTTCGAGAGAGAAAATTCTTGCAGTTGGGAGGTTGTAAATCCTAGCTGCGGGAATCTGCCCCAACGACCTTCGCCAACTCTCCTTCTGTTGCGCTACAAGTTGGTAGCGTAAAGTATAACCTTGTATGCATGTTCATAGTGGCCCTGGGCTGATGCGTAGGACATGATTTTTTTAGCGTGTTCCCAACAATATACATTATGTAAGATAAAAATAATATGGTGGATTGTTTCTATCAATTATTATTTCGCGCCTCACACCACTTCCAGTACTTCTAGAAATATCTTGCCTCACGCGTCCTCTACCTTATTCTCTCTCTCTCTCTCTCAATCATTCATCTTTCTGCCTCGTCTCTTTCTCTCTCACACACACTTCTCGTCGTCGATATGTTGTTAGTTGCAGCTGCCGCAATAAAGGAACGGCGCACCGCTCGTCGCTGTAGCCTGTTGACCTGCCAATGTTGCATCTCAAGGGCCATGATGATGTTCCGGCAAGGAGAGGAGGGGAAGGCGGCTATGAATTTCTTGAACACCAAACACGCTCGGGTTCTCGTCGATGGCGAAGCAGCAAAGTGGTTGATGATGATGCAAGGTCTCACCGTCGAGCACGACATTATTGCAACATCTGAGGTGTTGCGGGAGGCGCCGTTGATGCGAGCTCGCTGGAGATGTTTCCGTGGGCGACGACCTCAACAACGACATTGTTGTGTGGCACCGAGCGTGCAAATCTCAATTGCAACATGATCGACCATGTTGCAATCTTCGAGCTTGACCCATGTTACAAAGCTCGTCCTGCAATTTTTTTTATCGCAACATTACTCATGATGCAATCTCAAGCACAATATTACTCGTGTTGCACAGCTCGTCACCTAGATACGACAACTAGAGTGTGATGGATCAAACGGCTCATGGCCCGCCAATCTTTTTAAAGATCATTTGGTATGCGCTATTGTTTTCCAAAAAACATAGCGATTGTGATGGTGTGCATCTAAATTGCAACAATGCCTAATGGCATCGTAGCGTCCAGGTTCGACCTTGCAAGAAAAAAAATATTGCAAGCATAACAACTCGCATCTTGTTTGCAGCAATTACTACTAGCATCACAACATTGCACAACCATTTTTGCAAGAGAAAAAACATAGTGAACGGACAACCTTTTCACGGTGGGCGTCGGGCTTGCAATAATGCCTCATAGAGTCATAGCGTCGGTCGCCTTTCCAGCAGAAAAAACATATCAAGCGGGCAAACTTGTAATGGCACATGTCCGGCTTGCAACAATGCATGCTAGCACTGTAGCATCCCACAACGAGCCTTGCTACATCGGTGCGCTTCCCACTTGTGTATCCGCACCATACTTACAACATGCACATGTGACCAGCTTGCATTGGCCGTGGCTGCTCTTGCAGCACCAGGCCATCCGTTTGGAGCAAAAAAAAAAAATAGAGCACAACCATTGGCACGATGGTCTGAGCCTTGTCTGATGGCCTCGGCGGGATTGTCGTCGATCTGTACTATGTCAATTTAGTACATGGGAGGTGTAGTCATGCCTCGCAGATATAGCCATGTTGATGAACCTTGTTAAGAAATCTCGGTGTCGTACTCGTGCTTGTGTGATTGCTTATCCTCGGCGGATCGACATGCGCCTCAAATTATTCTAACAAGCGGTATCATGATGAAGGTTATGACGAGGTCGTATATATTGATCTAGAGGAAGCCGAGAGGAATAAACCGCGAAAAAAAAATTCTAGAAGTAGAAATTGTCTCGATGGTCGATCGAGGTATAAGCTTCGTCCGTGCAATCTTCTGTATTATGAATCCAAGGAAAAGGCGATATATTTGATGATGGAGTTTCGACGACATTGAGTAGCGATCGAAGTGGTGGTGGCATAACATGCTTAGGCAGTAGTGCGTGAACGACATATCTATCTGACAACGGCGGAGTGAGCTGCCGCATTTCCTATTTGCTGATCGCTACGACAAACTATTGCAGCGTCAGACTCGGGAGCAATGCTAGACCCATGGAGGGTTTATAGGGGGTTTACAGGGTGGTTGGAATTGATTGGCTGAGATTTGATTAAGTGCGGCGGGCCAACCAGTTAAAATCAGGGAGCAATTAGTGAAGGGCACGCAGCCTGGTCCATGAAAATCGGTTGCTTTTGCCAATGTGTAGTATTATGGCATGGGAGCGATCGATCGACTGAGATGAGCTGATCCATTTTAGTCGCGAGTGGTGCATTCTAAGGAATCTGGTTTTGCGGACCTTTTGGAGGGTTCACCGGTTTAGGAAACCTTTAAGTAGGTTCCTGAACCGTTTTTGCTGGTTTTCTAGCTTTTCAATTTGTTCTTTTCCCCCTTTCTCTGATTCTTTTTCCTTTTTCTTTTATTTTTGAAGTTTTTTTACAAAACATTTATGAATTTGAAATGTTTGTTTGGAATTCCAAAAAAGGTTTATGTTTAAGAAAAACTTATTGGAAATTCCTTCCAAGTTTCTAAAAAACAAATTTTGGAATATGTTTGTTTTATTTTTTCATAAATTCAAAAAATGTTCGTGTTTTCATAAAATGTTTAGGAATTCCAAAAACATTTGAGATTTAGAAAAATGTTTTGAATTTAAAAAAATGGTCCTATATGCAAATTTTGTTCCTTTTTTTGTAAATGTTTGTGTTTTTAAAATAATTCATAGTAAACACACATACATGTTTGCATGTTGAGGTGGACTTTTTTTATATGCATGGTTGCATGTTAATACGGGTCTTTTTTCCATGCATGTTGCATGATGACGTGACATACTTGCATTTTGAGAAAATAAGTTAGTGTGACTAACTATCTAGACATAAAAGATTACTCGGGCGAAATTTAACCACACACATTGGCACTCGCCAGTTAGCCCCGCCCCATATATGGACCAAATTAGTTGAAAAATTGAGTTTAGAGTTGAGTAGCAAGTTGATAGAATTGAACATGATTATGGATAGAGAACAATCCCTATTCCCTATTTGACATTGGTAAACAAAATGCTTCCTTCTATGGCCTTGAGAATTTGATCCACCTTCATTTGACCCTAGCTCTAACTTTCATTCTCAATATGACAGTATCATCCACCTTAAATTCTAAGGGTGCTAAGAGGCACACGAAAATTCAACTTTGCCCCATGATAAGACATCACACGGCCAAAATCACTGTAAAAAAGATGTCTATTTGTCCATTCACAATATGACCAATTTTTTTGAAAAACATCTAGATGCCCTTTAAAAAGGATGTCTATTTTTTCAAAGCAATCTAATCTAATTTATCAAAATATGAACGATGCTAAGGCGTCACATGGCCAAAATCACGCTGATTGGAGCAGATGATGTAAACTAAATAGTGTTGAGACTTGAGATTAATGAAGTTTGGGTTCAAAATTAAACATGCACCATAATTGTTTCGAACTAAACACTAATCGTAATTTGTAGGGTGCAATAATTATTTAGAGATAACAGAGAGAGAGGGAACAGAAAATTGTTCTTTTTAGAAGAGAGAATGGTACTAAACCGCGGTCCAAGGGAGACGTTTGTCTCACAGGCCCACTTCGATATAACCTCTGTTCCCTTCCCCTCTCCTCCTCCACCCCGCGCTCTTTTCCCCAAAACCAACCACCGCCCCCGCCACCTCGCCGGAAAACAACAAATCCGCCGTCGCCCGCTGCCACCGCACCACCTCGCGGGAACCCTACCTGAAGCAGAATCCGGCCAACATATCGGCCTTTCTGCACTCCCAGTCCCTCCCCGCCACGCCCAAGCATCCCCCGAGGAACCCGCGCTCGTCTTCTTGGTCGGTGGCTCGGTGGTAATGGCCAAAAAGAAGAAGGCGGCCCGGAACCGGGGCAGGAATGGTGCGGGAATGGAGTCGGAGGCGGAGGGTTCAGCTGGGCGCGCCCCCCACTTCCACGGACACGGCGCCCCCTTTGACGTCCGCCGCGGCCAAGAAAACGGAGCCCACCCTGGGGGCGCCCGCGCCGGCCAAGAAGCTATCCCGCCCCATGGCACAGCACAGAAGATTGTTGAGCCCCTACGCCGTGCAGCGGCTTTCCTGGGGAGGAATGGCAGCGCCGGCGACGATACGTCGGACGCCTCCAGCAGCGCCGGCAACGGCGGCGTGGAGGCTCTGGTGGGCGAACGCTCGCGGGATCAGGTATCAATCAAACACTTCTCGGTATATGCTATGAACGAGGATCTGCCAAGAACTCTAAAGCATTTAGTTGGCAAACATTTAGTTTTTGGCAATGCTGAGTTGTGGTAGACATAAGGCCGTAGCTTAGCTAGGCACAAAGAAACAGATCTTCAAGGATTCCATCAAGGAACTTGAAACGCAGCAGCTGAATGTCGTTTAAGATTCTTCAGAGATAATCTATTGCTGGAAGAACCGTTCTTCCCAAATGTGCCAACAACAGTAACTAGTTGCCTTCATATTGTGGATAAGTTAATAGGAGTGTTGTGACTAGTTGCTTAGACACTCTGCCGAGAAGGAAGCGCCCCGATATTTTCCTCCGGCTCCTATTTATCCAGTGAGTAAATACTTGCTCTTCAGCCAAGTAACTTGCCAAGGACTGTACTTCTGTGAAAAACTCTGTTTCCTACTCCCTCCGTTCGGAATTACTTGTCTCGAAAATAGATGTATCTAGAATTAAGATACATCTAGATACATCCATTTTCGCGACAAGTAATTCCGAACGGAGGGAGTAGTTTGTTCCTTTGTTGTTTCCTGTTAAACTCCGTTGTGTTATGCTAACAGGTTGACAAGGATGAGGATCCTTACCAGAATGAGAGGAGGTATTAAGAGTTTTGTGAAGCTAGAATGAAGCTTCCACTCGGATATGAATTGTGCACTGTATGTTTTTTTGAAGAGCCCTGGAGACATGGAAATGCAGTAGTACGTTTCGGGAATATAAGTTAATCACTAATGAATTAATAGGAGCTTATTCCATCTTCTTGAGCATAACTGAGTTTTGACCTGCAGATGCTCTATCATTTCAATTGCCACAACACTCCAGGTGTCAAATGTGGTGAAGAATTATGTACAGTTAGGTTCCGCAGCTGTGAACATCAGCAGTTATACAGATCCTATTGCACAAGTATTTGGGAGGTAAGGTGACTCCTTCTCATGTGCATGCTGAAAGAAATGATGTGATAGATGATACTAACTTTTGTTATTGTTAATGCAGACCAAGCCAGAGTTGTGGTATGAGAGGTTTTGTCGAGGTAGGGTGTAATAAAAATCTGTTGGGAAGATTTGCAGCAGCTAAAGGTGTCTGCAAGTATGACCTGAGATTGAAGAACCACATGGTGTGCTAATAAAAGCTACTAAGAGATGAACTATTGTATGCTTTTGTTGGATGGTGGGTTGACATGTCGTGTGAGAGTGATGTCAAACGACCAACTGTGAGCCTAGTGCGATCATGTTGTTGAGAAAATGGTTTTCTTGGATGATGTTCTGCAGCTACTGTGGAAGTTATCTTTACTTTGATCGATCGAAATGTGTTTGCTGGAATGTTATTCACATGGGAGGAGATGGTAACAAGCGTCGGTTTGATCATGGTGACATTCACTTATTGGTTATGAGTTTTACATGTGTATCACATGGTCACAGTTTACCGTAGGTTTGACTGTTTCTAGGAGAGTTGTTGAGGATGGGTATTTCTGTTTAAGGTCAGCTTGGGGTGAAACCTGCAGGACGTGGTAAGAAGTGCCAGGGAAGTATTCTGTGTTTTCTTTACTGATCATCCATTCATCCTGATGCCGTCCTGTGGACATGTGGTAGCATGTGATTCTGTTCAAAATCCCAGGAGGTGTCTTCTCCTCAGTTTCATTTGGAATGTGAGTGCTCATTTGAGATCAACTGCTCCTTTTCTTTAAGTATTCAAAAACTGAATCCTTACCAAGGATAAAGGTGGTAGCATGGTAATAAAGGTTGTCCTTTTTGCTCCAGAATCAGAAGATCACATGGTTTTTTTTTCCGGTGTCTGCTGGCTTGATATGTGGAAAGCCATCCAGTCTTAGTGAATTGTTCGAGCGCTGGGTGAATGGTTTCAGCAACGTAACTCAAAAACCAGTATTGGCTGGGATTTCAGTGGTTTGTAGGGGCTGTGGAATTGGGACATAAGAAATGTCTTACTGTCAGCATATTTTATACCTAATTATCCTAACACTGTCGTTCACTGTGTTTTCAGATCGATTCATGCTTTGCAGGAGGAGCAAATCAATGAGAAGCCGCTGCTGAGAATTTGGTGTGTGTGTGTGTGTGTTGGATGGCATCGACAGATGCTTTCAAAAGATGGGCTCGGTGGCGATGAGGAAACTTTGAGTTGGATGATAGAATTTTCATACGTGCTCCACTTGTTTTCCTCCCCGTGTTCTTGTCGCAATTTCAATGAATATTACACCCTTCGATCCAAAATAAGTGTCGCAGTTTCAAACTAAGGTTAGTTGAACCTTAGTTTGAAACTACGACACTTATTACGGATCGGAGGGAGTACTATTTTATCAATGTTTCGCATCTAACCTGAACTTGGTTTAGCTTCTGTAGGCTTGTCTGTCTGATGCCTTCATGTCGCTGTGAACTGAAGCTTGTTCCTTATACGAGAAGAAGCAATAAAATATGCCGGCAGACATTTGGATTTCCTCCACAGATTTCAGAATAGTAATGGACCATAAGTAGTCGTGTTCCCTACCGTCAGTAGACTGCTGAAGGAGCAATGGTTAGCCTTGCAAGGGCGATTCTGAGTTGCTTCCTCAAAAGACCGCTACTAGGAAGAAGATAAACCCAAGGAAGAAACAGACACGAAGATAGCTCATATTCTGCCAAATAGGAGCGATATGTCTCAAGATGAAACTAGTAGATATGTTGAAACAATATACTCCCTCTGTCCCATAATATAAGAGCGTTTTTGATACTAATACGCTCTTATATTATGGGATGGAGGGAGTACAATAAAAGAACTTCCGAAAGAAGAGAAAACTGCTCTATGTATTTTAAGTATCTTCTCTAGTGCCGCTTCTTGGTTGGTTCATGTCTGAACTTTCCATCGACAGAGGTTTTTGTTTATTACACAATCAAAATTGAGATTTGATATGCTTCTTCCATCAACAAAGGTCCTGTGCTAATGGTAAATTAAGATTAAAAAGCTTCTCTTAGAAATATGACCTTGACATATACTCCCTCCGTCCCAAAATTCATGTCTTAGGTTTGTCTAGATACAGATGTATCTAATACTAAAACGTGACTTGATACATCCGTATTTGGACAAATCTAAAACAAAAATTTTAGGACGGAGGGAGTACCAAGGATTGCAGACGCAGTCAATTGAGAATTTGACAGCTGCACAATATCAGTTAACTGTTTTTGTTTACTGGTGTTGATGCAAAATGACACGTTCAGATTATTGTCAGATTCTGCGAACATTTTTAATGCAATATGGAAGAAAATTCTTATCCTTGGCAGCTTGCGTTTCAATATATTGAAAAGATAGAAAAGGTTGCCCCTAAAAAAATAGAAAAAGTTTTACAGGCCAAAAGAAAGACCAAGGGCCAAAGCCGCAGAACATCATTGGTCTATCCTTCTGGCTCAAACTTCTCCTGTTTCACATTGCAAGATCAGCAGCATCGAACCTACTCGTCTCAGATTCTTGCACCTCACATCTGAGGGTTTCCACTTTTACTGATATTCTGAACCAAATACCGAGGGCAATATGGATTCTTTCTGCTTGTGCTGTGATGGTTGAAGACTTGGTGAGCAATCACAAGCCTCTGCCATAACTGAGTGATTTGCGAAGTTCTTTAAAACTGAAGGATCAGATCCTTTAGGTTGATTGTTTCGCCTTCTGAATATCTTCAACATCAGGCTTGCACCACAGTGTGGAGTCGTGCAATAGCATTCACTACATTAAGCAAGATCGCTTGAAGTCAATGATCAACTATCCCTGTGTTTAAAATGAGTGTTCTCCAATACGGCTAAAAGCATACAATCGATTGCCGTATTAATAAAGAAGAGTGCATTGATGGATTACTTCAATAATAATTTTCACAGCAAATAGAATAGACGAATCACTTGCCTACATTGCAGCCTTCTTCTTGCTTACACAGTTAACTGCAGTTTGGAACTACAGCGCAAACAGAGCAAGATAGGGATAGATTGATGGAGCCACCATAAGTAGGTGCCTCTGTTACATCTATCTGGATTGCACTGACTGCAGGAATGTACCAATGATAATGCATAAATAAAATATGGTTAATGAAGTGAAAAGATAATTCCCCTTTTCAAGAAATTCAGCCGTAGAGATGTATATTCTCGGAACGTTGCCCGCATGGCTTATCATATTTTCTGGAGAAAGGGCCAGTGTGAGGAAATGTATTGATGCTCACCGTGGATCATTAACTGATGCAGCAAAGTGAAAGATAACAGAAAATAGGGTGCTGCTAGAGTCAAAAGAAGAATAAACTAAACATAGACAAGCAAAAAAGGCAGTAACATGCCCTCATAATTCTCCATCAAAGTACTGATGAAGATGCCAAAAACATCATGATCTGCCTGTCCTATGGCCATTTATGTGAAGACCTCCATCTCCAAACTAGTTGTGTGTTTTTCCTGTAACACAAACTTAATCTCATTGCCGCCATACATAAGCCCACACGCTATTGTATAAAGCAGGAAGGTGAAACTGAAAAGGAAAGGTTGGCCTGACCTTATAGTAAATTGGGTGACACCTAATCTAAGCAACATAGGAATATGCAGCTTTTGACCCCAAAAATAAGATCATTGTGCAAATTAAATTTCTAAATAACCACTTCACATCCACCAGCAAGTGACGTGAATTATGGTTCTCAAAACCTTGACCCCACTATAATATACATAAACATGCTACTAAGGTGCATTCAAAGAAAATTACATACATTTTAAGCTTATCTATAAGACTAATACATGCCACATTTATCTTCTCCATGCCACCAATCTTAAGCAACAAAGGAATATGCACTATTTGATGCAGAGCTTACAGCTGGCTTTTAAACCCCCGACTCTCGCCAACTGTAATTTCCTCAAAATCAATGATCATAACTTATTCCCTTTTCCTTCCATACAAAACATTTTCATTATATCTGCTATACACGGTAATTACATTATCTGGACATGAAGAAAACTCATTGTCTGTCCAATGTTGGATGCCATTTTGTAAGACTGGGGGTTATCCATATGGGAGTAGGCCAGTTGGACCAAAGCTGAGGGGAGTCAAGTTCCTCACTACTGTTATGTGTCAAGTCAAAAGCTGCAATGTCACGGCGGTTATTCTTGTAATAGTTTAGATACTCGTGGTCGTCAGCAACGTAGACGGTGTTGGCCTTCAACTGTGGGTATTCTTCAGCACTGAGACAAAGTGATTGGTTCAGCCCAACCAGCAACACATGATCCATCAAGCTATTTATTTCCATAACCTTTTCAGCCACAGTCTCAACTTTAAATATTTTTATCCCATCAGTATAGTGCACATGTGTTGCATTGTCAGCACGTGGATCATAATGAACCACATCTTGGGATCTAAAAACTTGCATCAGATCCCCACATGGAGCCTGAACAATGTAAATTGTTCGACAACTGTAATTATCTGCGCAGCCTGTAATTACCTTTGCTGCGACCACAGGGCCTCTGAGATCGAAGACGTGAATTTCTCCTAGCAATGTCACTGCATATAACTTACTGTCTTTGTACAAGCAGTCTTGAAAAAAACAATGTGGTTTCAGCCAGGTCCACTTGTCATCTCCTAACCAAGCAAATGAGAGCTGCCCATCTGGATTGTGAATAAGCACCACGATATAGCCTCCTGCAGATGCATCATAAAATACAAATGCCTTTTTCTGGAGGTAGTGTTGCAGCTCGCCAAGATCAACGGGTTGAGGGCCGGTGGTACTACGGTGCTCCGCTGTGTCACGAGAGGAAATGTACTTACATAAGGAACCTCTTTCATCAAAAACAGGAGTCACATGTGCGATGGTGATCACCGACGGGATAGCAATCTGTTCACATGTGATGGGATTGAGAATATGCATCTCGGATCTCTCATCAGCAGTAACCAGCCAGCCATTTGATGACCCAATCAGATACCTGCTGCGAATAGGTGGCTCCGGGAGAGTCAACTTGTATGACCTCTTCTCCAAGAGGCTGTAGAGGCACGCAACGCTTTCACCAGCAGATTCAGATGTGTATAAGAGGCACGGCGTCTGGCGCTGCTGGTACTGCTCAAGGTTGCGCAGGCTGGAAAACGCGGAGCGCCACGAGGAGCAGACGGAGCTGGCACGCATCAGGTCAGGGATCTCCAGGTGTGCAAATATGGACATCAGGACATCTTGTGGCAGCACTGGTAATTCGGCAACTGCAACCTCCATCGGTGGTCCATGTATATCTACTTTGAGGAATTTTGTCGACCTAGCAGCTTAGGCACTCTGATGAAGACCAGAGAACGCAGATTCCTCCGGTGGATGGCTAGACTCGAAATCTTGGATACGCTACAGTACCACCCATTGGAGATAATAAATCGGCTCTTTCAGAACAACAATTGCTTGTTGGAAGGTTACAATCCTGGATGGGCCACACGGAGAGCACGGCCAGGCAGGCTCTTGGGTGTACTTATGGGTGGCCTCCCCTCCTCTGCTGGGAGCTGATTCTGTGACGGAAATCCGACTTCGATTACGCCACTCCCCAAAAAGGTTCAGACTTTGAATCGATCCAGTTGCCCAAAGAACTCCGAGCACTGCTGGTTCTCCTCTGCAGGACTGAATCGAATCCGAGAGACCGAAGAACAGAACTAACCCGAGAGAGAGTAGCAGGCTCAGCAACCCAGCTCCGCGAACCACGAGGAGACGAAGGATGGCGGGCAGGTGGGGATTCGCTCGGCCTTCGTCGTCAGATGCGGTAACGAACCGGGAATGATACAGCGATGGCTGGAGGGCATGTGGAGGTGGGATTGTATAGCAGCAGGATGACGGCGGAGGTGGGGATTCGTCGGAGGCAGTGCTTCGGCGAGCGGCGGCGACGGCGGCTGCTGGGTGGTTTGGTTAATACAGGCCTGGGAGGGGACAATTTAAGGCACCTGTCTTTATGTCTATGACATGTGGGCCTTGGAAGGATACAGGTAGGAGGAGTGCCTTTGCCAAAATGAAAGAAAAAAAAATACATGTTGGGTTTTCTTTAGTAGTGCCAATCCTCATTAGAGCACCTTAATGTATTTTACATCACTAAAAAGTGATTAAAATAAAATATACATCACTCAAAAAATGATTTTACATCACTAGCCGATAATATGAAATAGGGCAGCCACATGACAACCGATCCAACAGATAATGTAAAAATAGGTCAGTCGCACAACAACACTATAGCCCGCATATTTAAACCAAAATCATCACAAACATGAGATACATCTGTTTGAGCGACAAGTAATATGGATAGGAGAGAGTACCAAATTCAACATCAACATAGCAAAATTATGATCTCATAGTGCATCATAGCAAACATAGTTCATGATCCCACAAATAAAAGGGCACATAAACATAAAGATAAACATGGCATCTCAATTTTCATCTTCTTCGTTGTCACTTGGCTCGTTGTGAACATTGGCTGATAATCATTATTGGCTTAGCATTTCCTTGAAGATCTTCATTGTCTTCTTTCTCATCGTTGTTATTTGGCACATTGTGAACATTGCCTTGTGATCCATCTATGTCACCACCTTCACCGAAGCCACCTCTCATGCCACTCATGTTACCACCATAGGCACCTCGCATGCCACCCATGTGCATACTGTAGCCACCTCTCATGCCACCCATGTTATCACCATAGCCACCTCCCATGTCAGCCATCATGCCACTAAAGCCACATGTAACGGTTAACATGAGGGCCTAGCCCAACGAAGACTTTGCAATCTCTACTATGGCTAGAAGCGCATATTGGCCACCCCAATATATGACTAATATCATACACACAAGTGTCATATGTCGGTAAGAAGGTGGACATCACAATAAATACAAGTACTCATCAATACAAGAGAAAATACGAGATACAATAGGGCATACATATGTCAATACATAAATATTTCACCAAATAGAGGTCAACATGGCCCAACATTATATCAATCAACACAGCGGAAGAAGGCACGAGTCCGAGTACGGACAAGAAGCAAATATGCCTAAGAGGCAAGAGAAATAAGCAACGTCCACCATGTTAATCTCTGGTTGCCAACCGGGATCCCATCCTAATGATTGTCGTCAAAGAAGAGCGAAAAGAAACTCCACGTAGAATGTTTCATGCTCTCGTCTTAAAGCAAAGCTTTACATGTACCTGCCCACAGCGACAACCCACGCATGAAAACTTAACACCCCAAGACTCGCCGCCGAGGCAAGCGAGGCAGCCCACCAGCTGCTCCTCTGGACGCACCCTGAGCACCTAGGCAGCGCCTCCAAGAAGGGGACGGCGCCGAGACATCGCCGCTGCCTGGCCCGGCGAACCAAGCCTAGGGTTTCCCCCGATGTCAAAATAGGGGATGGATATGGCCATGACAACGCCCCCAGGAAGGAGATGGCGCCCACAAGCGTCGTCGCTGTCGTAGCCGTAGCCGCGCCGAATTTCTCCTCGGTCGTGTCCATCAATTTCTGAAGCACAACAAACTGGAAGGGGGCAAAGCTGCGACCTTGGGCCATCACCGTGAAGAGGGGGGAGCAAGATGCCATCGTGCTGCCAATCGGCGTGCCCACCACAACCCCTGGTCGAGGGAGACTAGAGCCTGCATCCACCCGCCACAACCCTGCCGCCCGCACGGCCAGGAAGTGCAACTGCCACCACCGGGATACCACAACACACAACCGTGGCGCCCGACCAGCCTCCTCATTGCGCCTCCACCCCATGAAGAAGATGGTGTGTCCATCGCAGCCTGGGGCCGCCGCCCTAGCATACTAGCACCGGAGCAATAGCGACGGGAGCCCCGACGCCTCCCACAGCCCAGGCGGCCAGATCTGGCCAGGCCAGACCAGGACGACCCAGTGGCCACACGCGGCCATCCGCGCCAACAAGCTACGCTGCCAACTCCCGCGCTGCTGCCGCACCCCCAGACCTCCGCCGAGCCATGCAATCCATGGCCATCACGCCAGATCCGAGCCACGACCATACCACCGTCGACCGCCGCCAAAACCGACTTCTGCGCTGCCCCTACAGCCACAGAAGCCGGCCCATCCCGCTGTTGGTAAACGTAGTACAAAAAAAATCGCCCTACGAACACCCAAGAACAATATGAAGATGCATAACGGGTTATGATCAACGATCGTTACCGACTCCGGGAGTGCAGCGGAAGTAGACGAGTCGATGTAGATCGTACTTGAAGCCCCTTGAACTTTGATGACGATCCTGTGAACAGCCCACGAATGATCCCTCGAACGGAAGACCGAAAGCACGGCCTCTCTACTTGGTTGCAAGTGTACGGTCTTCACCATCCAGTAGCGCTTTGCCGTCTAGAGCTAATCATCGCTAGAGAAGTAGAGGGAGAAGATTAGAACCACACGAGGCTTCTAATTATGAGGATTAGAGGTGGCTAGGGCTCGCTCTAATTAGTCAACTAGGATCAACTAGAGCGTGCACTAGATCAAGTAGAGGAGGCTCCAAAACTTGTATCCGCATAGGGTGGAAATCCTCTAGTATATATAGGATTGGGGGGAGAGGGACTGCCACAAAGGGGAAAAGAGCCCCCTTGGTGTGTTGTTCAAGGGAGGGGGAGTAGGACTCCCCCTCCAAGTAGGATTCGCCCCCCCTTTTAGGAAAGGGGGGTGCCTCCCTTGTTGGGCCCTTGTGGCCCAACTCCTTCTCCGCCTCTTGGCCTTATTTGGCCCGTTGATATTAAATTAATATATTTTTGTTCTAAACATTTTCAGAGCATAATATATATAATTTAACATCTTCGAAAACATTTTCCACCTATATATATTAGTCGACAAAACCCTTCCGGTGACCCCAAAACGCTTCCGGAACCTCTCGGAACTATTCCGGATATTAATGAAACAATTCAACAAATATATTCTCATCACTCCGTCCTACTAACACTCAACTGATTGTGATTACCTTAATCTTGTGACCCCGTAGGTTCAGTAACCATAGACATGAACAAGACCCCTTCGTTCAATGACCAATAGCGGAACCATGGACATCCAGATTGGTCCCTATGATTACAGGAATGATATTCGATCAAACCTTTAGTTATCATGCGATGTTCCCTTTGCTTCATGATACTTTACAAAACCCGGTGTGCATCGGTATCCTCTCGAGTCATCACCATGCTTACTATACTGTTGCTCATGTTACCCATTTTGTTCTTCTTTCTCGTTGACGTGTTTCGGCATCCCTGTGACGTAGTCACTTGTGTCTGGCCAGACGATGATGGATGCCTTCACACCGAGAGGGCCCTAGGAATATCTACGCATTGTCGGAGGAGAAAATTCCACTCTTGAGTTGTCCGGTCACTTGTCAAACTTTCCAGTGAGCCTGAAAGTTGTTGTTATGATTGATGCGGCTTGAACTACGTCAGTATTTCCCCAAAGAGGAAGGGATGATGCAGGACAACTAAGGTAGGTATTTCCCTCAGTGATGAGACCAAGGTTATCAAACCAGTAGGAGAACCACGCAACACTATGTAAACGGTACCTACGCACAAAGAACAAAAGGATAGATAAAATTGTAGTAGATTGGATGAATAGATCTCGTGGGAACGCAAGATAAAATAAATAACAAAAAATTGCAGCAAGGTATTTTTGGGTTTTTGGATTAATAGATCTGAAAATAAAAGCAAATAAAAATAGATCTCGACGGCAAATATGATAAAGAAGAGACCCGGGGGCATAGATTTCACTAGTGGCTTCTCTCAAGAAAAATAGCACACGCGGGTAAACAAATTACTGTTGGGCAATTGATAGAACTTCAAATAATTATGACGATATCCAGGCAATGATCATTATATAGGCATCATGTCCAAGATTAGTAGACCGACTCCTGCTGTTATCTACTACTATTACTCCACACATCAACCGCTATCCAGCATATGCATCTAGTGTATTAAGTTCATGGGAAAACGGAGTAATGCAATAAGAACGATGACATGATGTAGACAGGATCTATTCATGTAGGAATAGACCCCATCTTGTTTTCCTTAATAGCAACGATACATACGTGTCATGTCCCCTTCTGTCACTGGGATTGAGCACCGTAAGATCGAACCCATCACAAAGCACCTCTTCCCATGGCAAGAAAAATCGATCTAGTCGACCTAACTAAACCAAAGATTCGAAGAAGAAATACAAGGCTATAAGAAATTATGCATATAAGAGATCAAAACTCAAATAACTTTCATGGATAAAATAGATCTGATCATAAACTCAAACTTCATGGGATCCCAACGAACACACCACAAAAAGAGTTACATCAAATATATCTCCAAGAGACAATTGTATTGAGAATCAAAAGAGAGAGAGAGGAAGCCATCTAGCTACTAACTACGAACTCGTAGGTCTACAATGAACTACTCACGCATCATCGGAGAGGCACTAATAAGGATGATGAACCCCTCCGTGATGGTGTCTAGATTGGATCTGTGGTTTCTGGAATTTGTGGCGGCTGGAATTGTGTTTCGTCGACTCCCCTAGGGTTTTTGGATTTTGGGGGTTTTTATGAAGGAAATATGCCCTAGAGGCAATAATAAAGTTGTTATTTTATATTTCCTTATTCATGATAAATGTTTATTATTCATGCTAGAATTGTATTAACCGAAAACTTGATACATGTGTGAATACATAGACAAAACAACGTGTCCCTAGTATGCCTCTACTTGACTAGCTCGTTGATAAAAGATGGTTAAGTTTCCTAGCCATGGACATGAGTTGTCATTTGATGAACAGGATCACATCATTAGTGGAATGATGTGATGGACAAGACCCATCCGTTAGCTTAGCATAATGATCGTTCAGTTTTATTGCTATTGCTTTCTTCTTGTCAAATATATATTCCTCCGACTATGAGATTATGCAACTCCCGGACACCGTAGGAATACCTTGTGTGCTATCAAATGCCACAACCTAATTGGGTGATTATAAAGATGCTCTACAGGTATCTCCGAAGGTGTTTGTTGGGTTGGCATAGATTGAGATTAGGATTTGTCACTCCGAGTATCGGAGAGGTATCTCTGGGCCCTCTCGGTAATGCACATCATATGAAACCTTGCAAGCAATGTGACTAATGAGTTACTTGCGGGATGATGCACTACGGAACGAGTAAAGAGACTTGCCGGTAACGAGATTGAACTAGGTATGAAGATACCGACGATCGAATCTCGGGCAAGTAACATACCGATGACAACGGGAATAACATATGTTGACATTGCGGTTCAGCCGATAAAGATCTTCGTAGAATATGTGGGAACCAATATGAGTGTCCAGGTTCCGCTATTAGTTATTGACCAGAGAGGTGTCTCGGTCATGTCTACATAGTTCTCGAACCCGTAGGGTCCGCATGCTTAACGTTCGATGACGATATGTATTATATGAGTTATGTGTTTTGGTGACTGAAGGTTGTTCGGAGTCCCGGATGAGATCACGGACATGACGAGGAGTCTCAAAATGGTCGATAGGTAAGGATTGATATATTGGAAGGTTATATTCAGACACCAGAATGGTTCTGGAGTGGTTCGTGTATTTTTTGGAGTACCGAGGGGTTACTGGAACCCCCCGAGAGAAGTAATGGGCCTCATGGGACATAGGGGAGAGGAGGAGGCAGGCCACAGGATGTGCCCCCCCCCATGGGAGTCCGAATTGGACTAGGGGAGGGGCCCCCCTTTCCTTCTCCCAGTCTCTCTCTCCCTTCCCCCTTTTCCCCCTCCGGAAAGGAAGGAGGGGTCCGAATTGGACTAGGAGTCCTAGTAGGACTCCCTCTTGTGGGCGCACCCTAACCGGCCTCTCCCCTCTCCCTCCTTTATATACAGGGGCAGGGGGCACCCCAAAGCACATCAATTGTCTTAGCCGTGTGCGGTGCCCCCTCCACCGTTTACTCCTCTGGTCATATTGTCGTAGTGCTTAGGTGAAGCCCTGCGCGGATCGCATCACCATCACCGTCACCACGTCATCGTGCTGACAAAACTCATCTCCTTCTTACTTCTGTTGGATATAGAGTTTGAGGGACGTCATCAAGCTGAACATGTGCAGAACTCGGAGGTGTCTTACGTTCGGTACTTGATGGGTTGATTCGAGAAGACGTTTGACTACATTAACCGCGTTAAGTTAATGCTTCTGATTTTGGCCTATGAGGGTACGTGGACACACTCTCCCCCTCTCATCACTATACATCTCCTAGATAAATCTTGCGTGAGCGTGGGAAATTTTTGAAATTACATGCTACGTTTCCCAACAGTGGTATCAGAGCCAGGTCTATGCGTAGATGATATGCACGAGTAGAACACAAAGAGTTGTGGGTGGTGATCATCATACTGCTTACCACCAAAGTCTTATTTTGATTCGGCGGTATTGTTGGATGAAGTGGCCTGGACCAACCTTACATGACCACGTTCATGAGACCGGTTCCACCGACATACATGCAACTAGTTTTGCATAAAGGTGGTTGGCGGGCGTCTGTTTCTCCAAATTTAGTTGAATCGAATTTGACTATGGCCAGTCCTTGTGAAGGTTAAAACATCAAACTTGATAAATCACCGCTGTGGTTTCCGTAGGTATGTACGGTTCATGCTAGAATCCCGTAGCAGCCACGTAAAAGTTGCAACAAAAAAAGTAGAGGACGTCTAACTTGTTTTTGCAGGGCATGTTGTGATGTGATATGGTCAAGGCATGATGTGATATAAATTGTTGTATGAGATAATCATGTTTTGTAATAAGTTATCAGCAACTGGCAGGAGCCATATGGTTGTCGCTTTATTGTATGAAATACAAATGCCATGTAATTGCTTTACTTTATCACTAAGCGGTAGCGATAGTCATAGAAGCAATAGTTGGCGAGACGACCATGACTCTAGGATGGAGATCAAGGTGTCAAGCCGGTGATGATGGAGATCATGATGTTGCTTTGGTGATGGAGATCAAAAGCACAAGATGATGATGGCCATATCATGTCACATATTTTGATTGCATGTGATGTTTGTCTTTTATGCATCTTATTTTTCTTAGTACGGCAGTAGCATTATAAGATGACCCCCTACTAAAATTTCAAGGTATAAGTGTTCTCCCCAAGTATGCATCATTGCAAAAGTTCTTCATGCTGAGACACCACGTGATGATCGGGTGTAATAGGATCTATGTTAAAATACAACGGGTGCAAGCCAGTTTTGCACATGTAGAATACTCAGGTTAAACTTGACGAGCCTAGCATATACAGATATGGCCTCGGAACACTGGAGACCGAAAGGTCGAACGTGAATCATATAGTAGATATGATCAACATAGTGATGTTCACCATTGAAGACTACTCCATCTCACGTGAGGATCGGACATGGTTTAGTTGATTTGGATCACGTATCATTTAGATGACTTGAGGGATGTCTATCTAAGTGGGAGTTCTTAAGTAATATGATTAATTGAACTTAATTTATCATGAACTTAGTCCTGATAGTTTTTTGCATATCTATGTTATAGATCAATGGCACGTGCTACCATTACCTTGAATTTTAATGCGTTCCTAGAGAAAGCTAAGTTGAAAGATGATGGTAGCAACTACACGGACTGGGTCCGTAACTTGAGGATTATCCTCATTGCTGCATAGAAGAATTATGTCCTTGATGCACCGCTAGGTGTACCACCTGCCCCAGCAACTGCAGAAATTGTGAATGCCTGGCAGTCGCGTGTTGATGACTACTCGTTAGTTTAGTGTGCCATGCTTTACAACTTAGAATCGGGACTTCAAAGACGTTTTGGACATCATGGACCATATGAGATGTTCCAGGAGTTGAAGTTAATATTTCAAGAAAATGCCTGAGTTGAGAGATATGAAGTCTCCAACAAGTTCTATAGATGCAAGATGGAGGAGAACAATTTTGTTAGTGAGCACATACTCAGAATGTCTGGGTACCATAATCACTTGACTCAGCTGGGAGTTAATCTTCCAGATGATTGTGTCATTGACAGGGTTCTTCAATCACTGCCACCAAGCTACAAAGGCTTCATGATGAACTACAATATGCAAGGGATGGAAAAGGCTATTCCTGAGCTCTTCGCGATGCTAAAGGTCGCGGAGGTAGAAATCAAAAAGGAGCATCAAGTGTTGATGGTTAACAAGACCACTAGTTTCAAGAAGAAGGGCAAGGGTAAAAAGAAGGGGAACTTCAAGAAGAATGACAAGCAAGTTGTCACTCCCGGGAAGAAACCCAAAACTGGACCCAAGCCTGAAACTGAGTGCTTCTACTACAAAGGGACTGGTCACTGGAAGCAGAATTGCCCCAAGTATTTGGCGGATAAGAAGGATGGCAAAGTGAGCAAAGGTATATTTGATATACATGTTATTGATGTGTACCTTACTAATTCTCATAGTAGTGCCTGGGTATTTGATACCGGTTTGGTTGCTCATATTTGTAACTCGAAGCAGGGACTACGGATTAAACGAAGATTGGCTAAGGACGAGGTGACGATGCGCGTCGGGAATGATTCCAAGGTCGATGTGATCACCGTCGGCACACTACCTCTACATCTACCTTCAGGATTAGTTTTAGACCTGAATAATTGTTATTTGGTGCCCACGTTGAGCATGAACATTATATTTGGATCTTGTTTAGTGCGAGACAATTATTCATTTAAATCAGAGAATAATGGTTGTTCTATTTATATGAGTAATATCTTTGATGGTCATGCACCCTTGACGAGTGGTCTGTTTCTATTGAATCTTGATCGTGATGATACACATATTCATAATATTGATGCCTAAAGATGCAAAGTTGATAGTGATAGTGCAACTTATTTGTGGTACTGCCGTTTGGGTCATATCGGTGTAAAGCGCATGAAGAAACTCCATAAAGATTGATGATACGTCCATTTTGCATCATGTTTTCCTACTATTATTTATGTTGTTTTATTGCATAATAATGCCTTTTGGAGTAATTCTAATGCCTTTTCTCTCATAATATGCAAGGTATGCACCAAGGGGGAGAATTCTGGCAGTTGGAAATCTGGACCTGAAAAAGCTACGTCAAGCTACCTATTCTACACAACTCCAAATGAGTTGAAACTCCCCGAGGAGTTTTTTATGGAATATTTAATAAATATTGGAGCAAATAAGTACTAGAGGAGGGCCACTAGGTGGGCACAACCCACCTGGGCATGCCAGGAGGCCCAGGCGTGCCCTGGTGGGTGCTGCCCTCCTCGGCCCACCTCCAGTGCCCATCTTTTGGTATATAAGTCATTTTGACCTAGAAAATAAATAAGAGGAGGAAATTCAGGATGAAGCGCCGCCGCCTCGAGGCGAAACTTGGGCAGGAGCACTTTTGCCCTCCGGCGTAGCGATTCCGCCGGGGGAACTTCCTTCCCGGAGGGGGAAATCATCGTCATCATCATCACCAACAACTCTACCATCTTGGGGAGTGCTATCTTCATCAACATCTTCACAGCACCAACTCCTCTCAAACCCTAGTTCATCTCTTGTGTTCAATGTTTGTATCAAAACTATAGATTGGTGCTTGTGGGTGACTAGTAGTGTTGATTACATCTTGTAGTTGATTACTATATGGTTTATTTGGTGGAAGATTATATGTTCATATCCATTATACTATTTAATACCCCTCTGATCTTGAGCATTTTTATCATTTGTGAGTACTCACTTTTGTTCTTGAGGTCACGGGAGAAATCATGTTGCAAGTAATCATGTGAACTTGATATGTGTTCGATATTTTGATGGTATGTATGTTGCCATTCTCATAGTGGTGTCATGTGAATGACGACTACATGACACTTCACCATATTTGGGCCTAAGGGAATGCATTGAGGAGTAGTTATTAGATGGTGGGTTGCGAGAGTGACAGAAGCTTAAACCCCCATTTATGCGCTATTCTGTAAGGGACCGATTGGATCCAAAAGTTTAATGCTATGGTTAGAATTTATTCTTAATACTTTTCTCGTAGTTGCGGATGCTTGCGAGAGGGTTAATCATAAGTACGAGGTTTGTTCAAGTAAGAACAACACCTAAGCACCGGTCCACCCACATATCAAATTATCAAAGTACCGAACACGAATTAAGCCAACATGATGAAAGTGACTAGATGAAATTCCCTTGTACCCTCAAGAACACTTTGCTTATTATAAGAAACTGTTTTGGCCTGTCCTTTGCCTCAAAGGATTGGGCTACCTTGCTGCACTTTTGTTACTACTATTGTTACTTACTCGTTAAAATTTATCCTGCTATCAAACTACTCCGCTACTCACAATTTTAGCACTTGCAGACAATACCTTGCTGAAAACCACTTGTCATTTCCTTCTGCTCCTCGTTGGGTTCGACACTCTTACTTATCGAAAAGGGTTACAATTGACCCCATATACTTGTGGGTCATCAATGGACTTTTGGAATCACCTGATTATGAATCATTTGATACTTGCGAACCGTGCCTTATGGGCAAGATGACTAAAACTCCGTTCTCCGGAACAATGGGTCGAGCTAGTGACTTATTGGAAATAATACATACCGATGTATGTGGTCCAATGGGTGTTGATGCTCGTGGCGGGTATCATTATTTTCTGACCTTTGCAGATGATTTGAGCAGATATGGGTATATCTACTTAATGAAACACAAGTCTGAAACATTTGAAAAGTTCAAAGAATTTCAGAGTGAAGTGAAGAATCATCATAACAAGAAAATAAAGTTTCTACGATCTGACCGTGGAGGAGAATATTTGAGTTACGAGTTTGGCCTTCATCTAAAACAATGTGGAACAGTTTTACAGCTCACGCCACCTGTAACACCACAGCGTAATGGTGTATCCGAACGTCGTAACCGCACTTCATTGGATATGGTACGATCTATGATATCTATAACCGATTTACCACTATCATTTTGGGGTTATGCATTAGAGGCAGCTGCATTCACTTTAAACATGGCACCGTCAAAATCCGTTGAGACGACACCGTATGAACTATGGTTTGACAGCAAACCTAAGCTATCGTTTCTTAAAGTTTAGGGATGTGATGCTTATGTCAAAAGGCTTAAGCCTGATAAGCTCGAACCCAAATCAAAGAAGTGCGTCTTCATTTGATTCCCTAAGGAAACAATTGGGTACACCTTCTACCACAAGTCCGAAGGCAAAATCTTTGTTGCTAAGAACGAAACCTTTCTAGAGAAGGAGTTTCTCTCAAAAGAAGTGAGTGGGAGGAAAGTAGAACTTGATGAGGTAATTGTACCTGCTCTCGATTTGGAAACACTACAAAAAAAGACACACCTGTGACATTTTGGGCCGAACGAATTTTTTGTTGTCATACTTATGACACTTCTATGACGATAATTGTGATAAAACCCGGTATCATCATAGATGTGGTGAGATCCTACTTCTATGATAAAAAATCATGACAGAAAATGGGCTTTTCATCCTGGGCGGGCCGGAGACGCAGCTGCATGACATTCTTTGGGCCGTCCATGATGGAAAAAACCGTGGTAGAAGCGAGGGCGAGGAAAATTTTGGGGAGTTCCCGGTTACGGTGGGTTGTCGGGGGCCGAGCGATGCACGTATCTCTCGTACAGGTACGCGCGTGGGTGCGAGGCGTTGGGCTCTAACTGAACCCGAGCGAGGCGTTCGCCTAACTGAACCCGAGCGATTGCACTGCAGGCTACGCATTACTGAATCCGAGCGATCGAGCGATTCCTTTGCTACTACTGCTAACTGAAGCCGATCGATGCTGCCTCTGGATGAACAATGAGCGTTGTAGGGGGGGGGGGTTGGATGAACTGTTCCCTATGGGGGTTGGATGAACAGGACCCCGTGGTGTTGCCGCTGGATGAACAGGACCAAGATCGATCGAGCCGGTTGGGCGTGGATGAATAGGACCCCGTGGAGAGCTGGATGAACATGACCCCATGGAGGGAAGGTTGAACAGTAGCCGGTGGAGGGCTGGTTGAACAGTAGCCAGTGGAGGACTGGATGAATAGTAGCCCATGGAGGGGTGGTTGAACAGGACCCCGTGGAGAGGGCTGGTTGAATAGTAGCCGGTGGAGGAGCGCGCGGTGGAGGCTGGATGAACAGGAGCCCGTGGATGAACAGTCGCAGGTGGAGGCTGGAGGAGGTCGATGGTGGATGAACAGTAGCCTGTGGATGCTGGAGGAGGTCGATGGTGGAGATGAACAGTATCCCATGGAGTCCCGTTTTGCGGTACGCCATACCCCTCCCAATGAACAGGACCCCTGTTTCGACTGTACCACTCCAACACAAGTCCGTTTCCTCCGTTTTGCGGTACACCACACCCCTCCCGATCAACAGGACCCTGTTTCGACCGTAGGAGGTCCAACAGCAGTTCGTTTCCTCCGTTTTGCAGTACGCCAGACCCCTCCTGATGAACAGGATCCCATTTCGACCGTGGCTGATGGAACACAAGGCTGTTTCCTCCATTCTGCGGTACGCCACGCCTCGTTTCCATCGGCTGTTCCGTCCAAGCCGGTTGGCTCCTGATGAACACGACGTATTATGACCCAGTTGGTTGCCTCCCAATGAACATGATGTTGTTTCTCTGTTCCGAACAGCCGGTTTGCTGCTCGATGAACAGGACGTCGTTGCTGCCATCCGTTGCCTCTCCATGTACACAAGCCCTGGCCGTCCGTTCCGACCCAGTCGGTTTGCTGCTCGAGACCCTTCTCGTATGTACGTACGTGGCCGTATTTTCTTTCTTGCACCCTGGCTGCTGTCCATACGTGTACATGCTACATGCGTGCCTCTACTACGACACGTGCCCTTCCTTACACGGCCACGGTGCATCACTGCAGCCTGCAGATAGACCAATCGTATATATGTACACGTTCACGACCAGAATGACAACGCTACATACGCTTCGAGCAGTTGAGTCCTGACTGTCAGGCACTTTCTTGCGTGCGAAGATGTAGCTGGTGGGTCCCAGCAGTCAGGGGGCGAATCATTTTTTTGCCTGTAATATGGACGAACTTCCTTGCGTGCGAAGATGTAGCTGGTGGGTCCCAGCTGTCAGGGGGGAAACATTTTTTCGCGAAATACGGTGGCCCGTCCGGTGGGTCCCTACTGTCAGGTGGAGGAATAATTATTTTGCACGTAATAAGGAGGCACTTCCTTGTGGCTGCCGTGGACCCAACTGTCAGCCTCTCCACGTACAGTACTCTTTCGATGGAAGTTGTTCCTTGACCACGTTGACCACGCCGCGCCGAGAGCACGAGGGCGGTGGACGACGGCGAGGCCTAGGAAGGGGACGACGTGGAGCCGGGGAAGACGCGGCAGTGGAAGCCCGCACGGAGAGGAGTACGAGGGTTCACTGGTTCGACTGTAGTGTGAGGCTGTCATTGCCGCAGAATAACAGGGGGTGTGGGTGAGTAGAGGGATGGCCTGGCCAACGGTGGGTATAGTAGGGGCGGTGAGGCCTCCACAGCATCACAGACGGCCATGGGAGGCAGGAGCACGCGGCATGACCGGCACTGCTTTGGGCGGCTGGAGCAAGAAGACCAGAGGTTGAAGAAGCACTACGGCCGTTGGATGGACATCGTACGATCACTACAGCTAGAATTGTTTATATTGACTAAGTTGACAAAGCCCTTGGTACGCGTCAACTTAGTAGGCCCACAGGTCATCCTCCGAAATGGTGCGCCCCAGATGTCAGGGGGAGGAATCATTTTTTGGGCGGCTGAAGTAAGAATATCTGAGGTTGAAGAAGAAGCACGACATCCGTTGGATGGACATCCAACAGCCACTGCTGCTAGAACCGTGTGTTGACTATAAGTTGACAAAGCCTTGCATACGCATCAACTTAGTTTTTTAGGGGACGCGTCAACTTAGAAGGTCCACAAGTGTGTGGCAGAGAACATATAGCCCATTTGCGATTTGTAAGAATCTACAACCCATTTTTGAATTCTAATGAAATTTACTACAACCCATTTATAGTTTATTAAAAGTACAACCCATTTTCTAGCTAGGACAACAATTAATAATTTCAACCAAACACTCAAATCAGAATTCAAAAAAATCCCACATTTTGATGGGATCCGAAATATTTTTATCCAAAATTTCTAGTCAGATTAAATATAATTTCAAAATAAAGTTGCATTACATAAAAATCCAACGAAATATTGCGCGCGCAAGAAGTAATGAAATTAAAATTTTCAAATTCCAAAAATAATATATTTTTCAAACTAATTACGCGTTTGGTGCTTTTTTTATAGTTACTGCCCAATTATTATAAATACATCCCATTTATTATTTCTTAAAGTCCATTTTCTTGTTAAGCCTAATGCATACCTCCTAGGAAAGTTTGCAGCCCAGCAGGGCGGTGAATAACAAGTTGACCCTGATATTGTGTACAACTGTCGGCCCAGTTGCATTGCTGATGTTGAAAAAAAGGCATGTGTAGTACAGTACAACCTAACATGGCTACTCAGCCCACATTCAGCAACGCCGGAAAGGCCCAAACAAGGCTTATGTAGAACTTTTTGAAGTCACTGAGTTCAATTAATAACTTAAGAAAAAAGTTAGATTACAGTGGAACCTAATTAAAAGCTATCACGAGCAAAAAAATAATTCAACGGGTCCCACTTGTGCGTGTGTCCATGCGTGTGTGTGTGCGCGTGTGTCCGTGTGTGTTTGTATGTGTGTGTGTGAGAGAGAGAGAGACCCATCGGTCGATGCTCGTAAATACATCTTTCAGCCATATGTATTGCTGATGCTCAGTAAAAACTTATATAGTTGACACAATCATATAGAACATCACAACACACTGAACTTGCATACAAAAATTTCACGCAGGCGGCACAATCAGGATGGAAGCAGTGGATCGCTACGAGTAGGGCCATGTTGAAACCAACGAATTCGTACATAACGGTTCATCGTCTTTATCAATGCCGGGGAAATATCTTGAATGTTGTGCAAAGAAAACAGACAAACAACACAATAAGTTCTGCTAACACATTAAGTTGACGTACAACCCTTTCTAAACAAAGTTCAGGTACAAAATTAGAACAGGTCACAATCAAATGTATCGGCACATCAGTGCTTCACACCCATAGCTCGGATTTAACTAGTATCTGGCAAGATTCAGTTGTTACCTCAAATTAGAGCACATCCAGGTAGCCAGCCCCGCCTCTTCTCCCAAAGAAGCAGTGGCCTCCACCACGCGATGGAGTAGGCCCTGTGCCATCCATCGTTCCGATCAACACGGGGAAAGTCTGACATTGACTCCTGTAATGGACGTCGTCGACGGACCCTGGCAACAGCGGCGGCGGCAGGACTTCGATTGATGGATTGACCACTTCTTTGACATGCACGAACACTCGATACACGTACATTCCTAACGTGGTCTGCTGCGGCCTTGGGGGTGAAGAATAGTACAACCCCGGTTCCTGCACCGGTATCTCAACACCAATCACCTTCCGTATGGAGGACGGCTTCTTCATCCATGCCATAACCATTAGAGCCCAGTTGTCTGGAGGAACAAACATACTTATGAGCTTATCTCCAAGGTTGTTGATAAGCTCATTCATGGACTCACTGTTCCAAGCACGTCGAGGCATGCCGTGGAAGGTAAGCTTTGTTAAAAACTCAAGCTCAGAGGGCACCGAGCCCCATCCTGGGTGCCACCGATCAAAGCTCACCAGCGCGCCATCGCAGAACAAACGTCGGGAAGATTCGAACACACGACTGCAGTCAAAAGTTATCCGGAACCTGACGAAGAAATCAGCCGGTGTTAGACAGACTTCGACGAGCAAGTCACTTATTTGGATGCTGTGCGCAATGCCAAGAGCTTTGACAAGGTCGTCCGGCGAGACGGGAGACCGATCGCCTTTGATGGTTACCATCAGCACTTTGCCGGCAAACTAGTCGTCAAGCGCCGCCATGCCACTGTTGAGCAATAACACGTAGCGACCGAAGGCAGGACAGACCTCAGGATCTCCGGCTCGGAGATCCGCATTGACCGACGGCATGATAGTGAGCTTGAGTACAGGGAGTGCAGGAGGGGGATTTGGGGGAACTGGAGTAGGAATCGAGATTCCAGAGGTGGGGGAGGGGCGGGAGATTGGGGATGAAAAGGTAGCATGAATTTTGAACACGCACCAATATGCTCTCGGTGCGCAAGTGCACAAAACACCGGTGGCACCCACATGTCGGCCTAAGAGTCCTTATTCTTTATTTTTTGGAGATCCCGACCTTTTTTTAGGATCTTTTGAGAACCCAGCCTGAGATTCATAATTGACCTGTTTGGCATTGTGTTACTACTCAGCCCATATTCAATGACACCCAACTGGCCCAAACAAGTGTACATCATCGAAAAGACACTAAGCTCAAATTATAACTTCAAGAAGGGTGATATACTCTGAACACTGGAGAATGTGATGCCCTCATTTAGCCCACTAGTAGTTTGAGACAATAAACAGTTCGAAACAACGATATATACAACATTCAAACACTGGCTAGTGACTACTACTGACATAAACAACAAGACATGATAGTTCATAAGAAGTATTGCTACACCACCAAAATGCACCCATCTGCAGCGCTCAGACTCTCGTGATCCAGACGAGAATGACATTCTAAATAGAGGCAACTATTACATAGTAAGAGTGACATAGACGAGGATGACCAAATGACAAGGAATATGCATAACAAAAGAGAGAACTACCCATCTAGAACAAGCAGCAAAGACAACAAGTCATTTGAAGAGGGATGATCCAACACCATCATAATTTGCAGCCCCGCTTCAATGACCAGTGATCCAGAGATACTAGTACTCCACCCTTTTGACGCAACAGCCCAATTAGCTATCAACCTGAAGGCTTGAACCACATCACTGCCTGATGTAATTGAGACATCCAAGGATCAAAGTTAATCCGGATGCCTTTGTCATTCTCACCTTCTTTTGGCTGCATGCTGTATCATTGACAATCAGGGGAGTTTGCTCCCGAACTCCCAGGGCTCGCTGTGTAGACACAGTTTTCCATAGCAAACAGAGCCTCTCTGCCATCAAGGTCCTTGCCAACGGTGATCTCCTGGTTAATCGGATAATTGAGTCCGAGAAACAGAGAGTGTGAACCAAGGCTGTTTACCCGCCTCCAACTTAAAAATCCCGAAGGCCCCAACAAGCTAGTATCCTACTCATAGACATAGCAACCATTGTCCGGATACTCACATATTTCACGGTGCTTGTATACAGAGGGGTTTTTGCAATATAACTTTTCCAGCTCATGTGTCTGAATGATCATCAGTCTTTTGTCGTCGTCTGATCGAGCGAGGAACCAGTTGTGCTTCCCTGTTTTTTGCAAAGGTGGTGTGATTACAAAGGGCAGTAACTGTAGGGACACCGCATCATATCAACAAGGACAGGCATTGTTAATGTAAGATCAACATTGTTCAGAGTATGAGTAGGATAATGCAAGAAATAGAATTGATATGTCCCTGTTGGAACTGGGAGGAAAATACAGGGAAATGTATACTGGGTTCGAACATATAGAAGTGCCATGCATAGTTATACTCATGTTATCTCGCAATCGATTCTTCACAGGAAACTACCATGTCATGCATGTTATGTAATCATGTTCTGTCCTCATAAACAAATTCTTCAAGGTAACTAACAGACCATGCATTGTTATATACTCGTGTTCTATGGGAATTTTTTTGTGAGGATATTATTCTAGACATTGATTGCTGAAGGGCGAATATAGGTATGTACACATGGTAAGCATTACATGATTTCACTACTTCCAAATATAGAGTTCTCCATATGCACATTTACTTCCCTAATGTATGGTTAGATGAAACCAACAGTGTGGTGCATGTTTCTACATCATGAAAATGAGGAAACTAACATGGCCATTGATACACACTCATATTTAGTAGTAGTATATAGATTACGGTAAGATAAGGAGAATATCCATATATTCCTAACCGTTTGATTATTTAGGGGTACAAATTGGTTGTAATGACATGGTCACAATCGCATGAATTAACTCATTCCAAATATAGCCGATTTATGGCGTCTCTAATACATTACCGTAGTTCTACTCAAATTCTGCTCAAACAGGGATATGCCAATCATCACAAAAAGTTCAAACAGTGTCATGGCATCATCATTAACATGAGACGGAAACAAATTACACGCATCGTCCCAGCAATACGTGGTGCCATCTGCTTTGTCGATCGCGTAGTGATACATCTCCAACGTATCTATAATTTTTGATTGTTCCATGCTATTATATTACCCGTTTTGGATGTTTATGGGCTTTACTCTACACTTTTATATCATTTTTGGGACTAACCTACTAACCTGAGGCCCAGCCCAAATTGCTATTTTCTTGCCTATTTTAGTGTTTCGAAGAAAAGGAATATCAAACGAAGTCCAAACAGAATGAAACCTTCGGGAGCGATCTTTTTGGAACAAATGTGATCCAGTGGACTTGGAGTGGACGTCAAGCAACAGAGGAGGCGGCCACGAGGGTGCCTGGCGTACCCCCTGGGGGTGGGCACACCCCCCACCCTCGTGGGCCCCTCAAGCATCCACCGACCTACTTCTTCCTCCTATATATACCCATGTACCCCAAAAACATCCAGGAGAACCACGAAAAACTATTTCCACTGGCGCAACCTTCTGTATCCGCGAGATCCCATCTTGGAGCCTTCGCCGACGCTCCGCCGGAGGTGGAATCGACCATGGAGGGCCTCTACATCATCTCCAAGGACTCTCCGATGAGTTGTGAGTAGTTTACCACAAACCTTCGGGTCCATAGTTATTAGCTTGATGGCTTCTTCTCTCTCTTTGAATCTCAATACAAAGTTCTCCTCGATCTTCTTGGAGATCTATTCGATGTAACTCTTTTTGCGGTGTGTTTGTCGAGATCTGATGAATTGTGGGTTTATGATCAAGTTTATCTATGATAAATATTTGAATCTCCTTTGAATTCTTTTATGTGTGATTAATTTATCTTTGCAAGTCTCTTCGAATTATCAGTTTGGTTTGGCCTACTAGATTGATCTTTCTTGCAATGGGATAAGTGCTTAGCTTTGGGTTCAATCTTGCGGTGTCTTTTCCCAGTGACAGCAGGGGCAACAAGGCACGTATTATATTGTTGCCATCGAGGATAAAAAGATGGGGTTTATATCATAATGCATGAGTTTATCCCTCTACATCATGTCATCTTTCTTAATGCGTTACTCTGTTCTTATGAACTTAATACTCTAGATGCAGGCAGGAGTTGGTCGATGTGTGGAGTAATAGTAGTAGATGCAGAATCGTTTCGATCTACTTGTCACGGACGTGATGCCTATATACATGATCATGCCTAGATAATCTCATAACTATGCGCTCTTCTATCAATTGCTCGACAGTAATTTGTTCACCCATCGTAATACTTATGATATCTTGAGAGAAGCCACTAGTGAAACCTATGGCCCCCGGGTCTATCTTTTATCATATATATGTTTTCCATCTATCTTTTATTTGCATCTTTTATTTTCCAATCTATATCATAAAAGTAAAAAAAATATTATCATATTATCTCTACCAGATCTCACTTTCGCAAGTGGCCGTGAAGGGATTGACAACCCCTTTATTGCGTTGGTTGCGAGGTTCTTGTTTGTTTGTGTAGGTGCGTGGGACTTTTGAGGAGCCTCCTACTGGATTGAAAACCTTGGTTCTCAAAAACTGAGGGAAATACTTATGCTACTTTGCCGCATCACCCTTTCCTCTTCAAGGAAAACCAATGCAAGCTCAAGACGTAGCAAGAAGGATTTCTGGCGCCGTTGCCGGGGAGGTCTTCGCTCAAGTCAAGACATACCAAGTACCCATCACAAACTCATCTCCCTCGCATTACATTATTTGCCATTTGCCTCTTGTTTTTGTCTCCCCCACTTCACCCTTGCCGTTTTATTCGCCCTCTCTTTCCCAATCTCCTCTCTCTTTTGCTTGCCTTTTTGTTTGCTTGTGTGTTGGATTGCTTGTCACGATGGCGCAAGATAATACCAAATTGTGTGACTTTTCCAATACCAATAATAATGATTTCCTTAGCACTCCAATTGCTCCTCTTAATGATGTTGAGTCTTGTGAAATCAATGCTGCTTTGTAGAATCTTGTTATGAAATATCAATTCTCCGGCCTTCCTAGTGAAGATGCCGCTACTCATCTAAACAACTTTGTTGATTTGCGTGAGATGCAAAAGAAGAAAGATACGGATAATGATATTGTTAAATTGAAGTTATTTCCGTTTTCACTTAGAGATCATGCTAAAATTTGGTTTTCGCCTTTGCCTAAGAATAGTATTGATTCATGGAATAAGTGCAAAGATACTTTTATCTCTAAGTATTTTCCTCCCGCTAAGATCATCTCTCTTAGGAACGATATTATGAATTTTAAACAACTTGATCATGAGCATGTTGCCCAATCTTGGGAAAGAATGAAATTGATGATTCACAATTGCCCTACTCATGGTTTGAGTTTATGGATGATCATACAAAAATTTTATGCCGGTTTGAATTTTGCTTCTAGAAATCTTTTAGATTCGGCTGCGGGAGGCACTTTTATGGAAATCACCTTAGGATAAGCTACTAAACTCCTTGATAACATTATGGCTAATTATTCTCAATGGCACACTGAAAGATCTACTAGTAAAAAAATGCATGCTATAGAAGAAATTAATGTTTTGAGTTTGAGGATGGATGAACTTATGAAATTGTTTGCTACTAAGAGTGCCCCTATTGATCCCAATGATATGCCTTTGTCTACTTTGATTGAGAATAATAATGAATCTTGGGATGTGAATTTTGTTGGTAGGAATAATTTTGGTAACAATGCTTATAGAGGAAACTTTAATCCTAGACTGTTCCCTAGTAATTCCTCTAATAATTATGGTAATTCCTACAACAAATCTTATGGAAATTTTAACAAGATGCCCTCTGATTTTGAGAATAGTATTAAAGAATTTATGATCTCTCAAAAGAATTTTAATGCTTTGCTTGAAGAAAAATTGCTTAAAGTTGATGATTTGGCTAGGAACGTTGATAGGCTTTCACTCGATGTTAACTCTTTGAAACTTAGATCTACTCCACCTAAGCATGATATCAATGAGTCTCTCAAAGCCATGAGAATTTTCATTGATGAGTGCAAAGAAAGAACCGCTAGGTTGCGCGCTAAGAAAGATTGCTTTGTAAAAGCGTGTTCTTCTAGTTTCCATGAAAATAATGATGAAGATCTAAAAGTTATTCATGTGTCCCCTATTAAATCCTTGTTTTGCAGTATGAATCTTGATAATGATGGGACTAGAGATGAGTCAACTTTAGTTAAAAGGCGTCCCAATAATTCGGAGTTTTTAGATCTTGATGCTAAATTTGGTAAAAGTGGGATTGGAGAGGTCAAGACTTCAAATAGCATTGAACCCACTATCTTGGATTTCAAGGAATTTAATTATGATAATTTTTCTTTAATAGATTGTATTTCCTTGTTGCAATCTGTGTTAAATTCTCCGCATGCTTATAGTTAAAATAAAGCTTTTACCAAACATATTGTTGATGCCTTGATGCAATCTTATGAGGAAAAACTTAATTTGGAAGTTTCTATACCTAGACAACTTTATGATGAGTGGGAACCTACTATAAATATTAAAATTAAAGATCACGAGTGCTATGCTTTGTGTGATTTGGGTGCTAGTGTTTCCATGATTCTGAAAACTTTATGTGATATTCTAGGTTTGCATGGTCTTGATGATTGCTCTTTAAATTTGCACCTTGCGGATTCCACCATTAAGAAACCTATGGGAAGGATCAATGATGTTCTTATTGTTGCAAATAGGAATTATGTGCCCATAGATTTTATCGTTCTTGATATAGATTGCAATCTTTCATGTCCTATTATTCTTGGTAGACCTTTCCTTAGAACGATTGGTGCAATTATTGATATGAAGGAAGGGGATATTAGATTCCAATTTCCATTGAGGAAAGGCATGGAACACTTTCCAAGAAATAAAGTCAAATTACCTTATGAATCTATCATGCGAGCTACTTATGAATTGAATGCCAAAGATGGCACTACTTAGATCTATCCTCGCTTTTATGCCTAGCTTGGGGCGTTAAACAATAGAGCTAGTTGGGAGATAACCCAATTTTATTTTTTTCTTGCTTTTTTGCTTCTGTTTAATAATAAATTTTTCATCTAGCTTCTGTTTAGATGTGTTTTCATGTTTTAATTAGTGTTTGTGCCAAGTAGAACCTATAGGATAACCTACGGTGATGGTTAATTTGATTCTGCTGAAAAACAGAAACTTTACACGCACGAAAATAATTTTAGTAATTCACATAAACGTGATTTGGCGTTGATTCTTTTTTCTGTAGATCAATTGAGAAATTTCCCAGGACTTCCTATTTTTTTATGAGTTTTAGAGTTCCAGAAGTATTCGAAGGTTACAGATTGCTACAGTCTGTTCTGTTTTTGACAGATTCTATTTTTCGTGTTTTGTTTGCTTATTTTGATGCATCTATGGCTAGTATCAAGGGGTATGAACCATAGAGAAGTTGGAATAAAGTAGGTTTAACACCAATATAAATAAAGAATGAGTTCATTACAGTACCTTATGTGGTGGTTTTTCTTTCTTGCACTAACGGAGCTTATGAGATTTCCTGTTGAGTTTTGTGTTGTGAAGTTTTCAAGATTTGGGTAAAGATTTGATGGACTATGGAATAAGGAGTGGCAAGAGCCTAAGCTTGGGGATGCCCATGGCACCCCAAGATATTCAATGATAACCAAAAGCCTAAGCTTGGGGATGCCCCGGAGGCATCCCCTCTTTCGTCTTCGTCTATCGGTAACTTTACTTGGAGCTATATTTTTATTTGCCACATGATATGTGTTTTGCTTGGAGCGTTATGTATGATATGAGTCTTTGCTTTTTAGATTTCCACAATAATCCTTGCTGTACACACCTTTTGGGAGAAACCCACATGATTTAGAATTTATTAGAATAGTCTATGTGCTTCACTTATATCTTTTGAGCTAGATAGTTTTGCTCTATGTGCTTCACTTATATTTTTTAGAGCACGACGGTGGTTTAATTTTGAAGAAATTGTTGATCTCTCATGCTTCACTTATATTATTTTGAGAGTCTTTTAGAACAGCATGGTATTTGCTATGGCTATAAATTTGGTCCTAGAATGATGAGCATCCAAGTTGGGTATAATAAAAACTATCATAGAAAGTGCATTAAACACTAGGATCAATTTGATGCTTGATAATTGTTTTGAGATATAAAGGTGGTAATGTTAGAGTCATGCTAGTTGGGTAATTATGAAATTGAGAAATACTTGCGTTGAAGTTGGCAAGTCCCGTAGCATGCACGTATGGTAAAAGTTGTGTGACAAATTTATTGCATGGGGTGCTCTTTTAATTGTCTTCCTTATGAGTGGAGGTCGGGATCGCGCGATGGTTAACTCCTACCAACCCATCCCCTAGGAGCATGAGTAGTAGTACTTTGCTTCGAGGGCAAGTAGACTTTTGCAATAAGTATATGAGTTCTTTATGACTAATGTGAGTCCATGGACATACGCACACTCACCCTTCTACTTTGCTAGCCTCTATTATGCCGCGCAACCTTCGCCGGTATCATGCACCCATTATTTACCTTCCTCAAAACAGCCACCATACCTACCTATTATGGCATTTCCATAGCCATTCCGAGATATATTGCCATGCAACTCTCCACCGTTCCGTTTATTATGACACGCTCCATCATTGTCATATTGCTCTTTGCATGATCATGTAGTTGACATCGTATTTGTGGCAAGATCACCTTCATAATTTTTCATACATGTCACTCTTGATTCATTGCATATCCCGGTACACCGCCGGAGGCATACACATAGAGTCATATTTTGTTCTAAGTATTGAGTTGTAATTCTTGAGTTGTAAACCAATAAAAGTGTGATGATCTTCATTATTAGAGCATTGTCCCAAGTGAGGAAAGGATGATGGAGACTATGATTCCCCCACAAGTCGGGATGAGACTTCGAAATTTATAAAAAAAGAGGCCAAAGAGCCCACCAAATAAAAAAGAGAGGCCAAAGAGCCCACCAAATAAAAAAAATGAGAGAAAAGATAGAAGGGACAATGCTACTATCTCTTTTCCACACTTGTGCTTCAAAATAGCACCATGATCTTCATGATAGAGAGTCTGTTATGTTGTCACTTTCATATACTAGTGGGAATTTTTGATTATAGAACTTGGCTTGTATATTCCAATGATGGGCTTCCTCAAAATGCCCTAGGTCTTCATGAGCAAGCGAGTTGGATGCACACCCACTTAGTTTCTTTTGTTGAGCTTTCATATATTTATAGCTCTAGTGCATCCATTGCATGGCAATCCCTACTCACTCACATTGATATCTATTAATGGGCATCTCCATATCCCGTTGATACGCCTAGTTGATGTGATACTATCTTCTCCCTTTTTGTCTTCACAACCACCATATACCACATATAGTGCTATGTCCATGGCTTGCGCTCATGTATTGCATAAGAGTTGAAAAAGCTGAAGCACGTTAAAAAGTATGAACCAATTGGTTGGCTGAAACTGGGTTTGTGCATGATGAAAGTATTTTGTGTAATGAAAATGAAGCATGGCATAACTATATGATTTTGTAGGGATGAGCTTTCTTTGGCTATGCTATTTTGATAAGACATGATTATTTGTTAGTATGCTTCAAGTATTACTATTTTTATGTTTTATAAGCTTTTATCTTGAATCATTTGGATCTGAACAATCATGCCACAATAAAGAAAATTACATTGAGAATTATGCTAGGTACCATTCCACATCAAAAATTCTGTTTTTATCATTTACCTACTCGAGGACGAGTAGGAATTAAGCTTGGGGATGCTTGATACGTCTCCAACGTATCTATAATTTTTGATTGTTACATGCTATTATATTACCCGTTTTGGATGTTTATGGGCTTTACTCTACACTTTTATATCATTTTTGGGACTAACCTACTAACCGGAGGCCCGACCCGAATTGCTGTTTTTTTACCTATTTCAGTGTTTTGAAGGAAAGGAATATCAAACGGAGTCCAAACGGAATGAAACCTTGTGGAGCGATCTTTTTGGAACAAACGTGATCCAGGGGACTTGGAGTGGATGTCAAGCAACAGAGGGGGAGGCCACGAGGGTGCCCGGCGCGCCCCCTGGGGTGGGCGCGCCCCCCACTCTCGTGGGCCCCTCGAGCATCCACCGACCTACTTCTTCCTCCTATATATACCCATGTACCCCGAAAACATCCAGGAGCACCACAAAAAACTATTTCCACTGCCGCAACCTTCTGTATCCGCGAGATCCCATCTTGATCCTTCGCCAGTGCTCCGCCGGAGGGGGAATCGACCACGGAGGGCTTCTACATCATATCCAAGGCCTCTCCGATGAGTTGTGAGTAGTTTACCATAGACCTTCGGGTCCATAGTTATTAGCTTGATGACTTCTTCTCTCTCTTTGAATCTCAATACAAAGTTCTCCTCGATCTTCTTGGAGATCTATTCGATGTAACTCTTTTTGCGGTGTGTTTGTCGAGATCCGATGAATTGTGGGTTTATGATCAAGTTTATCTATGGGAAATATTTGAATATCCTTTGAATTCTTTTATGTGTGATTAAGTTATCTTTGCAAGTCTCTTTGAATTATCAGTTTGGTTTGGCCTACTAGATTGATCTTTCTTGCAATGCGAGAAGTTCTTAGCTTTGGGTTCAATCTTGCGGTGTCCTTTCCCAGTGACAGCAGGGGCAGCATGGCACGTATTGTATTGTTGCCATCGAGGATAAAAAGATGGGGTTTATATCATATTGCATGAGTTTATACCTCTACATCATGTCATCCTTCTTAATGCGTTATTCTGTTCTTATGAACTTAATACTCTAGATGTAGGCAGGAGTCGGTCGATGTGTGGAGTAATAGTAGTAGATGCATAATCGTTTCGATCTACTTGTCAGGGACGTGATGCCTATATACATGATCATGCCTAGATAACCTCATAACTATGCGCTTTTCTATCAATTGCTCGACAGTAATTTGTTCACCCACCGTAATACTTATGCTATCTTGAGAGAAGCCACTAGTGAAACCTATGGCCCCCGGGTCTATCTTTTATCATATAAGTTTTCCATCTATCTTTTATTTGCATCATTTATTTTCCAATCTATATCATAAAAATAGAAAAAATATTTATCTTATCATATTATCTCTATCAGATCTCACTTTCGCAAGTGGCCGTGAAGGGATTGACAAACCCTTTATTGCGTTGGTTGCAAGGTTCTTGTTTGTTTGTGTAGGTGCGTGGGACTTTTGAGGAGCCTCCTACTGGATTGATACCTTGGTTCTGAAAAACTGAGGGAAATACTTACACTACTTTGCTGCATCACCCTTTCCTCTTCAAGGAAAACCAAAGCAAGCTCAAGACGTAGCACGTAGCTGATGCCATTGTGTTCAATAGCATCACAGAAGTGTGTATCAACTTTGATGATGATCCACTGCGAGCTGAGTTGTCTCCAGCTAAAGAAGGCACCGGCGTAAAGATAGGCGAGTCCGCGATCGAACAAGGAAATTAGCTTGAAGTCTGCGTAATTCGCATGTCGTGTGGGCACTTGGCAGATTACAATCTTCTGCAAAACAAGGTCCGTCCAACTGGCGTGGTAATCTAGACGACTTGGACCATGATGGTAAAACTCTATATAATCCAACGGAGGAAGGATAATCTCATGGGAGGTTTGGAAGTTCATGAGCACCAACTTTTTACCGTCTTCTTTGAAGGCAGCCATCCAGTGGGAGTTCATGCCGACCCAGTACATACCTGCCAAGAAGTTTCGGGCGATGGTGATTGGATCGAAGTCGAGGGAAATGATGTACGACGGCCCAATACATACCTGCAAAGAAGTTTCAGCTAATGGAGATTGGATTCAAGTCGAGGGGCATCATGTACGCCTCCGTATCATGGTGAGCAAATATCGCAAGGCCAGATAGCATCAAGCAGGGTGTCTTGAAAAGCTTAGGCCTCGCTTCGACGATGGCCGTGTGTGCATGTCCCTCGAGCATGCAGCCAGCCGCAGGGCACTCAACATATCCATACACGAACAACAGAGGTCGAGGATGTCACTGGGGAGATTGCTCCAATCGCGGATCATATGGATGCTGTGCGGTTCGCGTTCGGCCATGGTGGAGTTTGGAAGGTGGGGTGTTTTTGGGGGCTTGATTTATGGGGGAGAAGGCTATCGGTGCTGGAGCGGCTAGCGAGGGAATAGTGGTACTGGGGGAGGCGAGCGAGGCGACGGTACACGTGGGCACAGTGAGATGGATACGAAGATGGAGATGGAGTGGTGCTATGGGAGGGGAGAGGTAGGCGAGGCATGCTAATATGCTATACAACGGCGGTGACAGACTGCACAGTGCACAGGGTGAGGCTGACTTTGGTAATCCGAACACGCCGCCTGGACTAGTGTCAGGCACAGGGTGTTGTCACTTCACTGTGAGGACCGGATGAATAGTATTTTGACCATCAAGTGTACCACAGTTGTACTACTACTACTAGTAATAGGAACATGAGTACTCCAGTACTGTATAGTGGAAACAAGTCTCCCGTGCTAGCATGCCTGTTCAGTTCATCCTCCAGGTATCATCCATATTACGAGCAGAACCAAATTCTCGTGCATGCGAAAGCACGAAGATGGGCCTTTTCTTTTTTGAGGATAATCGTGTATTCCTTAACCAGAGAATGTTGTGTCTCCCACGCACGCGCCAATATCCATCTGAACCAGCTACGCCACATTTTTTATCTGTTTGCATAGGTCCCACCTATCAGGAAAGGTGCAGAAATAAAAAGGAATCATAAAATGTCTCAGCACGGTGATTCAAAAGAGTGACCTCAACTAGCCAGTGGCACATGTAGCGCTAGAAGGATGGGCACGTACGCGAACAGGTACGACTCCACAGTCTACCCGCATAGCCTTTTCGTTTAGTCTACCTAGCCGTCTAATCAACTACCTGCATGCCACTTCTCCCATTTACTTCTCCATCGGGAACCGATTTTCCTCGGCTTCTTCACCTCCCCTTAGTCTTCATTTGCATCCAAACCCCAATACGTTCACATTGTTTTAACCTCTTCACATACTCCTGGAGTAATTCCGAAGCCCCTTTAAATAATCATCTACTTCAGTTAGACTAGCCATCTAATCCTAATTCTCCAAACCATAGCCCTCCCTTCCAGCGGTTCCAAATGGCGAAAGAGATCGAGATGCAGGTTTTTAGCGTCCAACATGTCCTCGCCGAAGGCTCGTTGAGCATAGTTGCCACCGTCACCGTCCACCCAAGGGTTGTTCGGAAGTGGATCAACAATGTATCCAACTCCCTCGAAAAGGTAGAGATGAGGGTCATCGGTCTCGACGCAGAGTACATGGAGCGTGCCACTGGGAAGATCCAACGCGCCGCCGTCCTTCAGCTGTGCCTCGAAGATGATGTTTTCGTGTACCACATCATACACGCGCCCTCCATACCAGGTGAGGTTCATGATTTCTTGTCTCGGGAGGACATATACTTCTGTGGGGCAGCCATCGAAGGGGACAAACAGAAGTTGGCGCCGTACAACCTTTGATTTGAAAAGCATCGCTGACCTACAAACCAGAATCAAAATTCCTGTAGAAGATTGTGATAAACAGACACCATCCCTATTCAATGTAGCAAATTTTGTGCTCGGTACAAATCTTCAGAAGGGTGATGAGACGCTGGCATTAAGGTCGTCTGGATGGGAGAATTATCCCTTGATGTACGAGCAAATAAAATATGTTGCCCTCGTGCCCGTGTGAGTTTCAAGATAGCTGCAAGGTCCAACGAGCTTGTTGCAAAGCTGTCTCCCACAGAAAATCAGAAGAAGAAGAAGAAGAAGAGGAAGAAGAAGAAGAAGAAAAGGCTGCACCAGCAGCAGGGCATTATGGATGGATGAACTATTTCCTCTCTTGTAAAAAAAATTATTCCTTCTCGGTGTATATTGATATAGATGGACTATTTCGATGGTGTGCATGTCTTTGGAACAAGTTGTAGCATGGGTCCGCTTGACTATAAGGAACTATTTATCCACCTAGCTTTCTCTACTACTCCTTCCAGTGATCGGTATGCAATGCATGTGTCCGTAGACATGACAGCTTGTCCATGGAAGTTCAACTACGACGACTATCACGTTTCATCCACTACCACTCGCGTTTCCCACGACGCTGCTCCAACCCATGGCACCACGTCCCCCGACGTGCGCCTCACCCCTCTCGGCCGCACCGCCCCTCTGCCTTTGTGTGCATGACATGTGGGCCACCTTAAATGCGGCGAGCATCAAGTTTCTACCACAGACACACGTGATTCCCGCGATGCCACTCAAACCCATGACACCACACGTCCCCCGACCTGTGGCTCACCCCTCCCGGCCCCACTGCCCCTCTACCTTTGGGAGCATTACATGAGGATCAGCCACCTATCGGGTCCACATGTTATTGACTCAAAGGCAGGTGTAGTAAGGCGCTGAAGCTCTGTCCCGAGGGCCCTGAGAGGGAAATGTAACTCCTGCGCCAGGCCTTGTGGTGCTAGCACTGCACGAACTCGTTCCAAACTTGAGATTTGTTTCTTTACTATACATGCACGCAACGATTTAATGGACATTGTAATCTCAACATGTGATAGGGAGCTCTAAATTTGAATTTGAAACTTATAAAACGAAAAGATTCAAAACAAATAAACTGGGAGAGAGGGAGTATACTGTAGGCTGTGTCCCATACGAAACAAGTCCCCTGGTTTGTCACCATGAAGATGCGGTTAGAAAGGAGCACAACGTCTTTGTACTCGTACGTCAACAAATTGACCACAGACAGCATGATCCACCTTTGACCGCCATGTGCAAGGGTCGTGCTATCTTCTTCAATCTCACAGTGGTTCCATCGTATCAATTCATGTGGTGGCCCGTTGCATGGCTGATCCCAATGTTGGACAAAGGTTCTACGGGAACGGTGTCACCATTGTAAATGTTGTGCAAATTGATGTTGGTACCCTCTCGTACATATGCAAGCCAATCTCCACTCGCACCGAGCCTAATCTGTGAAATAGTAGGCAGGGGGAGAATTAAGAAATGGACACAGAAGTAGTCTTGAGAATGCATTTACTATGTGATCAAACTCATTTTACCTGCTCATCGAAGGAAATCCGAGTGCCCCTCAACGTTGGCATCTCAAGGGGTGTCAACTTGCAACTACGGCCACGCCGCGCTGGAGAGACCCCCAAGGAAACATCCTCATGCGTTCCACGGAACATCAAGATTCATTTGTATGAGTAGTTTATCTTGTGAGAGAAAAGGATGAACGAGGGAAGGCCTCTAGAGATAGAGATAGAGACTACTACTACCAATGTGCTGGCCCGTGTGTTGCAATGTATCCAAAGTACTCCCTCCATCCCAAAATAAGTGTCTTAACTTTATACTAACTTCAATACAAAGTTGAACTAAGCTTGAGACACTTATTTTGGGATGGAGGGAGTAGTAGAATAATACTTGTTCATGTGCTTGAAATATAAACACTCTAGTTTTGATATACATGTGTCAGCAGACATGACAGCTTGTCCATGGAAGTTGAACCACGGCGACCTTCATGTTTCTTGTTTCTACCACTGCCACACCCACACGCGATTCCCATGACACCGCTCCAACCCACGGCACGACGTACCCTGATGTGGACATGGATCCTCTGACATGGCTATCACTGCCTTACCCTGCCTTTCCTTCGCTGATAGGTGGGACCCACGCTTGGGGGGACCCACATGTCAGTGACCCAATGGTAGGATTGTTCATGTCAGGGGATCCTCATCCCCCGACGTGCGACTCATCCCTCTCGGCCCCACCGCTCCTCTGCCTTTGTGTGCATGACATGCGGGCCAGCTGAACTGCGGTGACCATCAACTTTCTACCACAGCCAAACCCGATTGGACGCGGTTTGTCTGCTCCGCTGCTATGCTCCAATCCGTATTCCCGCACCATCGAATTTTCATCAAGTGGCTGTGACACATTTCGTCCCAGGCATCAATCCTTAGCTGGAGTACTTTTGTACTATAGGTAGTACCCGCCGGTGTGGCCATCTATGCCTCGTAACGCCCCGACGCCCAGCTGTGGCACCCTTGCCACGGCCACGCCACCACCGACCGGTTCATCTCGAACGAGTGAGTCACGAACCATGCCACCACCATGAGAATGACATGTGGGCCAGCCACATTTAAGGTTTGCATGTCATTGACTCATAGGCCGGTGCACTAAGCCACTGAAGCTCGGTCCCGTGGGCCCCGAGAGGGAAATGTAACTCTTGTGGCAGGCCTTGTGGTGCTCCCGTAGTACGAGCTCGTGCCAAACCCAGAATTTGTTTCTTACTACTACCAACTAGTAAGTTACACGTGCATTGCATGCATGAGATTCTGGTGGTTTGTGCATTATGCTTGGAGTCTTATAGATTCTACATGTGGCAGAATCTGGTGGAATGTAGATAATATCCAACGGCCAGTAGTGGTCGGATTTGCCATCTTTGTACCGTCGGATTGGCTTCATCCAACGACCAACTTTCAAAGTTATTCACACACTATATAGGGGTATAGATGTTTGGTTTGCAGCCTGAGGTTGCCACGCCTAAGCTTAGGCGTGCCACAATATCTTAGGCATGCGTTTGGTTCATTGCCACACTTGTGGCTTGCCACACTTTTCTAGCTACATGGTCCACATGTCATAGACTCAACTTCTTGCCACACTTGTGGTGGCCATTTTGTTAGCCACATTTTTTGTGGCAGACACAGTTTGCCTAAGCTTAGTTGTGGCAAAGTTAGTCATGAACCAAACAGACCCTAAGTTCAACCATGGAGTCTTCTAGATTCTAGATGTGGCGGAATCTGGTGGAATGTAGAATATATCCAACGGCCAGTAGTGCTTGGATTTTCCATCTTTGTACCGTCGGATTGGCTTCATCCAACGACCAACTTTCAAAGCTATTCACACACTATATAGGGGTATAGATGTTTGGTTTGCAACCTAAGGTTGCCACGCCTAAGCTTGGTCGTGCTACAATATCTTAGGCATGTGTTTAGTTCATTGCCACACTTGTGGCTTGCCACACTTTTCTAGCTACATGATCCACATGTCATAGACTCAACTTCTTGCCAAATCTTGCTACACTTGTGGTGGCCATTTTGTTAGCCACACTTTTTGTGGCAGACACACTTTGCCTAAGCTTAGTTGTGGAAAATTTAGTCATGAACCAAATAGACCCTAAGTTCAACCACGGAGTCTTCTAGATTCTACATGTCACAGAATCTGGTGGAATGTAGATGATATCCAACGGCTAGTAATGCTCGGATTTGCCATATTTGTACCGTCGGATTGGCTTCATCCAACGACCAACTTTCAAAGTTATTCACACACTATATAGGGGTATAGATATTTGGTTTGCATCCTTAAGGTCAACCATGGAGTCTTCTAGATTCTACATGTGGCAGAATCTGGTGGAATGTAGATGATATCCAACGGCCAGTAGTGCTTGGATTTGCCATCTTTGTACCGTCGGATTGGCTTCATCCAACGACCAACTTTCAAAGTTATTCACACACTATATAGGGGGTATAGATATAGATGTGCCGGCCTGTGCGTTGCAATGGATCCAAAGTATATCTATTTAGTGGAGTGCACTCTGAACACATTATCTATTTAATTTTCTATAACCTTCCGTAGCCATGCAACCAAGCCACATAAGCTTCATGGGTGCCCCCCACATCATATTATTCATACTACGTTGACTGAAAAAAGATAAATCACCCAAAACAAGATCTTCCCATTTTTTGTTCCTACGATGTTGTGCCGTGCATGTACCTAGTTGTATAGTGGTAGTATTAGTTGTATAGTACAAACTTGGTACTAGTAGGAGTAGTAGTACGGAATGCTCCTACCCTATCAACGAGCCCCATCTGACACCAAATTTCTTAGGTTCCGTGCTACAGCTAGATCTTCCCCTCGTTTCTGTTTTCCAACCCGGCGGTAGGCGGGGTGCGGTTTGCTAATAGTCGGTTTGCTCAACGGCGGTCCCACATGAAAGTGAAAAGGCTAGGCAACACGCCTTCCCTAAGCTATGTGTCGTGCCGGACGGGCCGTGGAGTACCCCCGATTCCCGGGCGTGTGGGGGTGCGATGCGAATGCGGCAGGCCTTTTCCTTTTACTAGCAATGTGCCCGTGCGTTGCGACGGATCCAAAGTAGTAGAATAGTAGTACTTGTTCACAAACTTGAAAGAAATCACTCTTGTTTTCATATACTCCTAATATATTACTTTTCACACAAAATATATTTCTTAGGCTGTTTTGATGAGGTGAGGGAGGGATGTGGTTGCTTTCAAGATAATAAGGGCTTTTCTGCAAATTGGAACAGAGAAGTGGACTATTGTTGCAAAAAATGCCACAACTTACCTCACAGCCGTTAGATGCAGATCTAATGGTTAGAAACAACGGATGGCAGACACACCACCATCACCAACTGGAGTCTTTTATTTATAGGAGTAGGAGTAGAGAAACATTTATAAATTATAACATTTGGTTCTGCTCCTTGGCACCGATAGATAGAAATAACGATTGGAAATGCTAGGGCGGGGCTATTTCTGCCAGATAAGCAGGGTACGTAGTAGCTAGGTTGGCGCATCGTCGGTTTGGTCACATGCGGTCCGACATGTTCTAGTGTTTCTAGCAAGATGCCCGTGCATTGCACGAAGTTGATGGAAAACGTAAGCACAACTTATAAATTGATGGATGGAGTACTAGTTACAGTGATGCATATAATTAAGCAAAGGGATCGCACATGTCGGTATTGAATGGAACGAGAATGCAATAGCACAATAAGAATTAAGGCCATGATGATGTGATCACAGTGGTGGTTACAGGAGGCAAGAAGAAAGATGCATCCATCAACGTACAACCTCCTCCTCCTCAACTTAGTGCGCCGGGCTACCGACCAGCAGCTAAGGAGCGACGACTTTTGTGGCGAGGTCAAGGTGCTTCTCAGCAAAGGCATCCAAGGTTTCCAGCCGGTTGAGGAAGGCCAATATCGTAGCGTCCTCACTGGCCTTATAGATACCTATGTACATGATTTGCTCGTACATGTGAATATGTAGGTCGATGAATTCTTGCAGGGTGAGGCACCTCGCGGCGAGCGCGACCTCTAGGTGGAAATTCTTCATGGCGTCAGTGGGCAGTCGTAGGGCCACCAGTGCTTGAAAGAGGTTCCGGCCATGGAGGCCGATTAGGGTGGCAGGCAATGAGGAGCCCGGGTGCATGGGCTGGAGGAGTACGACGATGTCGTCCGCGAGCTTGTTGAGGACGGTGAACTTGTTGGTGGTGGCAACGATCATCTGGTCCAACTGAGAGTCGTAGTTGGCATTGACGACGGCCATCCACCAGCCGGTCTCCAACACCGTCTGGAGACGATCCTCGGCGCCATGCTGCAGGCCGGTGTCGTGGACCATATGGCACAACCGCTGGCCGCTCGCGCGCATCGCTGCCATGGGTCTGGAGTGAGCACTTTTGCGCTTAGTGTAGGTGCTTAGGCAAATGCTTAGGTGCGTATGATGTGGTAGATGCATTGGGATGGAGGGGGGCCTTTATATGAGGGCAAACTGCGTTGCATTCACATCGTGCAGCCTCTTTTCCCGGTCCTCCTCCCATTACTTCCCTCGTGCATTAATTGAAGGATGATGCATTGGCCGTTCAACATTTCGGGAACCACTACCCCCTCCCTCGTCTGCATTAAAGCCGTAACGGGAACTGCACCGCCCGCTGTCAAATCAAATAGTACTGCGTCGCCTGCTGCATGCCTGGCTGAACACGCCTACTCGCCTCCATCAAACCCCTCCATTAAACGCGCATGCAAACTAAGAAACCTACTCTGGCCACACGTCCATTCATGAGCGAGCCGAAATTACAACACTGGTTGAGCTCCTCCCGTCCGCCCTTAGTTTAAACGAGGCCAGGCGCCGGCCAAGCTTCTACCGTCCGCCCTCTATTTAAACGAGGGCAGACAGACAGCGGGCAAGAATCGCACCCCTCCACCGCCCCCCATCTCCTCCACCATTGGAGCCGTTCTCCGGCATACTACCCGGCTGGGTGGCCCGCCGAGCCCTCCGGATACGGGCGAGGTCGCTCGGTGCTTCACCAACCCCGCTTGGCCCGACGGAGCCAATTGCCGCCCCAAGCAGGCGCGTGGTTCAGCAACTCGCCGCTCTAGTTCAACTTGATGAGGAGTGGCGAGTTGCTCCACACCGACACGGTGGCGAGCACGCCAGTACGAGCGTCGTCGCTGCCGCATCGTACCGCGCCACTAGTGTCTGTGGTGGCCATGCCTCCCGTGCCCGCGGCAGCACCATGCAGGCAGAGACAGAAGTCGGGTGCATGGAAAGCGGCGAGTCTGTGGCCAGCTTCTTCGTGTCCGCCGCTATCATCGAGGAGAAGTAGAACACGGGAGGCTGCTGCCACTTGGGTCCCATGAAGGCCACTGCCAAGGCGACGACTGCGCATTTAGGTGGTTTCTTTGCTGCTTCGTCTCTTCTGAGGACCTTCGTCGACCCCGCAAGTGTCTTCCGGACATGAGGAAGACAAAGGGATCCGCGGGCGGCCATTTAGATTATGTACTCCCTCTCCAGATGGCGGGAAATATTTGTTGTGAGAATGGATAAATTGTATGTACCTATAACTAAAATAAGTCTAGATACATCCATTTCTAGGACAAGTATTTCTGAACGGAGGGAGTATTAATTATACCAAGAGAGCCGGATTAGCACCGCTTAGTTCACGTAAACGTAATGAAATCCATCATGTTTATATTAAGATCCGGCTTTTTTATACAAAATACTTCATGCTTATATGAAATCAGTCTGTGTTTGCACGGATTTCATCTGGTTGTTTAGAGTTGTGAAAATGTATGCCGTTGGCGTTTGATGTCGTCCTCCGCGGAAGGAAGCGGGAGGAAATTTGCCGGCTACTGTTGGAGATGCTCTTATGCTGGAAATAATAGAGTAACATCCAATCCATTTGAGTTAATTGCGTGTATGATTGTCCCTCTATAAAAAGTTAATTGCATGTACAGTGTACACGTGACTTGCAGGGTGGCTATAGCTTCGTACAGAAAGTTAAAAAGAAACAAGTCCATCCTTAATCTTGTATTGTAAGTACTTTGTGGGTTCCACTGTCAGTACAGTAGCGAAAGAAGTATATGTTAAATATGTAATATATAATATAAAAATCTAAAGTTAAAGACAAAATTCAAACTCAGGTCATCGCGTTGCGAGCATCCGACGCTGACCAGTCCAGCACATTTTTGTTGTAGACCATGCTGGAGATATATCTCCATGCATGTCTAGTCTTATACTCCATCCGTTCCTAAATACTTGTCTTTTTCAGATTTCAAATGGACTACCACATATGGATGTGTATGTAGACATATTTTAGAGTGTAGATTCACTCATTTTGCTCCGTATGTAGTCACTTGTTTAAATCTCTAAAAGACAAATATTTAGGAACGAAGGGAGTAGAAAACAGAGTTGGTGATGATGGTGTGCGTGCCATCCTGCAATAATATAGGCCGTCGGATTTCTATCTAACGGATAGGAAGGAAACTATGGCAATTTTGCAAAAATATACCCATACCCCTCTCCACATTCGCAAATAAGGCCTTCCCTCATTCATCCTTTTCTCACACAAGATAAACTACTCATACAAATGCATCTTGATGTTCCGCGCAA
>NC_041385.1:144387332-144387656 GCF_002162155.2 Triticum dicoccoides
GCACGGGCATCTAGCTAGTTTCTTTTAAAATAGTTACTGTGATAAGTGGGTTGAAGTGATATATTTTATGTCTGCCCCGAACGATTTCAGATTCACTAGTAGTAACAAAGAAAAGGTTGCCTTGTTAATTAACAGAAAACAGTGTGAAAACTATCACATGAGGCCGGTAAAAACGAGGCACACTGGGTTCAGCGTCATCGTCACTACAGCTGTGCGTGCGTGAGAAGTGTACATATCGAGGGGGCTACTGAGCAAGGCACAGAGACACAATGTTTGAGAGAGAAACCAATTGACAGATTACGATCAGATCGAGTTCTCACCCTT
>NC_041385.1:144387824-144398543 GCF_002162155.2 Triticum dicoccoides
GTGTGTGTGTGTGTGTGTGTTTGAAAGAGGAGTAGATAGATTACTATCAAGATCGAGGTGCCACCCTACTCCTTCGGTGTCGGGTAGCGTGTGTGTGTGTGTGTGTTTGAGAGAGAAGCCAGTCGATAGATTAGTATCAAGATCGAGGTGTCACCCTACTCCTTCGGTGTTGGGAAGTGTGTATGTGTGGGTGTGTGTGGGGGGGGGGGCAGTGACACTTACATATCTCTACTCTTATAAAAACAGAGTTGGTGATGATGGTGTTCCCGCCATCCTGCAATATAGGCCATCCGATTTATATCCGACGGGTAGGAAGGAAACTATGGCAATTTTGCAAAAAGATACCCACACCCCTCTCCACATTTGCAAATAAGGCATTACCTCGTTCATCCTTTTATCCCACAAGATAAACTACTCATACAAATGCATCTTGATGTTCCATGCAACGCATGGGCATCTTGCTAGTAGGGAGAAGGAGTTTGTGTGACACATATCTAGCTACATTAAGGGATAGGCAGATAGCATGTGGGCGAGGCATACTTAAAGCATCACGAAGATAAACAAACGGTGTGCATGCAAGTGCCAAAAAATGAAGCGATAAACAATGTGTACACGCGCGCACGCGTGTGTGTGTTTGTGTGTGATAGAGAGAGAGAGAGGGAGAGAGAGAGAGAGAGAGAGCGAAATCTCGAAACAAAAGGTGCTCTGCTGGAATCCCATTGTATGTATTCATATGGTTCCGGAACTCGAGTTAACCTTAGGCATATGTGTGAGAGACATAATTATACTTTGAGACATTAGTGGCTGTGGGTGGGCGGAATTAAAGGGGTGGACGTGTTCGACAGAGAGAGAGTGTGTGTTTCTATGTGAGAGACTTGTAGGACGGGGTAGAAAGACGAATTCTAACCTTGACGGAGGGAGAGAAATACATGAAGTGCGCGTGTGTGATTCCCTTGCCCACAGGGAAATGAGATATGTATGCGTGTGAGAGAGATTGCACAATTCATTCACGTATCACTATCTAGCGATCGTGTACGTGCATTGCTTGAACATAAATCAATATTTACTTCGTATCATGGACAAAGGTACAATATCGATTCAACGCTATAAAGATTGGACACTCACATATCACATTTTTTTTCTATCTAAGGGCCAGTTCGGTAGCTCGCTAGCTCCCAGCTTCCACGACTCCGCGAGGGAAGCTGGCCCGAACGGCCCAGCTCCAGGAAGCTGGCTTCCCAGATCGAAGCAGCATCGATGTACAAAAACTTGGAGCTGCAGTTTTGTCGATCCCAGAAGCTGGATTCCTGGAGTTGGCGTTATTTACGATCGGATGCCACCGCGAAGTGCCTCACGTACCGGTTCATTATGTTTCCCTCCGATTTGGGGCAAGCCCATCATCTCTCGTCCTGTTTCACACCGATCCTACCCGTTGAGCCGACTGGGCTCCAGCCCGCTCAGGCAGGCCGGTCTGCTAGCGCGACGAGAAGCCGAAGTGATCGAGCCGAACGGTTTTCCATCGATCCCGATTCCTGGAAGAAGTTGGCGATGGAAAATAGAAGCTGGATTTGAGGATTTCCTGGAGCCAGGGAGTTACTGAATAGGCCCTAAATAAACATTTTCAGTTGTGCATGCCAAAGTTACAGTGATGTTTCTTCAAACAACCAATTTAGCTATCATGTACATGCACCATTGTTACTCTTGCATTCAAATTCATTAGTCTTGGATGATTTAAGGTTCTATTATGAAGTAATATATGTAATATTCATATATGAATTCAATGGGTACGCAATTTATGAAATTGAGGTTATGTAATCATATGAGGTAACACTTTTAAGTAGCGGACTACAATATCCATTTCTTTTTCTGCACCTCTACACTAACACGTCAATGCATTATGTTTAAAGTAAATAACCAATGGCACTAAATTATCTATTTACACGAGAAATACATAGGCTGAGTGTTTGATCCCTTTTTTGTGAACGCGCCACTACACCCATACGATTGGCCGCGCCCGTGTGAACGTCCAAGTTATCAGTGCATCATCTCGAGTTATTGTCTTTTTTTCTGGGGTGGACTTCACACAAGTTATTAATTGCTGATGCGTGCCCCGTGTACACAGTCTCGCATGACTTTCCCACTAGCACGTTCCAAAATTAGTTGAAACTGGATATGAACGATCCAGCGGGCGGCAAAATCTCCCGCCTCCTTCTAAAATTTCCGCCACCTAGTCTTTAGCATGCGAAATTCCCCTTTTGTCCTTGGTGCACGGAGACCAACAGTTACAATACCGACCTCATCTACATAATAGGTCGGGGCTGCTTTGTAACTTCTGGTTTCCCCCACCACACAGCACCCCCATTTCCTCTCCCCCTCCCCCCAAAATGACTAACTCCACAGCACCAGAGCATCTTACACCACGCCGTCCGTACTTCGTCGGCCTTTCTACCCCTCCCCTCTCGAAACCCTAGATTGCTCATCCACCGGTGTACCAGAGCCCATTCACTGCCAATGGCATCCACCTCGCCGGATCTACTTCTGCGGCCGCATCTACCCCTCCCACCTCCCCTAGAAACAAGTAGACTGCTCATCCACCACTGTACCACAGCCCATTCAGTGTCGGCCTTGTCCACGACACCGGATCTTCTTCGCCGGTACTCTCATCAACCCTAGCGCATCTGTAGCAGCTCATTCATACTCCCCACAGGAGACGCTTCGTCCACACACCCACCGGAGCCACCCCACCGATGCCCCCGTCGATGGCCTCTGATCCTCTTCGCCGACACCTTCCTCAACCCTATCGGAGCCGCTTCGCCGACACCATCGTCAAACCTACCGGATTAGCTTCGCCTATACCATTCCCAACCCTACCCGGGCCGCTTTGCCAACTCATAAGTCCATAGACTTAGATCCGCTTCCTCACGCCCTCATCCAACCTACGAGAGCAGCTTCTGACGCCCCGTCCATGGCTGCAGATCCGCATCGTCGACACCATCCTTAACCCAACCATCATAGCGGCTTCACTGACACCCTCATCCACGGCCATAGATCCGCTTCGCCAACACCATAGTCCATCCTACCGGAGCCGCTCCACAAACACCCTACTCGACGGTTCTAGATCTCCTTACCGGACCCCGACAGCTAGCGCAGCGTCATCACCCTTGACGTTTCTAACCTGATTCCCACCGTCTGGCAAGATGCCAAGCACCCGCCACAGCCTAGGTACTTGTCACCTTTAAACCCGTCCAGCATCACCTGCCCGATGTACTTCAAATATACTAACAGGTCGTTGTTACCTATTATGCAGCTGGCAAAAACTACAAGGACGATGTTTCTTCTGGATCTAACAGCTTGGCCAACCAAGATCCTGGACTAAGTCATTGCTATGATCTTGTAAGTGCGTCTCTGTCTCTTGTATTGTTCTGTGCCTGCCAGCGTGCTTTGCTAGGATTTTCGACCAGTGATCCCTTTGTGTAGACAATGATTTCTACTACTGGCTGCTAAATTAGATATGTAGATGTCATAAATGATACTACCTCGTACCTCCATTCCTAAATATAAGTCTTTCTAGAGATTCCACTATAGGCTACATACGGATCAAAATGAGTGAATCTACACTCGAAAATGCATCTATATACATTTGTATGTGGTTCATACTGGAATCTCTACAAAGACATATATTTAGGAACAGAGGCAGTACATTACAAAAAATCATAGGTGGCATGTAGGAATTCTAGTGCACTACATTAGGCTCCCTTAGAGTGCCTGCTAGTCCAGCACACAGAGTCATGGCTAGTTTATGCTACACACACAATCATTAATTGGTGGTTTAAATATGTGCAAGGGATATCCAATGTATTATCATGTAGAGATGTCTGAAATTAGCCGTGCCAACTTGCAGATAGGGTTACACAATGAAAAAGTACAAGATGTATGTGGCAATTTCATGGAGCATCGCAAAAAAGGGAGAGGCAGCGGTGAGCCTATACAGTGTGCTATGGTACGTCACTCCTCCATTGCAATCATCGTGACATGTTATTTGTATGTCAATTCTATTGGCCAAGTTTCTTAGGGATAGTTATTACGAGTTATCCTAAGAAAATAAGCACCTGTGAATATAAGCTCCATGTAATAAGCCAACCAGCCATTTTCATTGCCTTCCTTTTCAGCCTATATTTGGTATGATTAGTGAAAAGTCTAGATTGCATTATATTTTTTCATTTTGCTGCCCATATGAAAATGCAAATATGATAGGAAAACAGACCATCACTATTTGTTCAAAATGCAAATACAAAGATACCATCTACTTGGCACAATCTACTTTGGTCAATGTCTTCCATAGAGATCCCATTGCCTAATTTAAACGAAGAACACATGACCCACATTTAAATGAAGAACAATTATTTATTGAAATTCGATGGTCCAAGTGGCTGGTTATTATCATATAGCACCACCACCTGAAAGCATCATATAGCAGCAGCAGCAGCTCATAGCAACTCATCATACAGCAGCAGCAGTGTGCAATTCATCATATACCAGCAGCAGCTCGTAGCAATTCATCATATAGCAGCAGCAGGAGCAGCTCATAGCAATTCATCATATAGCAGCAGCAGGAGCAGCTCATAGCAATTCATCATATAGCAGCAGCAGGAGCAGCTCATAGCAATTCATCATATAGCAGCAGCAGGAGCAGCTCATAGCAATTCATCATACAGCAGCAGCAGGAGCAGCTTATAGCAACTCATCATATATAGCAACAGAAGAAGCAACTCATAGCAACTCATCATATAGCAGCAGCAGCTCATAGCAATTCATCATATAGCAGCAGCAGCTCATAGCAATTCATCATATAGCAGCAGCAGGAGCAGCTCATAGCAATGCATTATATAGCAGCAGCAGAAGCAACTCATAGCAATTCATCGTATAGTGGATCAGAATGAAAATTTGGCAAAAAAATCAGAGGAGATCCTCACCTTGTTGGATGAGCTCATCCTTCAACAGCACCACAAGGCCATGGCCTGGGAGGAGGGGAGGGGGAATAGGGTGCCTTCTGCCGCAGTGTGGCATCAGCCGTAGTTGTGTGGCACCCGCCGGAGTAGTGCATTGGATGGACCATAGTGGAGCGGCTGCTGGAGACCATGAGAATAAGGGGCGCCGCCAGAGGGAGGAGCAACCAGGGAGATTTGCCCCTACCCGCCGGCCATGTAGCCTAGCTGGACAGAGCATCATTGAGGACCAGGCCAGATGGGACCAGTGGTGACGGCTCGCTGGAGGAACCCTAGTGCTGCAGGCATGGGATCGAGGTAGTGGGAAAGGGGAGAGGAGATGCAAGCGGGCAGGGCAATGAACGCTTGCGTGTTTGTTTTTACTTGAGGGTCAGGTGCGACGCGGGCGTCAGCAGTTGCATTTTGAGTGTAATATAGGCAGACAACATAGTCATTTCACTATTACTCTTCCCTTTAATTTTTAGTGAGGTTCTACCCGAAACACCCCCCTCCAAAGCGAAATAAGTTAAGCCCAAGCCCATAACTCAAAAATGACTTCTTTACATCTTTTATGGCTTATTTGACAATAAGCCCTAAAAAGGCGGAATCAAACTGGCCCTTAACCTGCAATTCAATTGTGCGTGCAATCATGAATCACTCCTGCCTGCTATAGTGTACATTTAGGCATCATCATACATGTCATAACCTAATACATGTGCATTCCATGTAGAATCTGGAATATGCAATGTTTATGTTAGTTCATATGTTGCACATGATGTTTAAATGCCCCTTAAATCTGGTCAGTCAAGTGATGGTCTTTAAGCCTCCTTCTTTGCTTCTTTTCTTGATATGTAAGATTTGCTTACACATCTGTTCAATTGCTTGTTTGCATCAGCCAGCCATACTAGGACTGTTTGCTTTGATTACTTGCTGTTCTTGACCTAACACTCTAACAGAGCTTGTCAACGATTTAAACACTAAGGGCTGCTATAGTGGGGCCTTGTCTAACTCATAGGTGACATAAAGGTTTGGCTGTACACTAAAGTAGGCTCTCCAAGAGTACCTGGAGATCAAGTTTGAAGGTATGCCTAGTTTTTAGATAGTGCAGACATAGTAAATGCTCATTTTATTGTGTGCAAGTGCAAGAGATGCGGCATGTTTCATTTTGTGGTGTTGTTTTGTTATAATCTCATCCTTTTGTGTTCACAGACTAGAAAGTATGCATATTTATCTTCCAAGGAGACGAGTAACTAGTTTGTGTCACCTTGTAGAGGGGGTGCAATGAAGATAAGATTGAGGATTTCCAAGTACAAGATGTTAGGAAGGAGCCTTGCAAGAGAAGTAGGAGTTGCGCTGAGCCACTTCAACCAGTTAAGATAAGTCACTGTATCAATCTCAACAGTTCAATTCCTTGTTTGTTTCAGGCATAGTTAATTTGCTCTTTTCAATTGCTTTATTTGTCCTTAGTTAATGACATGCCCAAACAATGATGCCTGATGTTGGGTACTTGTATAACTATTAGTTGACATATTTAAAGGCCTTACCATTTAATTACTCTGCCGAAGTGTGCCTGAAGCTTTGAAGTCTATTAACCAACTATTATTGCATGAGGCTCACAATCTAGTTTATACTAGGCTAATGATTGCATAGTTTTGCTTGCTTTAGTAGGTTTGTATGAATCACTCTGCTGTTCATTATGCTCCCTAAGACTTTAATCAAGCTATAGAATGGCTAACTGCTTGCTTACTTATACGCAACATGCTGTCTAAATTTGTAACTTGTCTGTGTTTTGGATTGGGCCCCAACATCATGCTCCTCTGGTGAGCTAAGAGAGATTTCTGTATGCAGGTTGCACAGACTACCTTTTTTATAATTTTTAAAATATCACTTGCTTATGCTTCATGACGTGTAACATTATTGTTAGTCCTGTTTTTCCATGTATTGTAGCGACCAGACCTCAAACAGTCTCATCTCTGTGCATTAGTGTCATCCCTGGATCGGTAATGCTGACACGCACAGTACTTGAAGGATTTATAACAGAATAGCAATCACACACTTATTACATCGAATGTCTCAAAAGAGAGCTTATTACAAAAATATGGCTTTAAGGCCATCTGAAAACGATAACAGCGGAAGGCTTGGAAGATAAAGTGAGTCCATCAACTCCAACGACATCACTGAGTGAAAGACAACGACCTATGGCACCTTACTCGTCGTCTAAAAAGTCTGCAACATGAACGTTGCAGCCCGAAACGGGTCAGCACATGGAATATGCTGGCAATGTAACACAAGAGAGTAATGAACAGAATAATTGCTATCACTACATGCATATATGGCTGGTGGAAAGCACTATGGTTAAGTTTTGCATAAAGCCAATTTTTCCCCACAACAAAGGAATAAATTTTATTTATCTATCATGGTGGTCGTTAAACATTGAGAAGGTTCCTCCAACTCAATCCCAATTAAACATCATCATTAAACCCAATCAAATTAAATTAAGAGTGATGAGATCAACATGATAATCCAAGAACTAGATACTCAAAATGTCCATAACCGGGGACACGGCTAACCATGATTAGTTTATACATTCTGCAGAGGTTTGCGCACTTTTCCCCACAAGACTCGAATACATCTATGCTCGGAGAATTGAGACACAGTCTTTCTGAAGCATTAACTCTCTACTCTGGATAGACAGTACCACCTACAACCCAGTACATCTGCTAGTCTACCTCTTCAAGAGCTTCACACAACTTACTCAACTATGCTAGAGCCCATATTGGCTTGTGGCTGCACACGGAAGTTTCTAGCAAGAATAATCTTATGATCCCTTTGAGCCTGGGTGCCAGACCGTAGGATGATCACACTGGTACTCCGGGATATCCTAGGACAACTCTCCAGGTGCCCTGACAACCATTGGGTACACCAGGGTGCCTTCAAGCAATCCACCTAAATGTGTATTTAAATAGCCACCTTAATTCAACCATTAATTAACAATACTCACATCTGTCATGAATCACTCGAACCAAACCACGTCTACGAGCATAGCATAGCAATATAAACAACGTAGAAGTAACTCCCAAAGGATTGATAATAAACAGGACAATAGGTACTACCTCATCTTCTTCCCAATACCCACATATTAGTCAGATCTTAACCACGCAATTGTTTGAGGACTTATCTAGTGCAATAAAACTGGGTAGTAAAGAGGTATGATCAAAGTGTTACTTGCCTTGCTGATGATCCGTGAAACCTAGAGACTCATAGTGGCACGCTTCGCACTCCGGGTACTCTAACGCAAACAAACAAGCATACAATAAGCACTCATGTAGAATCATGGTAAAACTCAAATAAGAGATCTAACCAGAAAGTTCAACTTAAGAACTCCGATTTGCAAAAATAATCAAAGCAAACGAAGCAACGAAACTCAAACTGCGAAAGAAACAAGCTCCATTTACTAATCTGGACTTAAGCCAAATTTTACAGTAGCAAAATCTTGTTCAAGATGGTTAAACAGAAAGAGGGATTCGAGACAAAACTCTAGGCACTTGAATTTCTTGATTCCGATAAACGAGCGAAAAGATAAACTAAAACGAAAATCGGGACAGATATCGCGATCGAAAATAATCGCGGAAAATCCCTGGAAAAAGAAAACTGATGAACAGGCTAACGAACGAACTTTCGCTATCTGCGACTAACGGGTGAAATCCGTTTGTTAAAACGAATGAACAAACGGGCGTTCGCTAAATAACTAAACCGAAAAAAATAAACTGATCTAAAAAATTAACCGCGGGTTCTAAAAAAAACTAACGATTTTCTAACGAAAACCACAGCGATGGCGGCTACCTCGAGACGAACGGCGGCGGCTCCGACGGGGTTCCGGCAGCGGCGGCGGGGTCGGCGGTGAGGCGGCGGGCGGTGGCGACGGCGACCGGCGGCGGGGTGGCGGCGAAGGGTGGTGGTGCGGCGGCGACGGGCATCGGCAGTGGTGGCGACACGGAAAATGAGGCGGGGCGCTAGGGTTTCTGGTGGGCTGGCGGCTTGCTTGGGCCTCGGCCTTTAAAGGCCGCCCGGGTACAGTGTCCGGGTCGGACACGGCCCGGTAAGGCGGTGGACTTCTTTTTTTAAATAATTCTGCGCGTCGAAAAACAAATAAAATAATTACTAAACGGGCTCCAAAAATCCTGAAATAAATTTTCCCCGTCCTCTAAAAATATAGTGGACAAAGTGAACATTTATTTGGGCCTCTAATGCAATTTTGAAAAACGCATAGTTTTCCTAATTCAAATAAACAGCTATAAAACTCCGAATATAATTCTTATTTGATTTTAATATTAAATCTCCAATATTTCTTTATTCTGGGAAAGTCATTTTATCCCCTCTCTTTTATTTTTATAATAGAAATATTCGAAGAGAAAATAATTAAAATCAAATGATCCTCTTTTCAAAATTTGAGAAAACTCAAATATGAAAATAACGAAATCCCCAACTCTCTCTGTGGGTCCTTGAGTTGCGTAGAATTTCTAGGATCAAGCCAAAATGCAATAAAATATGATACACAATGATGATCTAATGTATAACATTCCAAATTGAAAATTTGGGATGTTACAAACCTACCCCCCTTAAGATGAATCTCGCCCTCGAGATTCGGGTTTCCTAGAAAATAGGTGAGGGTGGTCCTTCCGTAGGTCTTCCTCTCGCTCCCAAGTGGCTTCATCCTCGGTATGGTGGCTCCACTGAACTTTGCAGAACTTGATAACCTTGCTGCGTGTGACTCAGCTGGCAAACTCGAGAATCTTCACTGGTTTCTCCTTGTAGGTCAAATTGCTATCCAACTGAATCGCTTCTAGTGGCACTGTATCTCTCAGAGGGATGTCAGCCATCTCTACGTGGCACTTCTTCAACTGGGAAACATGGAACACATCGTGAACTCCTGACAATCCTTCGGGCAATTCCAACTTGTAAGCAACTTCTCCCATACGTTCCAAAACTTTGTATGGTCCCACAAAACGTGGTGCTAACTTTTGCTTAACTCCAAAATGCTTAACTCCTTGAAGTGGGGACACACGAAGATAAACTCTGTCTCTGACTTCGTAAACTGTCTCCTTGCGTTTTGAATCCGCATAGCTCTTCTGCCTGGATTGGGCTACCTTGAGTCTATCACGAATGAGCTTAACCTTCTCTTCAGACTCCTTGATCAAATCTGGTCCAAACAACTGACGGTCTCCAACTTCATCCCACAACAATGGTGTCCTGCACCTCCTTCCGTACAAAGCTTCGAAAGGGGCCATCTTCAAACTTGTGACGCCCGGGTAATTAAGCTACAGTAATCCCCACTAATGATGCCACGTCACCTCGGTTACTGTGGATAAACTCGCGTTAGTTCGGAACCTAGTTCGAATTTCAAATTCAAAATCGAGCAAACAATAAAAGTTTTCAAATATGAAAAGTTAAATGTTCGGAGTGAACCAAATAATACATAGGTAATTATGGTGGAGAAACCAAACTTCGATAAAATATTTAAAGGCCCTAAAGCAATTAAAACAATAGTGAAAACAATTATTTAAATACCTTTTGTAATTAATAAAATGTCAAACTAATTTGTTTGCGGATTAGACTTTTTGTGACTATGGACTAAGTTGAAATACTAAATTAAATGCTACGTGTATATTTTAATAAAACTAAAATAATAGGAAACAAAACTAAGACAGAAAAGGTAAAATAAATAAAAAGAAAA
>NC_041385.1:144399532-144407023 GCF_002162155.2 Triticum dicoccoides
GCGCTTGACGGCGCCCCACGTTGGCGGCCCCGCTCTGCTGCTGCTGCTTGCTCCCGCGTGCTCGCGCGCCCCCTGCCGTGCCCCACCTGCCGCCGTGCTGCTCTGCTCCGCCCCTACCCCGGCCTCCCCCTGCTGCCCACGGCGTGCACGACCGCAGTGGCCGTCGGCGCCCTATGCAGCCACAGGTGCCCAGCTGCGGCCGGTTCGGGCCACTGCCATGTGGACCCGCACCAAAAAAAAAGGAATAAAAAAAAATAAAAAAAAAATTAAATTAATTAATTAATTAATTAACTTAATTAATCCTAATTTAATTAACCTAATTAACTACTTAACCTAATTAACTACTGTTAATTAACAGTATAGCCAATGACAGGTGGGCCTGCTGTCCAGTTTGACCAAGTCAAACTGCTGACTGGACTAGTCTAGTCATTGACAGGAGGGTCCCACTAGACCCCTTTGACCAGTCAACGGTCCTAGTTGACTGTTGACTGGGAAGTTAACTGGACCCCACCTGTCAGCCCCTTTAGTACATTGTTGTGTACAAGCTGTGGGTACACTTAGCAATTTCACCTTTAATTCTGAAATAATAAATAAATTCAAAAAAATTTAGAAATTGTTTAAAACTTTGAAAAATCATATAAAATTAACCATAGCTCGGATGAAAAAACTTTGTACATGAAAGTTGCTCAGAACGACGAGACGATGTCGGATGCGCAGTCCGTTCGTCCGCCACACACCCCTAACCTATCGAACTCGCAACTTTTCCCCTCCGGTTCATCTGTCCGAAAACGCGAAACACCGGGAATACTTTTCCGGATGTTTCCCCCCTTCGTCGGTATCACCTACTACCGCGATTGGGCGCACCTAGCATCGTTACTTGTCATGTCATGCATCGTTATGCATTTGTTTGCATTGTATTCATTGTTTCTTCCCCCTCTTCTCTCCCGTAGACTACGAGACCGACGCTGCTGCTGCCCAGTTCGACTACGGAGTTGACGACCCCTCTCTCTTGCCAGAGCAACCAGGCAAGCCCCCCCCTTTGATCACCAGATATCGCCTACTCTTCTCTATACTGCTTGCATTAGAGTAGTGTAGCCTGTTACTGCTTTCCGTTAATCCTATTCTGATGCATAGCCTGTCATTGCTGCTACAGTCATTGATACCTTACCCGCAATCCTAAATGCTTAGTATAGGATGCTAGTGTTCCATCAGTGGCCCTACACTCTTGTCCGTCTGCCATGCTATACTACTGGGCTGTGATCACTTCGGGAGGTGATCACGGGCATATACTATATACTTTACACTGTTACATTACCTGTGATACGGTTCGGAGTTGGGGGCTGAAGGGGCAGGTGGCTCCATCCCGGTAGAGGTGGGCCTGGGTTCCCGACGGCCCCCGACTGTTACTTGGTGGCGGAGCGACAGGGCAGGTTGAGACCACCTAGGAGACAGGTGGGCCTGGCCCTGTTCGGCGTTCGCGGATACTTAACACGCTTAACGAGATCTTGGTATTTGATCTGAGTCTGGCTACGAGCCTATACGCACTAACCATCTACGTGGGAGTAGTTATGGGTATCCCGACGTCGTGGTATCAGCCGAAGCACTTCAGACGTCAGCGACGGAGCGGCGCGCGCCGAATTGGACTGGAACTCCACTAGGCTAGGTCTGCTTTCGGCCGCGTACGCAACGTGCAGGTGTGCTATGGGCGATGGGCCCAGACCCCTGTGCGCTTAGGTTTAGACCGGCGTGCTGGCCTCTCTGTTGTGCCTAGGTGGGGCTGCGACGTGTTGATCTTCCGTGGCCGGGCATGAACCAGGAAAGTGTGTCCGACCAAATGGGATCGAGCGTGTTGGGGAATGTGGTGCACCCCTGCAGGGAAGTTAATCTATTCGAATAGCCGTGATCTTCGGTAACAGGACGACTTGAAGTTGTACCTTGACCTTATGACAACTAGAACCGGATACTTAATAAAACACACCCTTCCAAGTGCCAGATACAACCGGTGGTCGCTCTACCTCAGGGATATGAGGAGGGGATCGCCGGGTAGGATTATGCTATGCGATGCGACTGGAGATGCGCTTGGAGATGCTACCTGGATATGCTACTCGGAGATGCTACTTGGAGGACTTCAATCTACTCTCTTCTACATGCTGCAAGAGGGAGGCTGCCAGAAGCGTAGTCTTCGACAGGATTAGCTATCCCCCTCTTATTCTGGCATTCTGCAGTTCAGTCCACTGATATGGCCTCCTTACACATATACCCATGCATATGTAGTGTAGTTCCTTGCTTGCGAGTACTTTGGATGAGTACTCACGGTTGCTTTCTCCCCCCTTTTTCCCCTTTCCTTTCTTTCTGGTTGTCGCAACCAGATACTGGAGTCCAGGAGCCAGGAGCCGGCGTCGACGACGACTACTACATTGGAGGTGCCTACTACTACGTGCAGGCTGACGACGACGACCAGGAGTAGTTAGGAGGATCCCAGGCAGGAGGCCTGCGCCTCTTTCGATCTGTATCCCAGTTTGTGCTAGCCATCTTATGGCAACTTGTTTAACTTATGTCTGTACTCAGATATTGTTGCTTCCGCTGACTCGTCTATGATCGAGCACTTGTATTCGAGCCCTCGAGGCCCCTGGCTTGTATTATGATGCTTGTATGACTTATTTTATTTGTAGAGTTGTGTTGTGACATCTTCCCGTGAGTCCCTGATCTTGATCGTACACATTTGCGTGCATGATTAGTGTACGATTGAATCGGGGGCGTCACAAGTTGGTATCAGAGCCGACTGCCTGTAGGAATCCCCCATCCACACTCCTTGGCCGAAGTTGAGTCTAGCCATTGCAAAACTTTTACTAACTTGGCTGTGTGCCTTACGGGCCCACGCCGCTATTGGGTGGTATTAGGATCTTTTACTCCTCGACCCTTACTCTGGGACTCTGAGCTCTCTTCTATTCGGGTTAAATGAAGTTTACAAAATCTAACGTTAGGATCTCGTATTCCCTTTCACCCGGAGAGCCCCTTATTACTAATGATTGTCAGCTGCACCAGAAGACCCTGAAGATACTCTCCGCTGTTAACCCGAGAACTTGTGTTCATCGCGTTTGCAATTCACCTTCCACCGCAAACCCTTATGGATAACTACTGGCATTTGTTATTCTTACATTCATCCCCAGTGGTCTTGTTATTACAAGATACCCTGAAAAACTCGTCATTGTTTCGATAATCCCTTGAGCTTACTGCCTTGCTGTTCTTTGTCACTTGAATACCCCTACGGTTAATTCTCGCACTTATCGAGTATCCACTCATCCCCCAGTTGTTCATGTGTTACACAAAAGTCTTCGAAATACCACCCGATATTCCGACAATCCTCAGCAACCTATTGCTCTGGAATTTCTTGTTTGCTTTCATTATGATTAATCCCATAAGTATAGAAATCTTATTGACATTCCTTGTCATTATCATTTTGAGTCTGTTGACTCAATATTCTGCGAATACACGCAATCATCATTGATCCCTATAAATTACCTTTCGGCTGAGCTTCCATTCTTTTAACTGGAATTGGTTCTCGACCAATCCAATTGTCGTTGATTGTACCCTAAGGCTATTCAACTTATCCCTCCCTAATCAGAGCATTGCTTCTGATCCCTTGATTTGGAAATCATAATTCCTTTGCATTTGACAATTGAGTTAGTCAGTTGTTTTTATAATCTGATCTCCTTGCATTCTTCTTCCTCTAGTTGAGTACCGATACTCGTATCAGATCCTTTGTGGACCATCAAGTCCTTTGTTGGATTGTTATCCGACAGTGTCCTTCACATTTGATCACTTTGTGAGTTCTTCCCCTGATACATAATGCCTTTGTTAAGTTGTATCCTCTGCTTGGCCAACCATGCTCTGCTTTCGGGCTTGTGTTATTTACTCTTGAAACTTGTGGTATATGTTTCTAAGAAGCCCCTATGGGTTGAACATATGCCTTCTCTAAATCGTGTGAACCCAAAAGTTTTCACGAGTCATACTCTTCTGGTGCTTCACCAGATAAAATTTCAACACTGCAACTTCATCGAACGTGAGAAGTGAATGAAAGGTTATGCATTGGAGAAGTGGGAGTCGACCTTGAACTTGTGTTCATGCCCATGGACACGATGTAGATCTTATCATTAAAGCTTCTCTTAAATGAATTATTCCTTTGGTATAAGTTCATCTTATATCTAGGATCTGGCCTTCTGCAATCGTGGTTCCGACCATGATTGTTCTTCTTTGATCTCATTTCTCGAACAAGTTAAAACAATTGTCTTCTATGGATCAATACACCAGTCCAACCTTTACTTTGATCTTGTGTCGAGTATTACCCCCCTGGTATCTCGAGATTATCATGGAACTGCATAACTTCTTATGAGTTCTTCATCAAGTGTTACCTTCCCACTGATTCCAATTTTTCGCGGGCTCTGAGTTATTGAACACTCAAAGACCCCGATAACTGAACCGAGTCCGCTCTACGGTTCAACAACTCTTCAGTAAGCTTCTATAAGTACGAGTTTGTACCCGATCACGCCGTTCCTAGCCTGTTTGGCTATATCATTGTCGTGACGATTCTAACTGTGCTACCTGGTCCTTATTCTCGGAGCACCAATTTTCGACGATGAACTAACCTTACGTCGATCCTCATCGTCATATCATTTCGCCTTGAACAATAAGCTTGGTTTCGAGTTTGTGTCGTACCCTTGGTTCCAATAACCTTTCACTTCATCATTGTTTGACTTGATGTCATCGTCGATCGATTACATCTTCGTGAAATCTCTCGACAAATGTGTCGTGATCATCATCATCATTCCGAGCTCTTCCAGGAATTCAATTGAATTCATGATGGGTAATACCATCCTTGCCCCTCGATGATTCCTGTTCTCATCGACCACTTTATTGCCTTCCGTTCAACACAACTTGTTCGTGTTTTGTGTAAACCTTGAGATCACTGCTACCCAGCAGTTGATCTTCCTTACCTCGGAAGTATTACCATCTCTTTTTGTCAAGAATGTGGTGAGAATTTCACCACCTCTTAATAATTCTTGATATCATAATACTTCTTGCCATCTTCGTTCATTCCTTGGTCCCCGTATTGTTTTCAACCGGAATACCGACAATGGAGCTATGACATGTGAATTCAAAACTTCTAACAACCCTATTGCTTTGAAGTGAATGGGCGATAGTTCATTCTAAGTCCTTCGCTAATTGAATCACCATTCTAACATTGGTCGTGCAACCCAACCCGTACTTCGGGCGCACCCTTCAACCAGTGTTTAATTGTGTATGTTTTCCTCGAGCATACTTCCTTATATCATTTGATCTAACAAATGTTATCCCATTGTTCACTTAATGGTGGAAATCCATCTTTTGGGAATCTCGGTGAATTGCCGTTGAGTTCACCAGACACCTCCTTGTCCTCTCCTTGGTTTAATGGTGAACTATTGCTTCAGAAACCCGCTCCCATAGTTCATTTCCCGAGAAGCTTGCAATGCCATTTCAACGATTTGTGTTGCGCCTTTTCTTCTCGGACATCCTGAATCTCAGGTATCCTGACACCAATCGGATCTGAATCTCGGTCAGATATGATGGTTGGGACAACTTTCCAAGAGTTATGACGTTGATCCTTTGATGACCCGGTAACATGATGTCATGCCTAGCACCCCCCCCCCGGCTGGAGGACCTATCATTATAGATTCCTTTTCAGCAAGGTTATCCATTCATCCATGAGGAAATTGTAAGACTTATTCTACAAGTTATTCTTGATGGATCCTTCGTGTTTCCAAAGTCTGATCTTCACCTGAAGACCATGTCACTGCTATCTCGAAGCATGTCAATGGTACTCCGATTTTCAACAGGCACGTTTGAAGCACGATGCTATATTTTAATTATCAATTATCCTAACACCGTTGTATGAGTAATATCATGAGATTCCTCCCCCCTTACCTAAATGGTTTTCTACTTTATATCCTGTCATGGATATCTTGCTCTGCTTGTCCTTGGGAAGGATCTACCCTCGAAATATGTGTTTAAACATATTTTCCTTTCCATTGTTCTGTTTAATCTGATGATCATATTTTCCTTTCATTGGTTTGTTTAAACCTTTTCTATGATCTATATGATATAAGCAGTAATAATCCACTGCTTCTGCAAACACCTCGATGTACAACTCTGTCAGTAAGACCTTGTTACTATTGTTGATGACATTCCGGTAACCACCGATGGACGGGAACCTTGCCTATTGGTCCGCCTCGTTTCAACGAGCAGGAAAATGGTTCTCTTCGTCCCTCGCCCTTGGTACCAACGTTGTTGCCGACATAGCTGACATGGTACTCCCTGACATGCCTTGCTATCATGACCGTGCAAGATGTCACTTCTCCTATTATAAAAAAAAAGAACCACATGGTGGGCCCATAACCCACAGGTCCCAGGATCGAAACCTGACTCTCATGTACAACCCTGTTTCTAATGGTTATTCTCCATGCTTGGCTTCGTATTTAATTCATGGGCCACCTTCCTAGTGCTCTATTCTGGTATCAGACGCAATACTTACTCTCGCTACTCTGAACACCTTTCTCACTCTGGATCAGACTTCGAGGGACTCTCTATCCGCTTGGAACCTCTTATTATACCTTCGTACCTTACTCTCGATGTATTTCATATGTTCAACTCGAGAGATAATCTTATACTCATTCATGGGTTAACCCCAGATTGTTTCCCTCAAAAGCATTATGTCGTAGTGAGCTGCCCCTTATCTTTTCGTAAGTATGATGCAGTTCCCGAAGAAATGATGACAAGTTTATCATGATGCATCGGAATAAAGGGTTGAAGACATCAACGAAAGGAATTAACTTCTTCGAGAAGATCCGTTAGAATATCGTAACCAGAACTTTCCCCTTACTCCCCTCTTAAATCTCGGGACGAGATTTCTTGTAGTGGAGGAGAATTGTGACGCCCGGGTAATTAAGCTACAGTAATCCCCACTAATGATGCCACGTCACCTCGGTTACTGTGGATAAACTCGCATTAGTTTGGAACCTAGTTCGAATTTCAAATTCAAAATCGAGCAAACAATAAAAGTTTTCAAATATGAAAAGTTAAATGTTCGGAGTGAACCAAATAATACATAGGTAATTATGGTGGAGAAACCAAACTTCGATAAAATATTTAAAGGCCCTAAAGCAATTAAAACAATAGTGAAAACAATTATTTAAATACCTTTTGTAATTAATAAAATGTCAAACTAATTTGTTTGCGGATTAGACTTTTTGTGACTATGGACTAAGTTGAAATACTAAATTAAATGCTACGTGTATATTTTAATAAAACTAAAATAATAGGAAACAAAACTAAGACAGAAAAGGTAAAATAAATAAAAAGAAAATACAAAAGAGAAAACAAAACAAAACAAAAAAAAGAATAAAAGTCCCCCTTGGCCCACCTGGGCCTCGGCCCAACTGGCCGGCCCACTCGGAC
>NC_041385.1:144407696-144486317 GCF_002162155.2 Triticum dicoccoides
CGACGCCGCATCGCCTCGCCCTCGTCCATCGCCGCCCGGACTCCCTCGCCGGCCTGCCTCCCCGTCGAACCGCCGACCTCCTCGACCTCCTCCCCAAGCCGCTCCCCGCGCGTCGTTGCCTAGACCCCACGCTCCCGCGGTGAGCTTCCGCGCCGTCCGCCGTCCCGACTCTGCCCCTTTCCCTTGCCCTGGCATGCGCCCTCCTCCGTCCCAGCCGGCGCCAGGGACCAGTCGGGCCGGGCGAGCCCCGTCGCCGTAGTGGCCTCGCCCCGCTGCGCCGCACGGAGAGCCCCCCCTCGCCCGCTGCTCACCGTCCCGCACCCGCGCAAGCCGCTCGGGGCCATGCCCCTCGCCCCGCCTCGGTCCCCGCTGCTGCGGCTGGCCGCCGCGCTTGACGGCGCCCCACGTTGGCGGCCCGCTCTGCTGCTGCTGCTTGCTCCCGCGTGCTCGCGCGCCCCCTGCCGTGCCCCACCTGCCGCCGTGCTGCTCTGCTCCGCCCCTACCCCGGCCTCCCCCTGCTGCCCACGGCATGCACGACCGCAGTGGCCGTCGGCGCCCTATGCAGCCACGGGTGCCCAGCTGCGGCCGGTTCGGGCCACTGCCATGTGGACCCGCACCAAAAAAAAGGAATAAAAAAAATTAATAATAATAAAAAAAATTAAATTAATTAACTTAATTAATCCTAATTTAATTAACCTAATTAACTACTTAACCTAATTAACTACTGTTAATTAACAGTATAGCCAATGACAGGTGGGCCTGCTATCCAGTTTGACCAAGTCAAACTGCTGACTGGACTAGTCTAGTCATTGACAGGAGGGTCCCACTAGACCCCTTTGACCAGTCAACGGTCCTAGTTGACTGTTGACTGGGAAGTCAACTGGACCCCACCTGTCAGCCCCTTTAGTACATTGTTGTGTACAAGCTGTGGGTACACTTAGCAATTTCACCTTTAATTCTGAAATAATAAATAAATTCAAAAAAATTTAGAAATTGTTTAAAACTTTGAAAAATCATATAAAATAAACCGTAGCTCGGATGAAAAAACTTTGTACATGAAAGTTGCTCAGAACGACGAGACGATGTCGGATGCGCAGTCCGTTCGTCCGCCACACACCCCTAACCTATCGAACTCGCAACTTTTCCCCTCCGGTTCATCTGTCCGAAAACGCGAAACACCGGGAATACTTTTCCGGATGTTTCCCCCCTTCGTCGGTATCACCTACTACCGCGATTGGGCGCACCTAGCATCGTTACTTGTCATGTCATGCATCGTTATGCATTTGTTTGCATTGTATTCATTGTTTCTTTCCCCTCTTCTCTCCCGTAGACTACGAGACCGACGCTGCTGCTGCCCAGTTCGACTACGGAGTTGACGACCCCTCTCTCTTGCCAGAGCAACCAGGCAAGCCCCCCCCTTTGATCACCAGATATCGCCTACTCTTCTCTATACTGCTTGCATTAGAGTAGTGTAGCCTGTTACTGCTTTCCGTTAATCCTATTCTGATGCATAGCCTGTCATTGCTGCTACAGTCATTGATACCTTACCCGCAATCCTAAATGCTTAGTATAGGATGCTAGTGTTCCATCAGTGGCCCTACACTCTTGTCCGTCTGCCATGCTATACTACTGGGCTGTGATCACTTCGGGAGGTGATCACGGGCATATACTATATACTTTACACTGTTACATTACCTGTGATACGGTTCGGAGTTGGGGGCTGAAGGGGCAGGTGGCTCCATCCCGGTAGAGGTGGGCCTGGGTTCCCGACGGCCCCCGACTGTTACTTGGTGGCGGAGCGACAGGGCAGGTTGAGACCACCTAGGAGACAGGTGGGCCTGGCCCTGTTCGGCGTTCGCGGATACTTAACACGCTTAACGAGATCTTGGTATTTGATCTGAGTCTGGCTACGAGCCTATACGCACTAACCATCTACGTGGGAGTAGTTATGGGTATCCCGACGTCGTGGTATCAGCCGAAGCACTTCAGACGTCAGCGACGGAGCGGCGCGCGCCGAATTGGACTGGAACGCCACTAGGCTAGGTCTGCTTTCGGCCGCGTACGCAACGTGCAGGTGTGCTATGGGCGATGGGCCCAGACCCCTGTGCGCTTAGGTTTAGACCGGCGTGCTGGCCTCTCTGTTGTGCCAAGGTGGGGCTGCGATGTGTTGATCTTCCGCGGTCGGGCATGACCCAGGAAAGTGTGTCCGGCCAAATGGGATCGAGCGTGTTGGGGAATGTGGTGCACCCCTGCAGGGAAGTTAATCTATTCGAATAGCCGTGATCTTCGGTAACAGGACGACTTGGAGTTGTACCTTGACCTTATGACAACTAGAACCGGATACTTAATAAAACACACCCTTCCAAGTGCCAGATACAACCGGTGGTCGCTCTACCTCAGGGATATGAGGAGGGGATCGCCGGGTAGGATTATGCTATGCGATGCGACTGGAGATGCGCTTGGAGATGCTACCTGGATATGCTACTCGGAGATCCTACTTGGAGGACTTCAATCTACTCTCTTCTACATGCTGCAAGAGGGAGGCTGCTAGAAGCGTAGTCTTCGACAGGATTAGCTATCCCCCTCTTATTCTGGCATTCTGCAGTTCAGTCCACTGATATGGCCTCCTTACACATATACCCATGCATATGTAGTGTAGTTCCTTGCTTGCGAGTACTTTGGATGAGTACTCACGGTTGCTTTCTCCCCCCTTTTTCCCCTTTCCTTTCTTTCTGGTTGTCGCAACCAGATACTGGAGTCCAGGAGCCAGGAGCCGGCGTCGACGACGACTACTACATTGGAGGTGCCTACTACTACGTGCAGGCTGACGACGACGACCAGGAGTAGTTAGGAGGATCCCAGGCAGGAGGCCTGCGCCTCTTTCGATCTGTATCCCAGTTTGTGCTAGCCATCTTATGGCAACTTGTTTAACTTATGTCTGTACTCAGATATTGTTGCTTCCGCTGACTCGTCTATGATCGAGCACTTGTATTCGAGCCCTCGAGGCCCCTGGCTTGTATTATGATGCTTGTATGACTTATTTTATTTGTAGAGTTGTGTTGTGATATCTTCCCGTGAGTCCCTGATCTTGATCGTACACATTTGCATGCATGATTAGTGTACGATTGAATCGGGGGCGTCACAAAACTGGCTTGATAGCTGTTGTTGTAAGAGAACGCTGCATATGGAAAATTGTCGTCCGAACTAGATCCATAATCTAGCGCACAAGCTGTCAACATGTCTTCCAGAATCTGATTGACTCTCTCGGTCTGTCCATCTGTCTGTGGATGAAAGGCTGTACTGAACTCTAGCCTGGTACCCAAAGTTTCATGCAAATGATTCCAGAACTTTGAGGTAAACTGGGTTCCTCTATCTGATACAATGGTCCTCGAAACTCCATGCAGACATACGATCCTGGTCATGTATATCTTTGCCAACTTAGCACTAGTGTAAGTGGTCTTCACTGGGATGAAATTGTTGGGGAACGTAGTAATTTCAAAAAATTTCCTACGCACACGCAAGATCATGGTGATGGCATAGCAACGAGAGGGGAGAGTGTTCGTCCACGTACCCTCGTAGACCGTAAGCGGAAGCGTTAGCACAACGTGGTTGATGTAGTCGTACGTCTTCACAATCTGACCGATCCAAGCACCGAACGTACGGGGCCTCCGAGTTCAGCACACGTTCAGCTCGATGACGATCTCCGGCCTCCGATCTAGCCGAGCTCCGGAGATGAGTTCCATCAGCACGACGGCGTGGTGACGATGATGATGTTCTACCGGCGCAGGGCTTCGCCTAAACTCCGCGACGATATGACCGAGGTGGAATATGGTCGAGGGGGCACCGCACACGGCTAAGAACGATCCGTAGATCAACTTCTGTGTGTCTATGGGGTGCCCCCCCGCCCCCGTATATAAAGGAGCAAGGGGGGGAGGCCGGCCGGCCCCTTGGGCGCGCCAAGGGAGGAGGAATCCTCCTCCTAGTAGGAGTAGGACTCCTCCTTTCCTACTCCTACTAGGAGGGGGAAGGAAGGGGGAGAGGGGGGAAGGAAAGGGGGGCGCCGCTCCCCCCTCCTAGTCCAATTCGGACCAGAGGGAGAGGGGGCGCGTGGCCCACCCTGGCCGCCCCTCTCTCTTCCCACCAAGGCCCATGTGGCCCATTAACTCTCCCGGGGGGTTCCGGTAACACCCCCGGCACTCCGATTTTCTCCGAAATCACCCGGAACACTTCCGGTGTCCGAATATAGTCGTCCAATATATCAATCTTTATGTCTCGACCATTTGGAGACTCGTCGTCATATCCGTGATCACATCCGGGACTCCAAACAAACTTCGGTACATCAAAACTTATAAACTCATAATAAAACTGTCATCGTAACGTTAAGCGTGCGGACCCTACGGGTTCGAGAACTATGTAGACATGACCTAGAACCATTCTCGGTCAATAACCAATAGCGGGACCTAGATGCCCATATTGGTTCCTACATATTCTATGAAGATCTTTATCGGTCAAACTGCATAACAACATACGTTGTTCCCTTTGTCATCGGTATGTTACTTGCCCGAGATTTGATCGTCGGTATCCAATACCTAGTTCAATCTCGTTACCGGCAAGTCTCTTTACTCGTTCCGTAATACATCATCTCATAACTAACTCATTAGTTACATGCTTGCAAGGCTTAGGTGATGAGTATTACCGAGAGGGCCCAGAGATACCTCTCCGACAATCGGAGTGACAAAACCTAATCTCGAATTATGCCAACCCAACATGTACCTTCGGAAACACCTGTAGAGCACCTTTATAATCACCCAGTTACGTTGTGACGTTTGGTAGCACACAAAGTGTTCTTCCGGCAAATGGGAGTTGCACAATCTCATAGTTACAGGAACATGTATAAGTCATGAAGAAAGCAATAGCAACATACTAAACGATCAAGTGCTAGGCTAACGGAATGGGTCATGTCAATCACATCATTCTCCTAATGGTGTGATCCCGTTAATCAAATGACAACTCTTTTGTCCATGGCTAGGAAACATAACCATCTTTGATAAACGAGCTAGTCAAGTAGAGGCATACTAGTGACACTATGTTTGTCTATGTATTCACACATGTATTATGTTTCCGGTTAATACAATTCTAGCATGAATAATAAACATTTATCATGATATAAGGAAATAAATAATAACTTTATTATTGCCTCTAGGGCATATTTCCTTCAATCTCCCACTTGCACTAGAGTCAATAATCTAGTTCACATTGCCATGTGATTTAACACCAACATTCATATCTGTATATGATTAACACCCATAGTTCACATCGTCATGTGACCAACACCCAAAGGGTTTACTAGAGTCAATAATCTAGTTCACATTGCTTATGTGATTAACACTCAAAGAGTACTAAGGTGTGATCATGTTTTGCTCGTGAGAGAAGCTTAGTCAACGGGTCTGTCATATCCAGAGCCGTATGTATTTTGCAAATATTCTATGTTTACAATGCTCTGCACGGAGCTACTCTAGCTAATTGCTCCCACTTTCAATATGTATCCAGATTGAGACTTAGAGTCATCTGGATTGGCGTAAAAGATTGCATCGTTGTAACTTTTTACGACGGGCTCTTTTATCACCTCCATAATCGAGAAACATGTCCTTAGTCCTCACTAAGGATATTCTTGACCGCTGTCCAGTCATCTACTCTTAGATCAAAATTGTATTCCTTTGTCAAACTCAGAGCAAGGTATACAATAGGTCTGGTTCACAGCATAGCATACTTTATAGAACCTATGACTGAGGCATAGGGAATGACTTTTCATTCTCTTTCCATTTTCTGCCATGGTCGGGTCTTGAGTCTTACTCAACTTCACACCTTTGCATCACAGGCAAGAACTCCTTCTTTGACTGTTCCATTTTGAATTATTTCAAAAATTTATCAAGGTATGTACTCATTTGAAAAAAATCTTATCAAGCGTTTTGATCTATCTATATAGATCTTGAAGCTCAGTGTGTAAGCAGCTTCACCGAGGTCTTGCTTTGAAAAACTCCTTTCAAAAACACTCCTTTATGCTTTGCAGAATAATTCTACATTATTTCTGATCAACAATATGTCATTCACATATATTTATCAGAAATGCTGTAGTGCTCCCACTCACTTTCTTGTAAATACAGGCTTCTCCAAAAGTCTGTATAAAATCATATGCTTTGATCAACTCATCAAAGCGTATATTCCAACTCCGAGATGCTTGCACCAGTCCATAGATGGATCGCTGGAGCTTGCACACTTTGTTAACTTCTTTAGGATTGACAAAACCTTCTGGTTGCATCATATACAACTCTTCTTTAATAAATTCATTAAGGAATGCAATTTTGACATCCATTTGCCAGATTTCATAAAATGTGGCAATTGCTAACATGATTCGGACAGACTTAAGCATCGATACGAGTGAGAAAATCTCATTGTATTCAAACCCTTGAACTTGTTGAAAACCTTTTGCAACAAGTCGAGCTTAGTGGATAGTAACACTACTATTAGTGTCCGTCTTCCTCTTGAAGATCCATTTATTTAACATGGCTTGTTGATCATCCATCAAGTCAATCAAAGTCCATACTTTGTTCTCATACATGGATCATATCTCAGACTTTATGGCCTCAAGCCATTTCGCGGAATCTGGGCTCATCATCGCTTCCTCATAGTTCGTAGGTTCATCATGGTCTAGTAACATGACTTCCAGAACAGTATTACCGTACTACTCTGGTGCGGACTGTACTTTGGAAGACCTACGAGGTTTTGTAGTAACTTGATCTGAAGTTTCATGATCATCATCATTAGCTTCCTCACTAATTGGTGTAGGAATCACTGGAACTGATTTCCGTGATGAACTACTTTCCAATTCGGAAGAAGGTACAAATTACCTTATCAAGCTCTACTTTCCTCCCACTCACTTCTTTCGAGAGAAACTCCTTCTCTAGAAAGGGTCCATTCTTAGCAACGAATGTTTTGCCTTCGGATCTGTGATAGAAGGATTACCCAACAGTTTCCTTTGGGTATTCTATGAAGACGCACTTCTCTGATTTGGGTTCGAGCTTATCAGGTTGAAAACCTTTTTCATATAAACATCGCAACTCCAAACTTTAAGAAACGACAGCTTAGGTTTACTGCTAAACCATAGTTCATACGGTGTCGTCTCCACGGATTTAGATGGTGCCCTATTTAACGTGAATGCAGTTGTCTTTAATGCATAACCCCCAAACGATAGTGGTAAACTGATAAGAGATATCATAGATCGCACCATATCTAATAAAGTGCGACTACGACGTTCGGACACACCATAACGTTGTAGTGTTCCAGGTGGCATGAGTTTGTGAAACTATTCCACATTGTTTTAATTGAAGACCAAACTCGTAACTCAAATATTCGTCTCCGTGATCAGATCGCAGAAACTTTATTTTCTTGTTACGATGATTTTTCCACTTCACTCTAAAATTCTTTGAACCTTTCAACTATTTCAGACTTATGTTTCATCAAGTAGATATACCCATATATGCTCAAATCATCTTGTGAAGGTCAGAAAATAACGATACTTGCCACGAGCATCAACACTCATTGGATCGCATACATCGGTATGTATTATTTCCAATAAGTCAGTAGCTTGTTCCATTGTTCTGGAGAACGGAGTTTTAGTCATCTTGCCAAAAAGGCACGGTTCGCAAGCATCAAATGATTCATAACCAAGTGATTCCAAAAATCCATCTTTATGGAGTTTCTTCATGCGCTTTACACCGATATGACCCAACCGGCAGTGCCACAAATAAGTTGCACTTATCATTATTAACTTTTCATATTTTGGCATCAATATTATGAATATGTGTATCACTACGATCGAGATCCAACAAACTATGTTCATTGGGTGTATGACCATTGAAGGTCTTATTCATGTAAACAGAACAACAATTATTCTCTGACTTTAAATGAATAACCGTATTGCAATAAACATGATCAAATCATATTCATGCTCAACGCAAACGCCAAATAACATTTATTTAGGTTTAACACTAATCCCGAAAGTATAGGGAGTGTGCGATGATGATCATATCAATCTTGGAACTACTTCCAACACTCATCGTCACTTCCCCTTCAACTAGTCTCTATTTATTCTGTAACTCCTGTTTCGAGTTACTAATCTTAGCAACCGAACAAGTATCAAATACTCAGGGGCTACTATAAACACTAGTAAGGCACGAATCAATAACTTGTATATCAAATATACCCTTGTTCACTTTGCCATCCTTCTTATCCACCAAATATTTAGGGTATTTCCGTTTCCAGTGACCATTCCCTTTGCAGTGTTAGCACTCAGTTTCAGGCTTTGGTTCAGCTTTGGGCTTCTTCGTGGGAGTGACAACTTGCTTGTCTTTCCACTTGAAGTTCCCTTTCTTTCCCTTTGCCCTTTTCTTGAAACTAGTTATCTTGTCAACCATCAACACTTGATGCTCTTTCTTGATTTCTACCTTCATCGATTTCAACATCACGAAGAGCTCAGGAATCACTTTCGTTATCCCTTGCATATTATAGTTCATCACAAAGTTCTACTAACTTGGTGATGGTGACTAGAGAATTCTGTAAATCACTATCTTATCTGGAAGATTAACTCCCACTTGATTCAAGCGATTGAAGTACCCAGACAATCTGAGCACATGCTCACTAGTTGAGCAATTCTCCTCCATCTTTTAGCTATAGAACTTGTTGGAGACTTCATATCTCTCAACTCGGGTATTTGCTTGAAATATTAACTTCAATTCCTGGAACATCTCATATGGTCCATGACGTTCAAAACGTCTTTGAAGTCCCGATTCTAAGCCGTTAAGCATGGTGCACTAAACTATCAAGTAGTCATCATATTGAGCTAGCCAAACGTTCATAACGTTTGCATCTGCTCCTGCAATAGGTCTGTCACCTAGCGGTGCATCAAGGACATAATTCTTCTGTGCAGCAATGAGGATTAACCTCAGATCACGGATCAAATCCGCATCATTGCTACTAACATTTTTCAACACAGTTTTCTCTAAGAACATATCAAAATAAACATATGAAAGCAACAACGCAAGCTATTGATCTACAACATAATTTGCAAAATACTACCAGGACTAAGTTCATGATAAATTTAAGTTCAATTAATCATATTACTTAAGAACTCCCACTTAGACAGACATCTCTCTAGTCATCTAAGTGATCACGTGATCCAAATCAAGTAAACCATAACCGATCATCACGTGAGATGGAGTAGTTTTCAATGGTGAACATCAATATGTTGATCATGTCTACTATATGATTCACGCTCGACCTTTCGGTCTCCGTGTTCCGAGGCCATATCTGTATATGCTAGGCTCGTCAAGTTTAACCTGAGTATTCCGCGTGTGCAAAAACTGGCTTGCACCCGTTGTAGATGGACGTAGAGCTTATCACACCCGATCATCACGTGGTGTCTGGGCACGACGAACTTTGGCAACGGTGCATACTCAGGGAGAACACTTCTTGACAATTTTAGTGAGAGATCATCTTAAAATGCTACCGTCAATCAAAGCAAGATAAGATGCATAAAGGATAAACATCACATGCAATCAATATAAGTGATATGATATGGCCATCATCATCTTGTGCTTGTGATCTCCATCTTCGAAGCACCGTCGTGATCACCATCGTCACCGGCGTGACACCTTGATCTCCATCGTAGCATCACTGTCGTTTACGCCATCTATTGCTTCTACGACTACCGCTACCGCTTAGTGATAAAGTAAAGCAATTACAGGGCGTTTGCATTTCATACAATAAAGCGACAACCATATGGCTCCTGCCAGTTGCCGATAACTTCGGTTACAAAACATGATCATCTCATACAATAAAATATAGCATCACGTTTTGGCCATATCACATCACAACATGCCCTGCAAAAACAAGTTAGACGTCCTCTACTTTGTTGTTGCAAATTTTACGTGGCTGCTACGGGCTTAGCAAGAACCGTTCTTACCTACGCATCAAAACCACAACGATAGCTCGTCAAGTTGGTGCTGTTTTAACCTTCGCAAGGACCGGGCGTAGCCACACTCGGTTCAACTAAAGTTGGAGAAACTGACACCCACCAGCCACCTGTGTGCAAAGCACGTCGGTAGAACCAGTCTCGCGTAAGCGTACGCGTAATGTCGGTCCGGGCCGCTTCATCCAACAATACTGCCGAACCAAAGTATGACATGCTAGTAAGCAGTATGACTTGTATCGCCCACAACTCACTTGTGTTCTACTCGTGCATATAACATCAATGCATAAAACCTAGGCTCGGATGCCACTGTTGGGGAACGTAGTAATTTCAAAAAATTTCCTACGCACACGCAAGATCATGGTGATGGATAGCAACAAGAGGGGAGAGTGTTCGTCCATGTACCCTCGTAGACCGTAAGCGGAAGCATTAGCACAACGCAGTTGATGTAGTCGTACGTCTTCACGATCCGACCGATCCAAGCACCGAACGTACGGGGCCTCCAAGTTCAGCACGCGTTCAGCTCGATGACGATCTCCGGCCTCCGATCTAGCCGAGCTCCGGAGATGAGTTCCGTCAGCACGACGGCGTGGTGACGATGATGATGTTCTACTGGCGCAGGGCTTCGCCTAAACTCTGCGACGATATGACCGAGGTGGAATATGGTGGAGGGGGCCACCGCACACGGCTAAGGAACGATCCGTAGACCAACTTCTGTGTGTCTATGGGGTGCCCCCCCGCCCCCGTATATAAAGGAGCAAGGGGGGGAGGCCGGCCGACCCCTTGGGCGCGCCAAGGGAGGAGGAATCCTCCTCCTAGTAGGAGTAGGACTCCTCCTTTCCTACTCCTACTAGGAGGGGGAAGGAAGGGGGAGAGGGGGGAAGGAAAGGGGGGCGCCGCCCCCCCTCCTAGTCCAATTCGGACCAGAGGGAGAGGGGGCGCGCGGCCCACCCTGGCCGCCCCTCTCTCTTCCCACCAAGGCCCATGTGGCCCATTAACTCTCCCGAGGTGTTCCAGTAACCCCCCCGGCACTCCGGTTTTCTCCGAAATCACCCGGAACATTTCCGGTGTCCGAATATAGTCGTCCAATATATCAATCTTTATGTCTCGACCATTTCGAGACTCCTCGTCATGTCCGTGATCACATCCGGGACTCCGAACAAACTTCGGTACATCAAAACTTATATACTCATAATAAAACTGTCATCGTAACGTTAAGCGTGCGGACCCTACGGGTTCGAGAACTATGTAGACATGACCTAGAACCATTCTCGGTTAATAACCAATAGCGGGACCTGGATGCCCATATTGGTTCCTACATATTCTATGAAGATCTTTATCAGTCAAACCACATAACAACATACGTTGTTCCCTTTGTCATCGGTATGTTACTTGCCCGAGATTTGATCGTTGGTATCCAATACCTAGTTCAATCTCGTTACCGGCAAGTCTCTTTACTCGTTCCGTAATACATCATCTCATAACTAACTCATTAGTTACATGCTTGCAAGCCTTAGGTGATGAGTATTACCGAGAGGGCCCAGAGATACCTCTCCGACAATCGGAGTGACAAAACCTAATCTCGAATTATGCCAACCCAACATGTACCTTCGGAAACACCTGTAGAGCACCTTTATAATCACCCAGTTACGTCGTGACGTTTGGTAGCACACAAAGTGTTCTTCCGGCAAACGGGAGTTGCACAATCTCATAGTTACAGGAACATGTATAAGTCATGAAGAAAGCAATAGCAACATACTAAACGATCAAGTGCTAGGCTAACGGAATGGGTCATGTCAATCACATCATTCTCCTAATGGTGTGATCCCGTTAATCAAATGACAACTCTTTTGTCCATGGCTAGGAAACATAACCATCTTTGATAAACGAGCTAGTCAAGTAGAGGCATACTAGTGACACTATGTTTGTCTATGTATTCACACATGTATTATGTTTCCAGTTAATACAATTCTAGCATGAATAATAAACATTTATCATGATATAAGGAAATAAATAATAACTTTATTATTGCCTCTAGGGCATATTTCCTTCAGAAATGAGCTACCTTCGTCAAACGATCGACTACAACCCATATCGAGTCATAGCCAGAACGAGTCCTGGGCAATCCCGTGATAAAATCCATGCCTAGCTTATCCCACTTCCATTCAGGTATCGGCAATGGCTGTAGCATTCATGTTGGCTTTTGATGCTCTGCCTTCACTCTCTGACATACATCACAAACTGCTACATACTTCGCAATATCCTTCTTCATTCCGGTCCACCAGAAACTATCCTTCAAATCCAGATACATCTTGGTATTTCCTGGGTGAATCGAATACGGCGAATCATGGGCCTCTTGCAGAATCAACTTCCTGATCTCCTGATCATTAGGCACATATACGCGGTCCTCAAACCATAAGGTGTCGTGTTCATCCTCATGAAAACCTTTAGCCTTTCCTTTGCTCATCCTTTCCTTTTTCTCGACAATCTCCTTGTCAGTCTTCTGAGCTTCTCTGATCTTATCCATCAAAGTAGACTGAATTTCCAATGCTGCTACATAGCCTCTCGGAAATATCTCCAAGCATAGTTCACGAAGATCCTCTGCTAACTCCTTGGGTAACTCTCTGGTCATGAGTGTATTGACATGGCTCTTGCGACTCAACGCATCAGCTACTACGTTGGCCTTTCCGGGATGATAATGCAACCTCATATCATAATCCTTGATGAGCTCCAACCATATCCTTTGCCTGAGATTCAACTCCTTCTGTGTGAAGATATACTTCAAACTCTTGTGATCCGAGTACACCTCACAATGGTTTATGAGAAAATGTCTCCATGTCTTCAATGCATGCACTACGGCTGCTAACTCCAAATCCTGGGTAGCATAATTCAACTAATGGGGTTTAAGCTGTCGTGAGGCATATGATACAACTCTCCCCTCCTGCATAAGCACTGCTCCAAGTCCTCGACGAGAAGCGTGGCAATATACTTGATAATCCTTGCGTTGATCTGGCAGAATCAACACTGGAGCTGTAACGAAACGTTTCTTCAACTCCTAAAAACTGGCCTCACATTCCTCAGTCCATTTGAACTTGGTGTCCTTCTTCAACAACTCCGTCATGGGCTTTGCAATCTTCGAGAAGTTCTCAATGAATCTCCGGTAGTATCCTGCAAGTCCAAGAAAACTCTGGATCTCTCCAACTGACGTGGGTGCTTCCCAATTTGTCACAGTAACAACCTTGGTGGGGTCTACTGCTATTCTTTCTCCGGATATAACATGTCCGAGGAATCCAACTTACTTCAGCGAAAACTCACACTTGCTGAACCTGGCATATAACTAATGTTCTCTGAGCTTTCCAAGTACCAAACGCAAATGCTCCTTATGCTCCTCTTCATCCCTCGAGTAAACCAGAATATCATCAATGAACACCGCGACAAACTTATCCAAAAACTCCATAAACACCTTGTTCATCATGTTCATGAAATAGGCAGGTGCATTAGTCAGACCAAAAGACATAACGGTATACTCATATAGCCCGTACCTTGTGGTAAAAGCTGTCTTAGGTATATCCTGCTCTCGAATCTTCAGCTGGTGATATCCTGATCACAGATCGATCTTGGAAAACACTTTAGCTCCTTGCAGCTGGTCAAACAAATCATTGATCATCGGTAGTGGGTAGTTGTTCTTGATTGTTACTTCATTCAATCCACAATAATCAACAACCATCCTCAATGATCCATCCTTCTTCTCCACTAGAAGCACCGGTGATCCCCAAGGTGACGAACTTGGGTGGATATAGCCTTTATCCAGTAACTCCTTAATCTTCTTCTTAATTTCCTCCAAATCCTTTGCGGGCATCCTGTACGGTCTCTTAGATATTGGCCTTGTGCCTGGAAAAAGCTCAATAAAAAACTCAATGTCTCTATTCGGTGGCATGCCTGGCAACTCCTGTGGAAAAACATCAGGGAAATCCTTCACCACTGGTACTTCCTCCTGTACAACTTTTGATAAGGAATTCACTTGAGTCCTCTTCGGCACATGCCAGGATACATACTTAATCCTTCTTCCTTCTGGGGTGGTGAGCAAAATCGACTTATGGCACAGTCAATGTTCCCTCCATACTCCGATAACCAATCCATGCCTAATATCACATCCAGTCCTTGCGACTCCAATACTATTAGGTCTGAGGGAAACACGTAGTTACCAATCCTTAATGGTAACCGATCACACCATAGACTAGCCATATACTCTGCTCCTGGCGAGGTTACTAACATGGGTGACCTAAGGGCTTGGGTTGGCAGTTTATACTTATCCACGAATCCCCTTGATATGTATGAATGCGATGCACTAGTATCAAAAAGAACGATTGCAGTAAATGACTTAACCAAAAACTTACCAATTACTACATCGGGCGGCGCTTCAACCTCCTCCATGTTAACGTGGTTCACTTGTCCCCTGTTGAAAGGGTTGGACTTCTTCCTAGAGCTTCCATTGCCATTTCCATTCTTTGCTTCAGAACACTCCGTGGCATAATGTCCATTCTTCCCGCACTTGAAACAAGTAATGTGACTTAGATCCTTCTCGGCGGGCGTTGCTGGGTTGGAACGGTTCTGGCCATTGCTTCCTCCATTACCATTCCCATTCTTGGAGCCACTATGGTTGTGAGAACTTCCTCCATTATGGTTGTGACCTCCATGGTTATGTTGAAGGTCTCCTCCCGAGTTCGGGGTAAAACAGGGCCTCTGCTGAGCTCCTGAATTGTATTTCCCTTGTCCATACTTTCTCTTGCGGTTGTCAATCTGCTGCTGCTCCCTTCAATCATGAGAGCTCTATGTACCAACTCCTGGTAGTTGTTGAAGGTTGCCACCATCAACTGCATGCTCAGCTCATCATTCAGTCCTTCCAGAAACATCTCCTGCTTAGCTGCATCCGTAGAAACGTCATCTGGGGCATAACATGCTAACTTACTAAAATCATCCACATACTGACTCACTAGGCGTCCTCCTTGGCGCAAGTTGCCAAACTCACGCTTCTTCATGGCCATAGCTCCTGCTAAAACATGGGCAGTATGAAAAGCCTGCTGAAACTGGTCCCATGTGACAGTGTCGATGGGTAAGTGGCTGTAAAATTCTCCCACCATGATGCTGCGGGTCCATCAAGCTGATGTGCGGCAAAACGCACTCTCTCCGCATCTGTGCATCCTGCAGTGGTCAACTCCCTTCCAATCTTGCGGAGCCAATCATCTGCAACTATTGCCTCGGTGCTACTGGAGAACACCGACGGATTCAGCCTTAAGAAATGGGCTAAGTGATCAATAGGTGGTGGTGGTGGGTTGTTGTTGTTGTTGTTGTTGTTGTTCCCTTGGTTCTGATTCTGGACTAGTATCTGCATCAATGCATTCTGCTGCTAGATCAACTGAGTGAGCTCTGGCGGGAAAGCAAATCCATTGTCGCGTCTTGGAGGCATCCGATGGGTTTAGAAAAGATGAGAAAATAGAATAGAATGAGATCTAGAGGGAAAACACTACCCATATGCACATGAGATAACACAATCATATCACTTCTATCAATTTAAACAAGGGCATACAATCGGTCTAACTATCGTTACAAAAGTGCTCGGACTATACTATATACATGGGGGAATACTACTACAGATATGGTGGTCGACTAGAAAAATTGATCGGTGGAAGACTCCATGATATCTACTCCAGCTTCATCAACAAAGTCATCATCACTATCGTCGGGGTCCGAGTCGGTGTCGTCGATGATGATGTAGTTCTTCGGGCAAGTGGAATCGTCGTCTTCTCCTCCTGGCGCGGGGTCTCCCATGAATATTCCTAGCTTCTTCATTAGATCATCATTCTTCTCCACGAGTATCGTCATTTCCTCCTCATATCCATCGCGTGTAGACTTGATTTATTCCTCCAGCTCCGTGATCCTGGTCATTGCCTTCTTCAGATCTATCATGCTGGTGCACATCTGGTTCTCCTGGCGACGAATGTGTTGGTTTAACTCCTGGATGAAAGCTGCAATAGATCTATCCTTCCTAGTGCTGATCATCTCCGATTGCTCATCTCGGCGCCCACAAATCTTGTAGATAGTATCCTTGAGATCCTTGTGATAAATTTGTCCAATGCGTCCCATGGTGATGTGGGCTGCCATGGTCTTTCCTAAACTTCAGGTTGGTGCATCAAAGGAAAACTCTATGGTCTCAGTGACTGGCATGAACGTTCTTCCTGGAACTTGAACTCGAATCATCCAACGCTCCTCTTTAGGTAAAGTGGCGATGTAGGTCCCGGTGAAGCTTGGTATTCCGATGTTCAGGTATGTAGTGACTTCGTTCAAGTGGCGTCCAAAAGGTGCATCTTCATCCGATTGCGTGAACTTGTTCCTTGCATCCGCCATGCTAAAGAGTAGAAAAGGGAGAGGAGTCAGAAATGAGAAGAGAGTAGTGATCTAGGGCTTTAGCTTGTCCTACATTCAGCGTGTGCTCTGGTACCATCTGGTAGCGACAAGACCTCAAACAGTGTGATCTCTATGCATCAATGTCATCCCTAGATCGGTAATGTTGACACGCACAGTACATGAAGGATTTATAACAGAGTAGCAATCACACACTTATTACATCAAATGTCTCAAAAGAGAGCTTATTACAAAAATATGGCTTTAAGGCCATCTAAAAACGATAAGAGTGGAAGGCTCGGAAGATAAAGTGAGTCCATCAAGTCCAACGACATCACTGAGTGAAAGACAATGACCTATGGCACCTTACTCGTCGTCTGAAAAGTCTGCAACATGAACCTTGCAGCCCGAGACGGGTCAACACATGGAATATGCTGGCAATGTAACACAAGAGAGTAATGAACAGAATAATTGCTATCACTACATGCATATATGGCTGGTGGAAAGCTCTATGGTTAAGTTTTGCATAAAGCCAATTTTCCCCTATAACAAAGGAATAAATTTTATTTAACTATCATGGTGGTTGTTAAACATTGAGAAGGTTCCTCCAACTCAATCCCAATTAAACATCATCATTAAACCCAATCAAATTAAATTAAGAGTGATGAGATCAACATGATAATCCAAGAACTAGATACTCAAAACGTCCATAACCGGGGACACGACTAACCATGATTAGTTTATACACTCTGCAGAGGTTTGCACACTTTTCCCCACAAGACTTGAATACATCTATGGTCGGAGAATCGAGACACAGTCTTTATGAAGCATTAACTCTCTATTTTGGATAGACAGTACCACCTACAACCCACTACATCTGCTAGTCTACCTCTTCAAGAGCTTCACGCAACTCACTCAACTATGCCAGAGCCCATATTGGCTTGTGGCTGCACACGGAAGTTTCTAGCATGAATAGTCTTATGATCCCTTTGAGCCTGGGTGGCGGACCGTAGGATGATCACACGGGTACTCCGGGATATCCTAGGATAACACTGGATTCTCCAGGTGCCCTGACAACCACTGGGTACTCCAGGGTGCCTTCAAGCAATCCACCCGGATGTGTATTTAAATAGCCACCTTAATTCAACCAGTAATTAACAATACTCACATCTGTCATGAATCACTCGAACCAAACCACGTCTACGAGCATAGCATAGCAATATAAACAACGTAGAAGTAACTCCCAAAGGTTTGATAATAAACAGGACAATAGGTACTACCTCATCTTTTTCCCAATACCCACATATTAGTCAGATCCTAACCATGCATTTGTTTGAGGATTGATGTAATGCAGTAAAATTGGGTAGTAAAGTGGTATGATCAAAGTGTTACTTGCCTTGCTGATGATCCATGAAACCTAGAGACTCGTAGTAGCACGCTTTGCACTGTGGGTACTCTATCGCAAACAAACAAGCATACAATAAGCAGTCATCTAGAAGCACGGGTAAAACTTAAATAAGAGATCTAACCAGAAAGTTCAACTTAAGAACTCCTGTTTGCAAAAAGAATCAAATCAAACGAAGCGACGAAACCCAAACTGCGAAAGAAACAAGCTCCGTTTACTAATCTGGATTTAAGTCAAATTTTATAGTACTAAAATCTTGTTCAAGTTGGTTAAACAGAAAGAGGGCTTTGAGACAAAACTGTAGGCGCTTGAATCGCCCGATTCCGATAAATAAGCGAAAAGATAAACTAAAACGAAAATTAGGACAGAAATCGCGATCGAAAATAATCGCGAAAAATCCCTGGAAAAAGAAAACTGACGAACAGGCTAATGAACGAACGTTTGATGTTTGCGGCTAACGGGTATAATCCGTTCGTTAGAACGAACGAACAAACGGGCATTCGCTAAATAACTAAACCAAAAAACTGATCTAAATAAAATTAACTGCGGGTTCTAAAAAAAACCAACGGTTTTCTAACAAAAACCGCGGCGGTGGCGGCTACCTCGGGACAAACGACGGCGGCTCCGGCAGGGTTCCGGCGATGGCGGCAGGGTCGGCTGTGAGGCGGCAGGCAGTGACGAAGGGCAGCGGTGGTGCAGCGGCGACGGGCACCGGTGACGGTGGAAGCAGGCGGCGGCGGCGGATCCAGCGAGGCGGCGACACGGAAAGCGAAGCGGCGCACTAGGGTTTCGGGGGGCGCAAGCGGCTTGCTCGGGCCTCGGACTTTAAAGGCTGCCCAGATAGAGTGACCGGGTCGGACACGGCCCGGTAAGGAGGTGGACTTCTTTTTTTTAAATAATTCCGCGCGCAGAAAAACAAATAAAAGAAATACTAAACAGGCTCCAAAAATCCTAAAATAAGTTTCCCCGTCCTCTAAAAATATAGCGGACAAAGTGAACATTTATTTGGGCCTGTAATGCAATTTTGAAAAACGCATATTTTTCCTAATTCAAATAAAATAGCGATAAAACTCCGAATAAAATTCTTATTTGATTTTAATATTAAATCTCCAATATTTCTTTATTTTGGGAAAGTCATTTTATCCCCTCTCTTTTATTTTTATAATAGAAATATTCGAAGAGAAAATAATTAAAATTAAATGATCCTCTTTTCAAAATTTGAGAAAACACAAATGTGAAAATAACGAAATCCCCAACTCTCTGCGTGGGTCCTTGAGTTGCGTAGAATTTCTAGGATCAAGCCAAAATACAACAAAATATGATACGCAATGATTATCTAATGTATAACATTCCAAATTGAAAATTTGAGATGTTACATGTACAAAATAGTCTGTCTTGATCGCTTCACTATTATAACTATATTTTTGCCCTAGTCATGTGTACTTACAGAAACATTTCAGGATGAAGTGACATCAACACAAAGATCTGCGAGCAGTGCGGCATGGCTGTTATCGATTGATTATGGATTGGAATTGGAATGTGCTGATGTTCTCAATCATCAACTAGAGGTGGCAAGACAACGTGTACATGATTCTCAATGTACAATCAACAAGTTGAGACTGGACATGCAGGTATTAGGTGCAGGAGTCAAAAAAAAATGAAACAAGACACTGAGGTAACCACGAAGGAATTGGAGATTTTGCAGACTGAAATTTGTGCTATCTCAATCGAGCCAATCCTATTTTCTGAAGAGATTATAGTTAAAATGGTAAGTTCTGTTGATGCGTGTCCATGATGTATGAGCTTTATTAGTCCAGTGTATGTAATTTGCTGTTTGTGTACGCTGTATTATCACTGGTACCGAACTATAATGCCTGGTGGGTATATTCAGCTATAATTTCTCTATTGTAGTGTAGGATTATTCGACGTTTCTATGCCGTCTTTTTATTGTATAGTGTATGTTTTTAGAGGCGATAGTATAGAGTAGGATATTTCTTGAATATGCTATATCATTGAAATGGGGGCCAACACAGCCAAACATATCCTGGACTCCACACAAACGAACAAACATGTGTAGTCAAGGCGGGCCTTAATTGGGCTGGTCAAAATAATATTAAGTGGATCCCAAATGATGTGGCCCACCGTAACAACGGCTCTTAGCACGCTGTCAACAGGCCTAAAGCCCGATAGGGCCGTATAAATGGAAATGGCTCACGAGCCTTTAGCAGGCCGAAATAAATGTCAATTGTGTCTCAGCCCTTTTACTTTACGGTCCAGTAAGAGGCCGAAAGTGTTATGAGCCAGAGGAGGCCCAGTTTGCAAACTAAGCTTTTAACAAGCCGAAAGTCACGTTGGGCTGAAATGATGCCCTACGGAACGTGGGTGAGGGAGTCTTGGATTAGGGGGTCCTCGGACAGCCGGACTATGTACTTGTGCCGGAATGTTGGACTATGAAGATACAAGATTGAAGACTTCGTCCTGTGTCCGGGTGGGACTCTCCTTTGCGTGGAAGGCAAGCTTGGGTACTCGAATATGTAGATTTCCTTCTCTGTAACCGACTCTGTGTAACCCTAGCCCCCTCCGGTGTCTGTATAAACTGGAGGGTTTAGTCCATAGGACGACAACAATCATAATCATAGGCTAGCTTTTAGGGTTTAGCCTCTATGATCTCGTGGTAGATCAACTCTTGTAATACTCATATCATCAAGATCAATCAAGCAGGAAGTAGGGTTTTACCTCCATCGAGAGGGCCCAAACCTGGGTAAAACATCGTGTCCCTTGCCTCCTGTTACCATTAGCTTTAGACGCACAGATCGGGACCCCCTACCCGAGATCCGCCGGTTTTGACACCGACAGTGGGCCCCTAATGGACCTTTGTCCTTTGGAACATGGGCCCCTAATGGACCTAAAGTCAAAGGCCCAACTATTGTGCAGTCCTTTAACAGGCCGAGGGACAAAATGGGCTAAGAGTTGGCCCATTTACCAAATGGGCCGATGACAGGCCTAAAGTCACAGCGGGCTAGAATTGGCCCAACTGCAGAATGACCGAGAAAAGGTCGAAAGACGTTCTGAGCCGTTAATAGGCTGGAACTGACGATGGGCTGCTAACATGCCAAAAGAAGCTCGGGCCGCAATTGGGCCCAAAAACGTAGCGGGCTGTTAACCGTCTTAAAGTGACGATGGGATGGAAATTTTAGAATCTAGAATGGCCTTTGATGGGCCGATTCTGTGTAACTTGTATGGGCAGTACTTGTAAATGGGCCTGACTCAAGTAGGCCGCTAATGGGCCGGCCCACTTATTTTGACATGCCAGACCTTTTCACCGGAATGGGCCTCTATTGGGCCGTGCCACGTGTCAACATATCATAGGCGGCTCCTGTCCAATGAGTGGATGACATCTGTCCCAATGGTGAGGCAACACGTGTTTCCTCCGGCCAATGAGAATTTTACACGTGGAAAATCCTCATTGGTCGTGGCTGTTAGCGGGTTATCGGATCCAAAACCGGACCCAATAGCTTAACAGCATCCTGTTATGGTGGATGCCATGTGTCGGTCACCCTTGACGAAAGCACTTCTATGATGTGCAATTTATCTTCATGGAAGTGGACACTTTCATGATGATAATTTTGGTAATGTCATGGAACACTTCTACGATAGCATAGGTATGACTATCTTGATTCTGTCATAAAATCGTCATGGATGTACATGCATGATAGAAAACGTGACCTACTGTGACAAACACGTATCATCACAGAAGTGTATTATTTTTGTAGTGAAAGTAGCTCATTCGAGAAATCTGTTCCCATAATGCCTACACCAATTAGAGAGGAAGCTAATGATAAAGATCATGAAACTACAAATCAAGTTGCTACAGAACCTCGTAGGTCAAACAGAGCATGATCCGCAACAGAGTGGTACGGTAATCCTGTTCTGGAGGTCATGTTACTTGACCATGACGAACCTACGAACTATGAAGAAGCTATGATGAGCCCATATTCCGATAAATGGCTTGAGGCCATGAAATCTGAGATAGGATCCATGTATGAGAATAAAGTGTGGACTTTAGTGGATCTGCCCGATGATTGGCGACCCATAGAGAATAAATGGATCTTCAAGAAGAAGACTAACGCTGGTGGTAATGTTACTGACTATAAATCTCGACTTGTCGCAAAAGTTTTTCGACAAGTTCAAGGAGTTGACTACGATGAGACTTTCTCACTCGTAGAGATGCTTAAGTCCGTCTGAATCATGTTAGCAATTACCGCATTTTATGATTATGAAATCTGGCAAATGGATGTCAAAACTGCATTCCTTAATGGATTTCTTAAAGAAGAGTTGTATGCAACTAGAAGGTATTGTCGATCCTAAAGGCCCCTCAGCAAGTAAGGGACAAGGCATACTCGCTCCCCCCTGGATGGGTTGGGGAAACTCTCTGCTTGCTCCCCGCCATCATAAGTGGCTAGTCCGGCTTGGACGGGGACTATATATGTAGGCGGTAGAAACCCCTGGGTCTGCAACTCCAGCAATCGGTCGTGGGTGATAGTACACTTCACCCAATAACTAGGCTTGGCACTGTGGGAGCGAGACGAGGAGTTGCGGGGGTCGGCCATGATGGGATGGTTTTTTCGGGCGCGCTCTGATGATTCCTCGCTTGGGTAAGATGGTGTGATTTGGATATGAGGATCCTCGTATCTTTAATAGATGATTTACTTACATAGGCAGGGTGGCAAATGTAAAAATGCCCCGACTTCTCGCGTTCGCTCGACACGTGGAGACTGCCATTATTAGGGTATAGAAGCCGAGGAGTGCAACATTAATGGGAAGCCGGACACTGCTCGTTACAATAGGTACTCAGGGATTTGGAGAAGAACCCGCCTTGCAATGCCGAAGACAATATGTGTGTCGGACTCATCGTCATTGAAGCCTGGTTTAGGGGCGACTGAGGGAGTCCTGCATTAGGGGGTCCTCGGACAGCCGGACTATGTACTTGTGCCGGACTGTTGGACTATGAAGATACAAGATTGAAGACTTCGTCCCGTGTCCGGGTTGGACTCTCCTTTGCGTGGAAGGCAAGCTTGGATATTCAGATATGTAGATTTCCTTCTCTATAACTGACTCTGTGTAACCCTAGCCCCCTCCGGTGTCTATATAAACCGGAGGGTTTAGTCCGTAGGACGACAACAATCATAATCATAGGCTAGCTTCTAGGGTTTAGGCTCTACGATGTCGTGGTAGATCAACTCTTGTAATACTCATATCATCAATATCAGTCAAGCAAGAAGTAGGGTATTACCTCCATAGAGAGGGCCCAAACCTGGGTAAACATTGTGTCCCCCGCCTCCTGTTACCATTAGCCTTAGACGCACAGTTCGAGAACCCCCTACCCGAGATCCGCCGGTTTTGACACCGACATTGGTGCTTTCATTGAGAGTTCCACTGTGACATCGAAAAAGGGTCGATGGATTGCCTTGTTATCAAGGACAACATCACCTCTGGGGGAGCCCTAGCTTTAGGCCAAACTCTCCGACTTGGCGGCTTTGTCATGACCGCCCGTTCGGCTGCCGCGCCGACAATGGCTTCTCGGGTCATCAAAAACAGCCTCCACGTCAGCTCGGAATACACCGAGCAGATGGATCCAACGGATCTCTCGTCCTTGAACAAGCTCTTGGATCGCATCGCCGCCTTGGGAGTCGCTACGGACTATTATCGGATTATGCTTAAACCCGACCAAAGAGAGATTAACTCTCCGCCGGTCACCCATCAGATAGTGGTGGTGAAGGAGCAATGCAGCGATTCTTCCTCTATTTTGAGGACGAACTATGTCCGTATTCCCGAGCTCTCTGAGCCGGATACTCGTCAGCGGGAGGACATGACCCAGACTCCAAACTTAGAATCGGACAGCCGGCCAGAAAAATTGGGCAACATCCTGGAGCCCAAACTGCCAAGTTCGGAAGCTCCTCTGCCCCTAGGTCTCAGATCGGGTTAGGGTTCGGACTTAAATCTACCCACCCACACAGATACAAGCGATCTTTCCCACATTAGACAAGAGCCCCAAGAGATAGTACATCACTTTTGAACCCATGCTGTTATATATAGCTGCAATGCACCAAGTTGTAAGCGCAGTGGTCATCGTCGAACAAGAGGAGGACAGACATAAGTTCCCGCTTCAAAAGCCGGTATACTACGTATCCACTGTCCTCACACCATGCAAGTCACGGTACCCACATTATCAAAAGAGAGCATACACAGTCTTTGTGGCATCCTGGAAACTACGACACTACTTTCAAGAGTGTTCAATCACGGTGGCCTCCGAAGTACCACTCAATGATATAATAAATAACTGCAATGCCACGGGCCGGATTGTTAAGTGGGCTATCTAGCTCCTCCCGTTTGACATCATATACAAACCACGGTGAGCCATTAAGTCACAAGTACTGGCTGACTTCATCGCCGAATGGACGGAAGCCGAACTCCCTAAAGAGTACGGCGCGTACTCCAATTGGATCATGCACTTTGACGGCTCTAAGATGCTGGCTTGTCTGGGAGCGGGCGTTGTCCTGACATCCCCCACCAGAGATACAGTCCTATACGTACTCCAAATATTATATATAGACTCCAAAAATGCAGCCGAATACGAGGCTCTGTTGGATGGTCTTCGGATGGCAGTCTCCATGGGCATTCAACGCCTAGAAGTGCGTGGGGATTCGAACCTTGCAATATCTCAAATAAATGGAGACTTTCACGCCAAGGACCCAAAAATGGCGGCTTACCACAATGCCGTCCTCAAGATGTGAGCTCGGTTCGAGGGGCTCGAATTCCATCATGTGGTCCGAGAAAACAATCAAGCGGCAGATATCCTCGCCCGCATCGGTGCTAAGCGCAACCCCGTCTCACCTAATATCTTCTTGGAAAGGCTGTTCAAGCCATCCATGGTGTGGCAAGAGGAGTCCGACAATACTAGTCCGGATCCAACCACAACCCCAGATCCCGAACACACTGACATAATCGGAGGCTCCGCCACTGAAATAACACCTTCCACCCACGTGATCATGGCTGTCATCGCCCCGTGGATAGAACCCTTCTTAGCCTACGTAAATAGGCAAGAACTCCCCGAGGACCAAAATGAGGCACGTTGCATTGTGCGGCACTCTAAAGCCTACAAGGTCCACGAGGGAGAGCTTTATAAGAAAAGCGCTACCGGAGTGCTCCAAAGGTGCATCTCCAAAGAGGAAGGGCGTCAGCTCCTGGACGAAATTCATGCTGGACTCGGCGGCCACCACGCTGCAGCTCAGGCCCTTGTAAGCAAGGCCTTCCGTACAGGTTTCTACTGGCCGACAGCCTGAGCAGACGCACATAACCTCGTCCAACATTGCGTCGGATGCCAGCTTTTCGCCAACCAAAGCCATATGCCACCTATCGCTCTCCAAACCATCCCCATAACTTGGCCCTTTGCAGTCTGGGGGCTTGATATGGTCGGGCCCCTTAAAGGTGGAAGCCATAAGAAAAAAATACTTGTTGGTCATGGTGGATAAATTCACCAAGTGGATAGAAGCTAAACCAGTTAAAATGGCTGAATCCGGACAAGTGATAGACTTTATATCAGGAGTTGTACACCATTATGGTATCCCCCACAGCATCATCACCGATAATGGCTCCAACTTCACAGCAGATGAGGTGAAAACTTGGTTCGGCAATATGGGCATTAAGCTCGATTACGCTTCCGTCTATCACCCCCAAACAAATGGTCAAGTCGAACGAGCAAATGGTCTTATTATGAGCGGCATAAACCCAGACTAGTGCGATCCTTGAAGGAATCAGATATGCACTAGTTTGAGGAGCTCGACTCCGTACTACGGGGGCTGCGGACCATGCCGAATCGCACTACCGGATACACACCATTTTTTATGGTGTACGGCGCAGAGGCGGTATTGCCTTGCGATATCATTCATGACTCACCTCGAGTGCGCATGTACGAAGAGAGAGAAGCTGAGTTTGATCGGCAGGACAGTTTAGATGCCCTAGAGGAGGAGCGCGACGTCGCAAAAGCCTGTTCTACATTCTATCAGCAACATGCTCGAAGGTATCAAAGCAGAGAAGTACGGGCCAAAACTTATAACATTGGCGAACTCATTCTACGCTTACCGGAGAAGAAAAAGGACAAGCTCAAGACCAAGTGGGAGGGTCCCTTCATCATTGATAAAGTTCTCACCGGAGGAGCGTACCGTCTACGTGATGCATCGGATAATCGACTCGAGTCGAACCCATGGAGCGCGACCAGACTCCGAAGATTCTATGCCTAGTGTCGAACTCTGTGTTCGTCTCCTTACCTCCGCCTTTCTTTTTTAAGTTATATTCTCTTTCTTTCATTTTTATGGCCTTAAAAGCTTCAAGTGTGCCTCGACTACACATTCTTGCCGCGCTATGCGTGCCCAATATACCTGTGGGCTTCTTATATAGAAGATTAATATAATCATCTTCCGGGCTTCATGACCACTACATATGTGTCACTTTTCCATATGTACCTTTTCTTTGCCATCATATGCATCCATATGGCCAAGCTGGGTTGCCTGGCTCCTGTGTTTATGCCCTACGTTCCCGTTAGTTCGGCTAGGGCATAAGGGGAGCACCTCTGCGATTGTTACTGTCGGGTCAGCCGGATGTGTACCTCAGACTGGGTGAAGCCGAAAGCTAGCATTCTTAATGGAATATTCGGTCGGTGAACAAAAGACGTTTCTTACCTATTACAATATAAGACCCAGATGTTTATATCCTGCGTCTCTTTTCACAGTTTGGACATGCACATTAATGCATGCGTGCCCAGGGAAAGGAACCCTTAATGGAACTATTCTCCCTGGAAGATGTTTCTTACTATCCATGTAATATAACACAGCTAGTTGGATACTTGTCTGTTCAAGCACTTATGACCCCTACGCCTGGTTTCCACGCGTACCCCGGTTTTACATAACTGAGCGGGTATTCGGATACACTCCGGACTGTCGGGTCCGGAGGTTGAAGCGAAAAGGTCCGCCATGAAAAATGATTTACAATCCGTCTAGGGACAAAATATGTCATTTGAAGTACATAGTCACTTAGACTGACTAAATTCTTCTTCTATACCATCCAACAGACTGTCTAGCCTACAATCCTATTGGGAATACTTTGCGGCTAATACTACCTGGTCATATACCAGACTAACAGGGATCTCTTTCCCATCTGACCCTACATGTTCGACCTCGGCCATGTGGTTCGGGTTAACCTTGGTGTACCGCATTTTCACCATGGCCCAGGCTTCCCTCGCACCTTGTCGGCAGGCCGATATCTTCCATAATCGGAAGCGCCGCCGCACTCCCTTGAGCATCTCTACAAGCTCCCCCATGCCTCCTAGTAGGGAGGCGGATGGCCACAAGGCCTGGGCAATACACTGCATCACCTCCCGAGCTTGTTTGTGCAGTTGTGAAAGCTCTTGCAGAAGATCGCTGCGGATTCGGGCATCTCCTATTCGGGGCGACCTGTCAGCATACCTATAGACATAACTCTGTTAGCCCGTTTCTTCGCCGAACTGTATAAAGGTTCATTCGAGCACATACTAAAAATGCCGTGTCGAAGCCTCTTGTTCTCTTTCACGGAGTCAGCAAGCTGGGCCCGAACATCTCCCAGTTCAACGCCCAGCCGGGTATTGGCATCCTGGAGGTCATTTTTCTCTCGCCTAACCCGTGTAAGCACGCGCTCACCAGCCTCTAGCTGTCGTTGAGCATGTTGCTCATCCCCTGGTATGATCTTCGGATTCACTCCGGGATTGTCTGCAGAATCTATTGTTAGATTTGCGAGCATGCCGAATACTAACTAGTACACTTCATTACATTCTTTTTGATCAAGACAAGTATTACCAGATGAGGCCTTCTTGGACTCCTCCATTCCGGCAACTACGGCCCGTACTAGGTTTTGCACTCCTCCAGCTCTTGAGACAAATGGGTATTCTTCTCCGTAAGAACCTATGCATACAATGATCCTTAAATCAGTTGTGCCAACTGTTTCAAGTCTCAGGCGCTACTGATATCCATAATTATCAGCTTTTTCTTACCCGTATATCCTTTAAATACTGGTCTGTGGCTCTAGCAAGCCCATGCTACGTCTTGAGCTTGCGTTGGTTTTCCTCGAAGAGGAGAGGGTGATGCAGCGAGTGTAGCATAAGTATTTCCCTCAGTTTTGAGAACCAAGGTATCAATCTAGTAGGAGGCTCCTCAAAAGTCCCATGCACCTACACAAACAAACTGAGAACTCACAACCAACGCAATAAAGGGGTTGTCAATCCCTTCACGGCCACTTGCGAAAGTGAGATCTAATAAAGATAGTATGATAAGATAAATATATTTTTGGTATTTTATAATATAAATGCAAAAAGTAAAGATGCAAATAAAAGTAGATTGAAAGCAAATATGATAAGAGATAGACCTGGGGGCCATAGGTTTCACTAGTGGCTTCTCTCAAGATAGCATAAGTATTACGGTGGGTGAACAAATTACTGTCGAGCAATTGATAGAAAAGCGCATAGTTATGAGATTATCTAGGCATGATCATGTATATAGGCATCACGTCCATAACAAGTAGACCGACTCCTGCCTGCATCTACTACTATTACTCCACACATCGACCGCTATCCATCATGCATCTAGAGTATTAAGTTCATAAGAATAGAGTAACGCATTAAGCAAGATGACATGATGTAGAGGGATAAACTCAAGCAATATGATATAAATCCCATCTTGTTATCCTCGATGGCAACAATACAATACATGCCTTGCAACCCTTTCTATCACTGGGTAAGGACACCGCAAGATTGAACCTAAAGCTAAGCACTTCTCCCATGGCAAGAAAGATCAATCTAGTAGGCCAAACCAAACTGATAATTCAAAGAGACTTGCAAAGATAACTCAATCATACATAAAAGAATTCAGAGAAGATTCAAATATTATTCATAGATAAACTTGATCATAAACCCACAATTCATCAGATCTCGACAAACACACCGCAAAAAGAGTTTACATCGAATAGATCTCCACAAGAGAGGGGGAGAACATTGTATTGAGATCCAAAAAGAGAGAAGAAGCCATCTAATTAATAACTATGGACCCGTAGGTCTGTGGTAAACTACTCACAACTCATCGGAGGGGCAAGGATGTTGATGTAGAAGCCCTCCGTGGTTGATTCCCCCTCCGGCAGAGTGCCGGCGAAGGCTCCAAGATGGGATCTCGCGGATACAGAAGGTTACGATGGTGGAAATTGTGTTTCGTGGTGCCCCTGGATATTTTCGGGGTACGTAGGTATATATAGGAGGAAGAAGTACGTCGGTGGCCGCCCGAGGAGCCCACGAGATAGGGGGCGCGCCCTACAAGGGGGGGGGGGGGCGGTCTCCTGTCTCGTGGAGCCCTCGGCTGCTTCTTGACTTGCACTCCAAGCTCTCCGGATCACGTTCGTTCCAAAAATCACGCTCCCAAAGGTTTCATTCTGTTTGGACTCTTTTGATATTCCTTTTCTTCGAAATACTGAAATAGGCAAAAAACAGCAATATGGGCTGGGCCTCCGGTTAGTAGGTTAGTCCCAAAAATGATATAAATGTGTAAAATAAAGCCCATAAACATCCAAAAGGAGTAATATAATAGCATGGAACAATAAAAAATTATAGATACGTTGGAGACGTATCAAGCATCCCCAAGCTTAATTCCTGCTCGTCCTCAAGTAGGTAAATGATAAAAAGAGAATTTTTGATGTGGAATGCTACCTACCATAATTCATAATCTAATTTTCTTTATTGTGGCATGAATGTTCAGATCCAAATGAATACAAAATAAAAGTTCATATTGACATAAGAGAAATAGTAACACTTCAAGCATACTAATCAAAGTAATCATGTCTTCTCAAAATAACATGGCCAAAGAAAGTTATCCCTACAAAATCATATAGTCTAGCTGTTGCTCTATCTCAATCACACAAAGTATTTAATCATGCACAACCCTGATGACAAGCCAAGCAATTGTTTCATACTTTAATAATCTCAAACTTTTTCAACTTTCACGCAATACATGAGTGTGAGCCATGGACATAGCACTATATGTGGAATAGAATGGTGGTTGTGGAGAATACAAAAAAGGAGAAGATAGTCTCACATCAACTAGGCGTATCAACGGGCTATGGAGATGCCCATTAATAGATATCAATGTGAGTTAGTAGGGATTGCCATGCAACGGATGCACTAGAGCTATAAATATATGAAAGCTCAACAAAAGAAACTAAGTGGGGTGCATCCAACTTGCTTGCTCACGAAGACCTAGGGCACTTTTGAGGAAGCCCATCATTGGAATATACAAGCCAAGTTCTATAATGAAAAATTCCCACTAGTATATGAAAGCGACAACATATGAGACTCTCTATCATGAAGATCATGGTGCTACTTTGAAGAACAAGTGTGGAAAAAGAGATAGTAGCATTGTCCCTTCTCTCTTTTTCTCTCTTTTTTTTCTTTTTTTTCTTTGGCCTTCCTTTTTTTTCTTTTTGGCCTTTCTATTTTTTTTCTCTTTTTTTTCTTTTTGTAAAGTCTGAAGTCTCATCCCGACTTGTGGGGGAATCATAGTCTTCATCATCCTTTCCTCACTAGGACAATGCTCTAATAATGAAGATCATCACCTTTTATGGATTTACAACTCAAAGCTAGAACAAGATATGACTCTATATGAATGCCTCCGGCGGTGTACCGGGATATGCAATGAATCAAGAGTGACATGTATGAAAATTATGAAGGTGGCCTTGCCACAAATACAATGTCAACTACATGATCATGCAAAGAGCAATATGACAAAAGTAATGCGTGTCATATGAACGGAACGGTGGAAAGTTGCATGGCAATATATCTCGGAATGGCTATGGAAATGCCATAATAGGTAGGTATGGTGGCTGTTTTGAGAAGGAGTTTGGTGGGTGTATGGTACCGGCGAAAGTTGCATGGTACAAGAGAGGCTAGCAATGGTGGAAGGGTGAAAGGGTGCGTATAATCCATGGACTCAACATTAATCAAAAGAACTAATGCACTTATTGCAAAAATTTAGAAGTCATAAAAAACCAAAACACTACACACATGCTCCTAGGGGGATAGATTGGTAGGAAAAGACCATCGCTCGTCCCCGGCCGCCACTCATAAGGAAGACAATCAATAAATATAATTGTGCTCCAACTTCATCACAAAGCGGTTCACCATACGTGCATGTTACGGGAATCACAAACTTTAACACAAGCATTCTTTAAATTCATAATCACCCAACTAGCATGACTTTAATATCACTACCTCCATATCTCAAAACAATTATCAAGTATCAAATTGATCATAGCATCCAATTCACTTTCTATGATAGTTTTTATTATACCCAACTTGGATGCTCATCATTCTAGGACCAATTTTATAACCATAGCAAATACCATGCTGTTCTAAAAGACTCTCAAAATAATATAAGTGAAGGATGAGAGACTAGCAATTTCTTCTAAATTAAGTCACCACCGTGCTCTAAAAGATATAAGTGAAGCACTAGAGCAAAAACTATCAAGCTCAAAATATATAAGTGAAGCACATAGAGTATTCTAGCAAATTCTAATCAAATAGGCTTCTCCCAAAAGGTGTGTACAGCAAGGATGATTGTGGTAAACTAAAAAGCAAAGACTAATATAATACACGACGCTGCAAGCAAAACACATATCATGTGGCGAATAAAAATATAGCTCCAAGTAAAGTTACCAATGAACGAAGACGAAAGAGGGGATGCCTTCCCGGGGCATCCCCAAGCTTAGGCTTTTGGCTATTCTTGAATATCTTGGGGTGCCTTGGGCATCCCCAAGCTTAGGCTCTTGCCACTCCTTATTCCATAGTCCATAAAAGCTTTACCCAAAACTTGAAAACTTCACAACACAAAACTGAACAGGAAATCTTATAAGCCCTGAAGAAAACAAAACCACCACATAAGGTACTTCAATGAAATAATTATTTATTTATTTTGGTGTTAAACCTACTGTATTCCAACTTCCTTATGGTTTATAAACTAATTTACTAGTCGTAGATGCATTGAAATAAGCAAACAACACACGAAAAACAGAATATGTCAAAAACAGAACAGTCTGTAGCAATCTGTAACTAACGCGAACTTCTGGAACTCTAAACTCCTACGAAAATAGGAAGTCCTGGAACATTTGTATATTGATCAGCATCAAAAAGAATCAACGCAAAAGCACGTTCCTGTGATTTAACAAAATTATAGTCGTGTGTGCAAAGTTTCTGTTTTTCAGCAGAATCAAATCAACTATCATCGTAGGTTATCCTATAGGTTCTACTTGGCACAAACACTAATTAAAAGATAAAAACACATCTAAACAGAAGGTAGATGCACGATTTTTTACTAAACGGGAGCAAAAACAAAAAAAAATAAAGAAAATTGGGTTGCCTCCCAACTAGCGCTATCGTTTAACGCCCCTAGCTAGGCATAAAAGCAAAGATAGATCTAACGAGTGCCATCTTTGGCACTAAATTCATAAGTAGCACACATGATAGATTCATAAGGTAATTTGAATTTCTTTCTTGGAAAGTACTCCATGCCTTTCTTTAAATGAAATTGGAATCTAATATTCCCTTCCTTTGTATCAATAATCGCACCAATCGTTCTAAGGAAAGGTCTACCAAGAATAATAGGGCAAGAAAGATTGCAATCTATATCAAGAATGATAAAATCTATGGGCACCAAATTTCTATTTGCAACAATAAGAACATCATTGATCCTTCCCATTGGCTATTTAATGGTGGAATCCGCAAGGTGCAAATTTAAAGAGCAATCATCAAGATCATGGAAACCTAGAATATCACATAAAGTTTTCGGAATCGTGGAAACACTAGCACCCAAATCACACAAAGCAAAACAGTCATAATCTTTAATTCTAATCTTTATAGTAGGTTCCCACTCATCATTAAGTTTTCTAGGTATAGAAACTTCCAAATTAAGTTTTTCATCATAAGATTGCGTCAAAGCGTCAACAATATGTTTGGTAAAAGCTTTATTTTGACTATAAGCATGGGGAGAATTAACAACAGATTGCAACAAGGAAATACAACCTTTTAAAGAGCAATTATCATAATCAAATTCCTTGAAATCCTAGATAGAAGGTTCAATATTATTAGAAGTTGAGGATTCTCCAATCTCACTTTTACCAAATTTAGCATCAAGATCTAAAGATTCCGAATTCTTCGGACGCCTTCTAGGCAAAGTTGATTCATCATTAGTCCCATAATCATCAAAATTCATATTGCAAAACATAGATATAATAGGAGACACATCAATAACTTTAAGATCCTCATCATTATTTTCATCTAACTTTTCTGGTTTAGCGGCCATCTTATTGACTAAGGTGGCTTGCTTATCAAAAATTTTGGCTATAGCATTTTCAAGACAGGTAATTTGAGCGTTAACACCATAAAATTCTTTATTCATATCATCAAGCTCTTTGTTCATAAACTCCAAGAAACCCTTTTGTTCCTTAAGCTCTTTTCTAAAGAAATTATTGTGCTCAAATTGCAAATTCATAAAGCTTCTAATATTTGATTCAATCTCATCCATCCTTCTGAGAAGGTGGTCAGGACCCTTAGGCGAAGCCATAAGGACAAACAGGCACACAAACAAGCAGGAAAGGGCAAGAAAAAGAGAGAGGAGGAGATTGGGAAAGAGAGGGCGAATAAAACGGCAAGGGTGAAGTGGGGGAGAGGAAAATGAGAGGCAAATGGCAAATAACGTAAATGCGAGGGAAATGGGTTTGTGATGGGTACTTGGTATGTCTTGACTTGAGCGAAGACCTCCCTGGCAACGGCGCCAGAAATCCTTCTTGCTACGTCTTGAGCTTGCGTTGGTTTTCCTCGAAGAGGAGAGAGTTATGCATCAAGTGTAGCGTAAGTATTTCCCTCAGTTTTGAGAACCAAGGTATCAATCCAGTAGGAGGCTCCTCAAAAGTCCCACGCACCTACACAAACAAACTGAGAACTCGCAACCAACGCAATAAAGGGGTTGTCAATCCCTTCACGGCCACTTGCGAAAGTGAGATCTAATAAAGATAGTATGATAAGATAAATATATTTTTGGTATTTTATAATATAGATGCAAAAAGTAAAGATGCAAATAAAAGTAGATTGAAAGCAAATATGATAAGAGATAGACCCGGGGGCCATAGGTTTCACTAGTGGCTTCTCTCAAGATAGCATAAGTATTACGGTGGGTGAACAAATTACTGTCGAGCAATTGATAGAAAAGCACATAGTTATGAGATTATCTAGGCACGATCATGTATATAGGCATCACGTCCATAACAAGTAGACGGACTCCTGCCTGCATGTACTACTATTACTCCACACATCGACCGCTATCCAGCATGCATCTAGAGTATTAAGTTCATAAGAATAGAGTAACACATTAAGCAAGATGACATGATGTGGAGGGATAAACTCAAGCAATATGATATAAATCCCATCTTGTTATCCTCGATGGCAACAATACAATACGTGCCTTTCAACCCTTTCTATCACTGGCTAAGGACACCGCAAGGTTGAACCCAAAGCTAAGCACTTCTCCCATGGCAAGAAAGATCAATCTAGTAGGCCAAACCAAACTGATATTTCGGAGAGACTTGCAAAGATAACTCAATCATACATAAAAGAATTCAGAGAAGATTCAAATATTATTCATAGATAAACTTGATCATAAACCCACAATTCATCGGATCTCGACAAACACACCGCAAAAAGAGTTTACATCGAATAGATCTCCACAAGAGAGGGGGAGAACATTGTATTGAGATCCAAAAAGAGAGAAGAAGCCATCTAACTAATAACTATGGACCCGTAGGTCTGTGGTAAACTACTCACAACTCATCGGAGGGGCAAGGATGTTGATGTAGAAGCCCTCCATGGTTGATTCCCCCTCCGGCAGAGTGCCGGCGAAGGCTCCAAGATGGGATCTCGCGGATACAGAAGGTTACGGTGGTGGAAATTGTTTTTCGTGGTGCCCCTGGATGTTTTCGGGGTACGTAGGTATATATAGGAGGAAGAAGTACGTCGGTGGCTGCCCGAGGGGCCCACGAGACAAGGGGGGTACCCTACAGAGGGGGCGGCCTCCTATCTCGTGGAGCCCTCGGCTGCTTCTTGACTTGCACTCCAAGCTCTCCGAATCACGTTCGTTCCAAAAATCACGCTCCCGAAGGTTTCATTCCGTTTGGGCTCTGTTAGATATTCCTTTTCTTCGAAATACTGAAATAGGCAAAAAACGGCAATATGGGCTGGGCCTCCGGTTAGTAGGTAAGTCCCAATAATGATATAAATGTGTAAAATAAAGCCCATAAACATCCAAAAGGAGTAATATAATAGCATGGAATAGTGAAAAATTATAGATACATTGGAGACGTATCAGCCCACCTTGAGCAGCTCGGATGTACGCGTCTCCCGAGTTGAAGGCATTAAACGCCTGTTCTGAGAAGTTAGGGTCGCGGAGTACGGCCCATCGACGCCTATGGTTCATGGCGCTCTCCACTTTGGATTTTGTAGCGGATATTCTATCTGCATCCTCTGTAGGAGGACTGTCCGGCGTTGTCCCCATGTTGGCCTTCGCCCTTGAGTCCAGTTCTTGAATCCGGCTGGTGGTGGCGTGGCCGGCAGGGTCTCCGGTCACAGTCTGGCGAGCACTCTTTCTGCCGGGGACCAGGGACATTGTTATATTTTAAAGACGATAATCACGAAGCAGGTTTTAAATCATACCTCTACAATGGCGTCTCGGTCCTGACCGCCTTCCTTTAAAGCCTACCCGGCTTGGGTGACCCCTGTTGGTGAGTCGCCGCGGGTTCGGCACGGCGCCCTGATGGACTTCCCTATAAAGCGCAAGACGTGTGTGATGGGTAAGGTGTAAGGAAGGGATCGTTCTCAGAAGTCAGGATTCCGGTTTTACTTACATGTGATGCAGGGAGGAGGCCAGGATAATCGGCACTGATGGCCACCAAGGCGCCATCACAGCTTGCCTGGTAAAACATCCCGTTGATGAGCTCCACAAATACGTCCGGATCTTCTTCGAGTCCGGGGTCGAGGGACCAGCAGGGTCCTCTGGCTGTGGAGACGGGCTGTGCACCTCCCTCACGGCTTTTCGCAGTTCCTGCTATGAATTAGCAAGGTTAATATTTGTGATGCAAGAGTGTGGGAACAAATGGAGTTGAGTAAAGGATAGCAGCTCACCCAACTTGGGGGGTTGTACATGGAAAATCCATCCAGTGGCTTAATGCGGATAAACTCCTCTTCTTCTCCTTTATACAAATCGGACAACATTTTTGCCAGAGCGGTGGCGGAGTCCGGACCTTTATGACCGCAACGGGTGGCGTCGTCTTCTCCATTGAAGTGCCACATGGGTTTCCCTCGATACTGGAGTGGCTGAACCCCCGCATTATGCAGATTGACATGACCTCAATTATTGTCAATCCAGATTTGGCCAGCGTTTTTATCCTGCCCATTAGATAAAGGACCTCCCTGTTATCTTCCTCCTTGGGGCCGCGGGGGTGCCCGCTACGACGTTTCTTTAGTGGGGCATTGGAAAACTCAGGAAGGCCCATCCGGATAGGGTCCGAAAGGGGGACGTCCTCCATATAAAACCACTCCGAAGGCCAGTCTTCGGATGTCTTCTTCGGAGTGCCGGACAGGTATCCGGTCCCGGCGATGCGCCATATTTTGGCTCCGCCACTTGATATATAGATCCCCCGTGAGTGCGGGGGACAAGGAAGAATAGCCTCTTCCATAGCTCGAAATGAGCTTCGCAGCCCAGAAATAGCTCGCAAAGGGCGACATAGCCTGCGATGTGCAGTATGGAGGCAGGAATGAAGTTATGCAGCTGGAGGCCGTAGTACTCCAGGAGCCCGCGGAGGAACGGATGAATTGGAAATCCGAGGCCCCTCAGCAAGTAAGGGACAAGGCTTACTCGCTCCCCCTGGATGGGTTGGGGAAACTCTCTTCTTGCTCCCCGCCATCGTAAGTGGCTAGTCCAGCTCGAACGGGGACTATATATGCAGGCGGGAGAAACCCCTTGGTCTTCAACTCCACCAATCGGTCGTGGGTGATAGTACACTTCACCCAATCACCTGGCATGGCGCTGTGGGAGCGAGAGGAGGAATTGCGGGGGCCGGCCATGATGGGATGGTTTTTTCGGGCGCGCTTTGATGATTCCTCGCTTTGGGAAGATGGTGTGATTTGGATCTCAGGATCCACGTATCTTTAATAGACGATTTACTTACATAGGCAAGGTGGCAAATGTAAAATGCCCCGACTTCTCGCATTCGCTCGACACATGGAGACTGCCATTATTAGGGTACAGAAGCCGAGGAGTTCAACATTAATGGGAAGCCGGACACTGCTCGTTACAACAGGTACTCAGGGATTTGGAGAAGAACCCGCCTTGCAATGCCGAAGACAATCTGCGTGCCGGACTCATCATCATTGAAGCCTGGTTCAGGGGCTACTGAGGGAGTCCTGGATTAGGGGGTCCTCGGACAGCCGGACTATGTACTTGTGCCGGACTGTTGGACTATGAAGATACAAGATTGAAGACTTCGTCCCGTGTCCGGGTGGGACTCTCCTTTGCGTGGAAGGCAAGCTTGGATATTTGGATATGTAGATTTCCTTCTTGTAACCAACTCAACCCTAGCCCCCTCCGGTGTCTATATAAACCTGAGGGTTTAGTCCGTAGGACGACAACAATCATAATCATATGCTAGCTTCTAGGGTTTAGCCTCTACGATCTCGTGGTAGATCAACTCTTGTAATACTCATATCATCAAGATCAATCAAGCAGGAAGTAGGGTATTACCTCCATAGAGAGGGCCCGAACCTGGGTAAACATTGTGTCCCTCGCCTCCAGTTACCATTAGCCTTAGACGCACAGTTCGGGATCCCCTACCCGAGATCCGCCGGTTTTGACACCGACAATGGGCCCCTAATGGACCTTTACCCTACGGAATGTGGGCCCCTAATGGACCTAAAGTCAAAGGCCCAACTATTGTGCGGGCCGTTAACAGGCCGAGGGGCAAAATGGGCTAAGAGGTGGCCCATTTACCGAATGGGCCGAGGACAGGCCTAAAGTCACAGCGGGCTAGAATTGGCCCAACTGCAGAATGACCGAGGAAAGGCCAAAAGACGTTCCGGGCTGTTAACGGGATGGAACTGACGATGGGCTGCTAATAGGCCGAAAGAAGCTCGGGCCGCAATTGGGCCCAAAAACGTAGCGGGTCGTTAACAGGCTTAAAGTGACGATGGGCTGGAAATTGTAGAATCTAGAATGGGCCTTTGATGGACCGATTCTGTGTAACTTGTATGGGCAGTACTTTTAAATGGGCCTGACTCAAGTAGGCCGCTAATGGGCCGGCCCGCTTATTTTGACATGCCATGCCTTTCCACCAGAATGGGCCTCTGTTGGGCCGTGCCACGTGTCGACATATCATAGGCGGCTCCTGTCTAATGAGTGGATGACATTTGTCCCAACGGTGAGGCAACACGTGTTTCCTCCGGCCAATAAGAATTTTACACATGGAAAATCCTCATTGGTCGTGGATGTTAGCGGGTTATCGGATCCAAAACCGGACCCGATAGCTTAACGGCGTCCTGTTATGGTGGATGCCATGTGTCGGTCACCCTTGATGAAAGCACTTCTATGACGTGCGATTTATCGTCATGGAAGTGGACACTTCCGTGATGATAATTTTGGTAATGTCATGGAACACTTCTACGATAGCACAGGTATGACTATCTTGATTCTGTCATAAAATCGTCATGGATGTACATGCATGATAGAAAACGTGACTTACTTTGACAAACACGTATCATCACGGAAGTGTATTATTTTTGTAGTGAAAGTGGCTCATCCGAGAAATCTGTTCCCATAATGCCTACACCAATTAGAGAGGAAGCTAATGATAAAGATCATGAAACTACAGATCAAGTTGCTACAGAACCTCGTAGGTCAAACAAAGCACGATCCGCAGTAGAGTGGTACGGTAATCCTGTTCTGGAGGTCATGTTACTTGACCATGACGAACATACGAACTGTGAAGAAGCTATGATGAGCCCGGATTCCGATAAATGGCTTGAGGCCATGAAATCTGACATAGGATCCATGTATGAGAACAAAGTGTGGACTTTGGTGGATCTGCCCGATGATCGACGACCCATAGAGAATAAATGGATCTTCAAGAAGAAGACTAACACTGATGGTAATGTTACTGACTAGAATGCTCGACTTGTCGCAAAAGGTTTTCGACAAGTTCAAGGAGTTTACTAAGATGAGACTTTCTCAGTCATAGCGATGCTTAAGTCTGTCCGAATCATGTTAGCAATTACCGCATTTTATGATTATGAAGTCTGGCAAATGGATGTCAAAACTGCATTCCTTAATGGATTTCTTAAAGAAGAGTTGTATGCAACCAGAAGGTTTTGTCGATCCTAAAGGTGCTAACAAAGTGTGCAAGCTCCAGCGATCCATTTATGGACTGGTGCAAGCATCTCGGAGTTGGAATATACGCTTTGATGAGGTGATCAAAGCATATGGTTTCATACAGACTTTTGGAGAAGCTTGTATTTACAAGAAAGTGAGTGGGAGCTCTATAGCATTTATAATATTATATGTGTATGACATATTGTTGATTGGAAATGATGTATAATTTCTGAATAGCAGAAAAGGATACTTGAATAAGAGTTTTTCAATGAAAGACCTCGGTGAAGCTAATTATATATTGGGCATCAAGATCTATAGAGATAGATCAAGATGCTTGATAGGACTTTCACAAAGCACATACCTTGATAATGTTTTGAAGAAGTTTAAAATGGATCAGTCAAAGAATGGGTTCTTGCTTCTGTTACAAGGTGTGAAGTTGAGTCAGACTCAATGCCCGACCACTGCAGAAGATAGAGAGAAAATGAAAGTCATTCTCTGTGCCTTAGCCATAGGTTCTATCATGTATGCTATGTTGTGTACTAGACCTGATGTGTGCCTTGCTATAAGTTTAGCAGGGAGGTACCAAAGTAATCTAGGAGTGGATCATTGGACAGCGGTCAAGAACATCCTGAAGTACCTGAAAAGGACTAGGGATATGTATCTCGTTTATGGAGGTGACAAAGAGCTTGTCGTAAGTGGTTACGTTGACGCTAGCTTTGACACTGATCCGGATGACTCTAAGTCGCAAACCGGATACGTATTTTTATTAAATGGTGGAGCTGTCAGTTGGTGCAGTTCCAAGCAGAGCGTCGTGGTGGGATATACGTGTGAAGCGGAGTACATGGCTGCTTCGGAAGCAGCAAATGAAGGAGTCTGGATGCAGGAGTTCATATCCAATCTAGGTGTAATACCTAATGCATCCGGTCCAAAGAAAATCTTTTGTGACAATACTGGAGCAATTGCCTTGGCGAAGGAATCCAGATTTCACAAAGAGACCAAACACATCAAGAGATGCTTCAACTCCATCCGAGATTTGGTCAAGGAGGGAGACATGGAGATTTGCAAAATACATACGGATCTGAATGTGGCAGACCCATTGACTAAGCCTCTTCCACGAGCAAAACATGACCAGCACCAAGACTCCATGGGTGTTAGATTCATTACAATGTAATCTAGATTATTGACTATAGTGCAATTAGGAGACTGAAGGAAATATGCCCTAGAGGCAATAATAAAGTTGTTATTTTATATTTCCTTTTTATGATAAATGTTTATCATTCATGCTAGAATTTTATTAACCGGAAACTTGATACATGTGTGAATACATATACAAAACAACGTGTCCCTAGTATGCCTCTACTTGACTAGCTCGTTGGTCAAAGATGGTTAAGTTTCCTAGCCATGGACTTGAGTTGTCATTTGATGAAAGACATCACATAATTAGTGGAATGATGTGATGGACAAGACCCATCCGTTAGCTTAGCATAATGATCGTTCAGTTTTATTGCTACTGCTTTCTTCGTGTCAAATATATATTCTTTCGACTATGAGATTATGCAACTCATGGACACCGGAGGAATACCTTGTGTGCTATCAAATGTCACAACGTAACTGGGTGATTATAAAGATGCTCTACAGGTATCTCCGAAGGTGTTTGTTGGGTTGGCATAAATCGAGATTAGGATTTTTCACTCCGAGTATCATAGAGGTATCTCTGGGCCCTCTCGGTAATGCACATCATATGAAGCCTTGCAAGCAATGCGACTAATGAGTTAGTTGCGGGATGATGAACTACAGAACGAGTAAAGAGACTTGCCGGTAACGAGATTGAACTAGGTATGAAGATACCGATGATCGAATCTCGGGCAAGTAACATACCGATGACAAAGGGAATAACATATGTTGACATTGCGGCTCGACCGATAAAGATCTTCATACAATATGTGGGAACCATATGAGAATCTAGGTTCTGCTATTGGTTATTGACCGGAGAGGTGTCTCGGTCATGTCTACATAGTTCTTAAACCCGTAGGGTCCGCACGCTTAACGTTCGATGATGATATGTATTATATGAGTTATGTTTTTTGGTAACCGAAGGTTGTTCGGAGTCCCGGATGAGATCACGGACATGACGAGGAGTCTCTAAATGGTCGAGAGGTAAATATTGATATATTGGAAGGTTATATTCAGACACTGAAATGGTTCCGGAGTGGTTCGGGTATTTTTTCAGAGTACCGAGGGGTTACCGGAACCCCCCGGGAGAAGTAATGGGCCTCATGGGCCATAGGGGAGAGGAGGAGGCAGGCCACAGGAGGTGGCGCCCCCCCCCATGGGAGTCTGAATTGGACTAGGGGAGGGGGCGTGGCCCCCCTTTACCTCTCCCTTTATCTATCTCTTCCCCCATTTCCCCCTCCGGAAAGGAAGGGGATCCGAATTGGACTAGGAGTCCTAGTAGGACTCCCCCCTTGGTGGCCCGACCTGGCTGGCCCTCTCCCCTCTCCCTCCTTTATATGCAGGGGTAGGGGGCACCCCAAAGCACATCAATTGTCTTAGCCATGTGTGGTGCCCCCCTCCACCGTTTACTCCTCCGGTCACATTGTCGTAGTGCTTAGATGAAGCCCTGCGCGGATCGCATCACCATCATCGTCACCACACCGTCGTGCTGTCGGAACTCATCTCCTTCATACCTCTACTAGATCAAGAGTTCGAGGGACGTCATCGAGCTGAACGTGTGAAGAACTTTGAGGTGTCGTACATTTGGTACTAGATCGGTTGATTCGAGAAGATGTTCGACTACATCAAACGCGTTTAGTTAACGCTTCCACTTTCGGTCTACAAGGGTACATGGACACACTCTCCCCCTCTTGTTGCTATGCATCTCCTAGATAGATCTTGCGTGAGCGTAGGATTTTTTTTTGAAATTACATGCTACGTTTCCCAACAATTTATAGAGCAAATAGGCGGTGCGGGAGGCGGCGGAGGTGGGCACAACCCACCACGGCACGCTTGGCCCCCCAGGCACACCCACGTGGGGTGTGCTACCCTCGGAGCCCCCCTCTGGTTCTTCCTTGGCCCAACTTGTGTCTTCTGGTCCAGAAAAAATCGCCAAAAAGTTTCGCTGCATTTGGACTCTGTTTGTTATTGATTTTCTGCGAAGTAAAAAACAGGCAAAAAACAGCAACAGGCACTGGGCACTAGGTCAATAGGTTAGTTGCACAAAATGATATAAAGTTGCTATAAAATGATTGTAAAACATCCAAGAATGATAATATAACATGGAACAATCAAAAATTATAAATACGTTGGAGACGTATCAGCATCCCCAAGCTTAATTCCTGCTTGTCCTCGAGTAGGTAAATGATAAAAACAGATTTTTTTGATGTCGAATGATGCCTAACATGTTCATCACATTTTATTTTCTTTTGTAACATGGACATTTGGACTTTTGTATGATTCAAAGCAATAGTCTAGTTTTGACATGAAGATTTCAATACTTAAGCATATCAATAAGCAACCATGTCTTTCAAAATATCAACACTAAAGCAAGTTATCCCTAGCCTATTATGCTCAATCATTGATCCATTCATGAAACACACTCGCATATTAGCTATACCTAATGCTCAAGTATGATCATAGTGCCCCTTAGTTGGTGCTTTATAAGAGAAGATGGAGACTCAAATAAAAATAATAAAAATTGCATAAAGTAAATAGAAAGGCCCTTCGCATAGGTAAGTAGGGATTTGTAGAGGTGCTAGAGCTCAAAGGAAAAAAGGATAGAGATAAAACATTTTGGGTGGCATGCCTTTCCTGTCAACAAAAACGATCGAGTAGTTCCCAGTTCTTTCCATGCTATATATAACATCAGTGGTTCCCAAACAGAAAATAAAGTTTATTCCTTTTTCCACCATACTTTCACATTCCAAGGCTAACCGAATCCACGGGTGCCGTCCATACCAACACTTTCCAAGGAATTTATTATTTGACAACATAAAGTAAATTCATTTTTCCATTTCGAGACTGGGCATCCCTAACACCTTTGTTGTACTCTCGTCCGATGACACGTGAATAAACACTCATCCTGAGAATAACACATCTAGCATGGAAAAATACCATCCACCCCCTACCGTTTCATGAGCGGTACGAGCACACAAAAAGGAAATTAATTTTGAAGCACATACAAATTTTGATAGAGCAGCATGAAAATACCGCATATAGGTAGGTATAGTGGAGTCATATGGCAAAACTGGGTCAAAGGATTTTGGATGCAGAAGTAGTATTCCGACTTAGTACAAGTGAAGGCTAGCAAAAGATTGAGAAGCATCCAAACAAAACACGAAAAATCTCTTAAACAAGCATTAAGCATAACTAACACCGAATAATGCACCACAAGTAGGATGTAATTTCATTGCATAACTATTGTTTTTCGTGCTTGCATAGGGAATCACAAACCTTAACATCAATATTCTTACTAAAGCATAATTACTCATCAACATGATTCACATATTATATCATCATATCGCAAAACTATTACAAAGAATCAAGTTTATTTTGTCCAATGATCTTCAACAAAGTTTTTATTATATCCCTATTGAATATCTATCACTTTGGGACTAATTTCTTATGTTGCTTTTGATAGCTCAAACAAATCTAAGTGAAGAACATGAGCATAAAAGTTTCTTCTCTCAAAATAATTTAAGTGAAGCATGAGAGACTTTCTAAATTTTTCACTAACTCTCAAATAAATCTAAGTGAAGCATGAGAGCATTTATTCAAAGATACTAAAGCACACCATGCTCAAAAAGATATAAGTGAAGAACTAGAGCAATTCCATAGGTCAAAAAGATTTAAGTGAAGCACAAAGAGCAATTCTAACAAATCATAGCATAATTTTGGCTGTATCAAATAGGTGTGTCCAGCAAGGATAGATGTCACAAAAATAAAAAAATAAAAACAAGCAAAGACTCATATAATACAAGACGCTCCAAGGAAAACTCGTGATATGTGACAAATAAAAATACAGCTCCAAGTAAAATACCAATGGTCGTTAGAAGAAAGAGGGGATGCCACTCGGGGGCATCCCCAAGCTTAGTTGCTTGGTTCTCTTTTAGATAATAGCTTGGTATGACATGGGTCATCCCCAATCTTAGGCTCTTCTTACTCCTTACTAGATCATGATGGTGCACGTTGCCGCGCCCGTCTATTTTGGCAATAGAATGATAGAGATATTTAAATATGTATATGCACAAAACATGGAAGTTGAAATTGCACGAACTAATCCATATTTTTTTAAGATATAAGTACAAGTTAACTGGTCTACATTTAAAAGATGTAAATTATGTCCAATAGACTGACTATAGTGGAGGCATGGTCAGTCTTGATAGTCCAAAATCTTCCAGGACAGGAGAGCAACCTATGTTATTTCATAGGAGGTAACAAATATTTAGCAACTTGTACATTTAAAGATATTGTGTAGATATATCCATATAGGGACCGCTTAGATATGATGCAACGTTACTAAATGAAAATACCTTAGTTGAACTGACCCACAAAACAGAAAACATTAGTTGAACAGTCTAAGACTGAGGGCAGAACAGAGGTAACCAGCATAATATTGAAGAGCGTCCAAATCTGAAGATAGATATTGAATAACAATAGCTTGTTTGCAATAATAAACAAAAATGACAGGAAAATAAATATGACATTACAAATGTTGTGCTATTTGATAGCTATCAAAAACACCGAATTGGCTAACAAAAGTAAGCCATATCTCCATGATTTCAGCCAGAGTAAATCATATTTACATGTCTTGGAAGATAAAAATGTACTATACATAAGGTATACTACATATCAGTACATGTCAAATTAGTGTAAGATTAGAAAGGCCGAAATTCCAGAGGTGCCCTAAGGATCAGATGAAGTCCCTTGATTAACCATCTGGCACTAATTGCAGAGTTCATCCGTTCCCTATGTCTGATCCAAATGCTGAATCTGGACTGATGTGTACATGGCCATCTCATTTATCTTAGATGGAGTGAAAGGAGCATGATTGCTTCATTTTACAGCCATCTCAAATGACATAGCACCAGCAAGTGCGACTTCTCTATATTTTAATGGGAGCAATATTGTAGCTAACAGAAAACAAAATAAGGATAGTTGTGTCAACCTGGAATATCACACAATTAGGGACACAACTATGTTGAGTCAAAACAATAAAATGGAGAAGTAACAAATCAGTTTTATTATGAGAGCATCAAGGCTTGTATTGGGTATGTCCTGAGCACCATAGGGTACAGATAAATCAAGATAATAGTTGGTTACTCAATGTTATGGAATCAGAGAAACAGTACGCACCGCGCTGTCTGGTTCAGTTGACTGAACACACATAACAATACTGAACACACACAACAACACACACCGTGCTGTCTGGTTCAGCTGAGAACACACATATTGAAGGAAATGAAGAAAGAAAAAGATGAGGCATGGCAGCTCACGGAACTAATTTATCTGGCCAGCAGAAATTGCAGATCATCAAACCCTAAACCCTCGAGCCAAAATACGAGAATCAGAATCCAACATTTTTCCAAAGAACCCAGGATAAACAATACATATACAGATCTGAAATTGGAAAGACATTAGCACAATGGAATCATTGGGTCAAAAGAGAGCATGACAGCGATAAGAAAATTTTAGATAGAGGGGAAATCTATCTGGAAATCATAACTGCTGGAAGGTCTGGGGACGGAAGCATCATGAGAGGAAGCATACATCTATATACAGGTGCATGTACTGAAGCAGCTGCAAGTTGGAAAAATAGTAATGTAGTCCATTGATCGCTGCCCGTGAATGAGCAAATCAATTGCCGTAAAGGCTTACAGAAACTGATGACTTGTTGCCTTCAACCGGATGGATCAACTTCACCGAATAGCCGCACCACCGCTTCGCCTTTCACCGTAGATCCGGGCTGGATACCTCGCCTCGGGTCGATGCCCTCCCTCGCCGGAATCCCTCGCGAACGTCGCGTAGGCTTAATCCCCACTCGTGCGTCATCTTGATGGAGGCAGACTACCCGTGTCGGTGCATCCTTCGTATCGACCCGCCCCTCTATATCGAGCACCTCGGATCCCCTCGAGTGAACGGTTTTCTTTTAGGAGCGCAGCGATGGATCGGTCCGTAACTAATTTGGCTTTCATAGCAGACCATAGGAGCCCAATCAATCACAGGCCTTCAAAAAAGTCCCCAGAATCGCGGCCTGTTAGGACAACCAGCTCAGATCGCGATAAACTATCGTTTAGAGGAAGATCTGACGGCCAGAAACTAATCTAACACGAATCCGACGGCCAAAATCATTGAGGGTCTGAGAGAGCTCGCTTTAGGCTCAGTTATACTATCCTAAATTCCTTTGTCCATCATGATCTCACCCAAAACTTGAAAACTTCAATCACAAAAAACTCAACAAAACCTTCATGAGATCCGTTAGTATAACAAAGAAAATCACTACTCTAAGTATTGTTGCAAACCCAATCATATTTTATTCTTGCATTATATCTACTGTATTCCAACTTTTCTATGGCTCATACCCCCTGATAGAATCCATAGATTCATCAAAATAAAAACACTACGCAAAGAAAATAGAATCTATCAAAAACATAACAGTCTATAGCAATCTGAAAACTTCGTATACTTTTGTAACTACAAAAATTCTAAAACAATAGGACGATGTAGGAAATTTGTATATAAATATTGTCTAAGAAATTCATAAGCTTTCATTAATTCTGTGATTTTTGAAAATTATTTTACTGGACACAAAAGTTTCTGTTTACGAACAAGATCAACTCAACTATCACCCAACATGATCCCAAAGGCTTTGCTTGGCACAAACACATACTAAAACATAAAGAACACAATCATAACAGAGACATAATTATTCAAACACTCAAGAACAAAAAGAAAAAGACAAAAATAAATTTTATTCATTGGGTTGCCTCCCAACAAGTGCTATGGTTTTGTGCCCCTAGGTAGGCATAAATCAAAGATCTAAGTGGTGTAGTCTTTATTTCTTGGTCCATAGGATCCCTCATGATTGATTCATATGGTGGCTTAATTCTTGTTCTAGGAAAGTGTTCCATAGCCTTTCTTAGTGGAAATTGAAATTTAATATTGCCCGCTTGCATATCAAGCAAGACACTAATAGTACGTAAAAATGGTCTAGCATGTATAATAGGACAAGATGGATTGCAATCAATATCAAGAACAATAAAATCTATGGGCACATAATTCCTATTTGAAAGAATAAGAACATCATTAATTCTTCCCATAGGCTTTTTAATAGTAGAATCCGCCAAGTGCAAATTTAAAGAACGCTCTTCAATATTGGTAAGACAAGCACATCACATAAAGATTTTAGAATTGTAGAAACACTAGCACCCAAGTCAAATAAAGCAAAACACTCATAATTTTTAATCCTAACTTTGATAGTATGTTCCCATTCATCATGTAATTTTCTAGGAATTGAGATCTCTAATTCCAACTTTTCTTCAAAACCTTTCATCATGGCATCTACGATATGTTTAGTAAAAGCTTTATTTCGTTCATAAGCATGGGGTGAATTAATCGTGGATTGCAACAAAGAAATACAATCAATCAAAGAGCAACTATCATAATTAAAGTCTTTGTAATCCAAAAGAGTGGGCACATCACTAGTCAAAGTTTTGGCCTCTCCAAACCCACTTTTATCAATTTTTTCAACAAATTTTCACCCTCCACATTATCGGGATGCCTTCTAACTAAAGTTGACTCTTCTTCAGTCCCTTTATCATAAATTTTAATTTTGCTAAACAAAGAATCGATAGAAGAAACACCAATCACTTTAAGACTTCATCACTTCTATGAAAGCAATCGCTAGAAAACACCTTTTCTAAAAAAAATCTCTTTTAGCTCTAAGCATAGCAGTTCTTTTCTTACTTTCATCCATACAAACATATAAAGCTTTAATTGATTCTTCAACCTTAGGCACAAAAATTGTCATCTTGAGAGTTTCTACATCCTGAGAAATTCTATCAATGCTTTTGGACATATCATCAATCTTATTGAACTTTTCTTCTATCATATTATTGAAAACCTTTTGAGCATTGATGAACTATTTAATATTTTTCTCAGGATCAGAGGTGTTCCTATTATTATTATAAGAAGAATTACCATAGGAATTACCATAACTATTAGAGGAATTTCCCGGAAAAGGTCTAGGATTAAATTTACCTCTATAAGCATTGTTATTAAAATTGTTTTGCGAAACAAAATTCACATCTACGGCATCACTATTTTGCTCAATCAAAGTAGACAAAGTCACGTCATTAAGATCAATAGGAGCATTTTTGTTAGAAACCATCTTCATAATAGCATCAACTTTTTCACTCAAAGAATTTATTCTTCAACCGAATTAACTTTTTTACTAGTAAGAGTTGTTTCGGTATGCCATTGTGAATATTTTGCCATAATATTATCAAGCAATTTAGTAGCTTTAGCCAAAGTAAGTTCCATAATAGTACCACCCACGTCGGAATCTAAAAGATTGCTAGAAACAAAATTCAATCCCACATAAAATTGTTGTATGATCATCCAAAGATTTAAACCATGAGTGGGACAATTTCTTAGCATCAATTTCATTCTTTCCCAAGATTGTGCAACATGTTCATGCTCAAGTTGCTTAAAATTCATGATTTTTGTCCTAAGAGAATAATTTTTGCGGGTGTAAAATACTTGGTAATAAAAGCATCTTTGCACTTATCCCAAGAATCGATACTATTGCGAGGCAAAGAAGAAAACCAACTTTTTGCACGATCTAGCAAAGAAAACAGGAATAATTTCAACTTCACAATATCATTGTCCACATCTTTTTCTTTTGCATATAGCATAACTCCACGAATGTGTCAAGACGGGATGTGGCATCCTCATTAGGAGTACCAGAAAATTGATCTTTCATAACGAGATTCAACAAAGCGGCATTAATATCAGAAGACTCTGCACTAGTGGCGGGAGGAGCAATCGGAGTGCTAATAGAATCATTATTATTGGCATTGGAAAAATCACAAAATTTGTTGTTTTCTTGGGACATCTCAACTACGCAAACAAGAATGCAAACAAAAATAGATCTGATGAGAAAACGGCGAACAAAAAAGATGGCGAATAAAACGGCAAATTTTTTGTGAAGTGGGGGAGATGAAAACGAGAGGCAAATGGCAAATAATGTAAATTGCAAGGAGATGAGATTTGTGATTAGGAACCTGATAGATGTTGATGATGTTTCCCCAGCAACGGCGCCAAAAATTCCTTTTGATGCGGCTTGAACTACGTCGGTATTTCCCCAAAGAGGAAGGGATGATGCAGTACATCTACGGTAGGTATTTCCCTCAGTGACGAGACCAAGGTTATCGAACCAGTAGGAGAACCACGGAACACTTAAACGGTACCTGCACACAAAGAACAAATACTTGCAACCCGACATGTAAGAGGGATTGTCAATCCCTCCCGGGTAAAAAGATAGATAAAATTGTAGTAGATTGGATGAATAGATCTCGCGGGAACGCGAGATAAAATAAATAACAAAAAATTGCAGCAAGGTATTTTTGGGTTTTTGGATTAATCAATCTGAAAATAAAAGCGAATAAAAATAGATCTTGAAGGCAAATATGATAAAGAAGAGACCCGGGGCCCGTAGATTTCACTAGTGGCTTCTCTCGAGAAAAATAGCATACGGCGGGTAAACAAATTACTATTGGGCAATTGATAGAACTTCAAATAATTATGACGATATCCACGCAAGATCATTATATAGGCATCACGTCCAAGATTGGTAGACCAACTCCTATCTGCATTTGATACTATTACTCCCCAGATCGACCGCTATCCAGCATGCATCTAGTGTATTAAGTTCTAGAAAAATAGAGTAATGCAATAAGAATGATGACATGATGTAGGCAAGATCTATTCATGTAGGAATAGACCCCATCTTGTTATCCTCAATAGTAATGATACATATGTGTCATGTCCCCTTCCGTCACTGGGATTGAGAACTGTAAGATCGAACCCATCACAAAGCACCTCTTGCCATGGCAAGAAAAATCGACCTAGTTGGCCTAACTAAACCAAAGATTCGAAGAAGAAATAAGAGGCTATAAGAAATCATGCATATAAGAGATCAAAACTCAAATAACTTTCATGGATAAAATAGATCTGATCATAAACTCAAAGTTCATCGGATCCCAACAAACACCCCGCAAAAAGAGCTACATCAAATAGATCTCCAAGAGACCATTGTATTGAGAATCAAAAGAGAGACAGGAAGCCATCTAGCTAGTAACTACGGACCTGTAGGTTGATACGTATCCAACGTATCTACTTTTCCAAACACTTTTGCCCTTGTTTTGGACTCCAACTTGCATGACTTGAATGGAACTAACCCAAACTAACGATGTTTTCAGCAGAACTGCCATTGTGTTATTTTTGCGCAGAAATAAAAGTTCTCGGAATGACCTAAAACTTCACGGAGCCACGTTTTGGAATTAATAAAAAATATTGGCAAAAGAATCAATAGAAGGGGACCCACACGCTATCCACGAGGGTACAGGGCGCGCCCACCCCCCTGGGGCACGCCCCTTGCCTCGTGAGTCCCGTGGACCTCCACCGACCTCAACTCCAACTCTATATATTCACGTTCGGGGAGAAAAAATCATAAAGAAGGATTCATCGTGTTTTATGATACGAAGCCGCCGCCAATCCTGTTCTTCCTCGGGAGGTTGATCTGGAGTCTGTTCGGGGCTCCAGAGAGGGGTATCCGTCGCCATCGTCATCATCAACCATCCTCCATCACCAATTTCATGATGCTCACCGCCGTGCGTGAGTAATCCCATCATAGGCTTGCTGGACGGTGATGGGTTGGATAACATTTACCATGTAATCGAGTTAGTTTTTTTAGGGTTTGATACCTAGTATTCATTATGTTCTACGATTGATGTTGCTATGACTTTGCCATGCTTAATGCTTGTCACTAGGGCCTGAGTGCCATGATTTCAGATCTAAACCCCAGAGTGACAATAGTCGGGACACTTCCCGATGATGACCGTAGTTTGAGGAGTTCATGTATTCACTAAGTGCTAATGCTTTGGTCCAGTACTCTATTAAAAGTAGGCCTTAATATCCTTTAGTTTCCAATAGGACCCCGCTGCCATGGGAGGGTAGGACAAAAGTTGTCATGCAAGTTCTTTTCCATGAGCGCGTATGACTATATTCGGAATACATGCCTACATTACATTGATGAACTGGAGCTAGTTCCGTGTCACCCTATGTTATAACTGTTGCATGATGAATTACATCCGACATAATTATCCATCACTGACCCATTGCCTACAAGCTCGTTTCATATTGAACTTTGCTAAGTTACGTCTCCGTTACCACTGTTACGATTGCTACAAAGCTGCTACTATTACTTTTGCCATTGTCACCGTTACTTCCATACTACTTTGCTGCAGATATTAAGTCTTTCAGGTGTGGTTGAATGGACAACTCAGCTGCTAATACTTGAGAATATTCTTTGGCTCCCCTTGTGTCAAATCAATAAATTTGGGTTGAATACTCTACCCTCGAAAACTGTTGCGATCCCCTATACTTGTGGGTTATCATAGGTCTACAATGAACTACTCAAGCATCATTGGAGAGGCACCAATGAGGATGATGAACCCCCTCCATGATGGTGTCTAGATTGGATCTATGGTTTCTGGAACTTGCGGCGGCTGGAATTGTGTTTCGTTGACTCCCCTAGGTTTTTTGGATTTTCGAGGTATTTATAGAGCAAAGAGGCGGTGCGGGAGGCGGCCGAGGTGGGCACAACCCACTAGGGCACGCCTGGGCCCCCAGGCGCGCCCATGTGGGTTGTGCTCCTCTCGGAGCCCCCTTTGGTACTTCCTTGGCCCAACTTGTGTCTTTTGGTCTAGAAAAAATCTTCAAAAAGTTTAGCTGCATTTGGACTTCGTTTGGTATTGATTTTCTGCGAACTAAAAAACAAGCAAAAAACAACAACTGGAACTAGGCACTGTGTCAATAGGTTAGTAACAAAAATGATATAAAGTTTCTATAAAATGATTGTAAAACATCCAAGAATGATAATATAACAGCACAGAACAATAAAAAATTATAGATACGTTGGAGACGTATCAATGATCGCCTTGTTACAGTTGACGTTTGAGCAACCCCAAAGCCCACCATCTGGTAGAAGTGACCGATACACTCTCATGGTCCGAGGAACTAAAAAACATGCTAACACTTCATGTTATAATAGATGATTTCATACGATATGATCACATAGTATATCAAAGAAGTATTGGGTCGATTCAATATGATTGTTCTTCTAACGTCATACCCTCAATGTTGTTTTAGAACTATCGTTACAATTAACGATATCCTAAGATCTAGAAAACATGATCACTAACAACACTTGAGCCGGTCTTAGAGGCGAGACTCGGGACCTATCACTACAAAAAAAAGACACATCCGTGACATTTTGGGCCAAACAAAAAAAATTCTGTCATGGTTATGGCACTTCTATGACGATAATTGTGACAAAACCCGGTATCATCATAGATGTGGTGGGATCCTACTTCTATGAAAAAAAATCATGAAAGAAAATGGGCTTTTTGTCCTGGCGGGCCGGAGACACAGCTGCATGACATTCTTTGGGCCGTCCATGACGGAAAAACCCGTGGTAGAAGCGAGGGCGAGGAAAATTTTGGGGAGTTCCCGGTTACGGTGGGTGGTCGGGGGCCGGGCGATGCGCGTTTCTTTCATACACATATGCGCGTGTGTGCAAGGTGTTGGGCTCTAACTGAACCCGAGCGATTGCACTAGCTACGTTACTGAACCCGAGCGATCGATCCTTTGCTGTTAACTGAACCCGAGTGATTCCTTCGCTACTGCTGCTAACTAAAGCCGATCAAACCCTGCTGCCTCCTTCCTTTGATGAACAGTGAGCGTTGTTGGGGGGTTTGGATGAACAGTTCCCGGTGGGGGTGGATGAACAGGACCCCGCGGTGTTGCCTCTGGATGAACAAGACCCCGATCGAGCCGGTTGGGGGTGGATGAATAGGACCCCGTGGAGGGCTGGATGAACAGGACGACCCCGTGGAGGGCTGGTTCAACAGTAGCGAGTGGAGGGCTGGATGAACAGTAGCCCGTGGAGGGGTGGTTGAACAGGACCCCGTGGAGAGGGCTGGTTGAACAGTAGCCGGTGGAGGAGCAGTGGAGGCTGGATGAACAGGAGCACATGGATGAACAGTCATATGTGGAGGCTAGAGGAGGTCGACGGTGGATGAATAGTAGCCCGTGGAGGCTGGAGTAGGTCGATGGTGGAGGTGAACAGTATCCCGTGGAGTCCCGTTTTGCGGTACGCCACACCCCTCCTAATGAACATGACCCCCGTTTCGACTGTAGCGCTCCAACACAAGTCCGTTTCCTCCGTTTTGCGGTATGCCACACCCGTCCCGATCAACAGGACCCCATTTCGACCGTAGGAGGTCCAACAGAAGTCCATTTCCTCCGTTTTGCGGTACGCCAGACCCCTCCCGATGAATAGGATCCCGTTTCAACCATGGTCGGTCGAACACAAGGCCGTTTCCTCCGTTCTGCAGTATGCCAGGCCTCGCTTCCATCGGATATTCCGTCCAAGCCGGTTGGCTCCCGATGAACATCACGCGTTTTGTTGTCTCCCGATGAACACGACGCATTCTATTGCCTCCCCATGAACATGACGATGATGCAGTTTTTCCGTTCCGACCCAGCCATGTACACGAGCCCTGGCCATACTATGCGCGAGTAGGCGTTAGAGACCCCACCCGTATGTACGTACGTGGCCGTATTTTGTTTCTTGCACCCTGACCATTGTACGTACGTGTACATGCTACATGCGTGCCTCTACTACGACATGTGCGTGCCTCTACTACGACACGTGCGCGCCTCTACATCGACCAGTATGTACGTACACATTCGCGACCAGAATGATAATGCTACGTACGCTTCGACCAGGTGGGTCCCGACTGTCAGGCACTTCCTTGCGTGCAAAGATGTAGCTGGTGGGTCCCAGCAGTCAGGGGGCGAATCATTTTTTTTTGCTCGTAATATGGACGCACTTCCTTGTGTGTGAAGATGTATCTAGTAGGTTTCAGCAGTTAGGGGGGAACGTTTTTTTCGCAAAATATGGTGGCCCGTCCGGTGGGTCACTGCTGTTAGGTGGAGGAATCATTATTTTCTGCGTAATAAGGAGGCACTTCCTTGCTGCGGCCGTGGACCCAGCTATCAGCCTCTCCATGTATAGTACCCTTCCGATGGAAGTCGGTCATTGACCACATTGACCATGCCGCACGAAGAGCACCAAGGCGGTGGACGATGGCGTGGCCTAGGAAGGGGACGACGCGGAGCCGGGGGAGACGTAGAATGGATGCCCACACGGAGAGGAGTACGAGGGTTCACTGGTTCGGCTGCGGTGTGAGGCTGCTGTGCCGCAGAATAACAGGGGGTGTGGGTGAGTGGAGGGATGGCCTGGACAGCGGTGGGAGTAGTAGGGGGCGGTGAGGCCTCCGCGGCAGCACAGCCGGCCATGGGAGGCAGTAGCAGGCGGCAAGACTAGCGCTGCTTTGGGCGGCTAGAGCAAGAATACCAGAGGTTGAAGAACCACTACGGCCGTTGGATGGACATCGTACGGTCACTGGAGCTAGAATCGTTCATATTGACTAAGTTGACAAAGCCCTCCGTCCCCGTCAACTTAGTAGGCCCACAAGTCAGCCTCCCACTATGCTGGGTCCTAGCTAGTAGGGGGAGTATTCATTTTTTTTGTAATAAGGAGGCACTTCCTTGCGTGTGAAGATATAGCTGGTGGGTCCGAGCTGTTAGCGGCATGAACATTTTTTTCGTGAAATACAGAGGCCCTTTCGGTGGGTCCCAGATGTCAGGTGGAGGAATCATGATTTTGCGCGTAATAAGGAGGCATTTCCTTGCGTGCGGCCGTGGACCCAAATGTCAGCCTCTCCACGTACAGTCCACTTCAGATGCATGTCGGTCATTGACCATGTTGACCACGCCGCGACGAGAGCACCAGGGCGGTGGACGATAGTGAGGCCTAGAAAGGGAACGACACGGAGCCAGGGACGACTCGGCAGTTGTTTCCCACGCGGTGGGGAGTACAACTGTATGAGGATTTACTGGTTCGTCTACCATTTCCGGAGAATAACAACAGGTCTGGGTGAGTAGAGGGATGGCTAGGCCAGCAATTGGAGTACGATGGGGCGGTGAGGCCTGCAAGGCAGCACAGCCGGCTGCGGGAGGAGGAAGCAAGCAGTCCCGCCGGTGCTTGTTTGAGCGGCTGGAGCAGGAAGAGCAGAGATTGAAGAAGCATGACGGCCGTTGGATGGACATCCAACAATCACTGCTTGTGCGTCAACCTTTTTTTTATGAGAGCCTCAAATCTGTGGAAAATAGCATACAACCCATCTACCATTTTTTCTAATAATTTACAGCCCATTTGCTAATTCTTAAGGTTTTTTTGGAGCCCATATTATTTTGTTAGCATTACAGCCCACATTGTGGCCATGGTTAAAAAATAATACGAATTTTGCATGTATCTGTGCGGTCTGAACTGTTTTTAATCCCGAAATTTTGATTCACATTCAAACTGATTTTAAAAATAAACCTATATCAATATAAAATCCAACAAATTTTCCACGCATTAAAATCAATGCAATTTAAAATCTCGAAATGAAAAAAAAGAAATTTGAAACTAATTGCCAGTTTGATGTGTTTTAAAAATGTACAACCTATTTCTCATTACTGATAGGCCATTTTCTCGGCCAGCCGAATGTAGCTCTCCTCACCTTGAAAGATTTGCAGCCCAACAGGCCTGAAAAAGCGACTTAATTGACAAATCACAAGAAAACTAGGCTAGCCATTTTCCGAAAGAAAAAAAAACTACTGGGTCGGTCTGTGGTAAACATAAAAGAAAAGGCTGTCTAGACAGGCCAGAGTGCCCTGCACAGCCCAGTTGACACCCTGCTTCTGTCTCAAAAACAAATTAGATAAATGCCACTCCAATTATGGCGATTCATAAAAATGCCACTGCAGTTTCCAAACTTTGAAAAATGCCACTGCAATTTTTACAAACTTTGAAAAACACCACTGCAGTTTGCAAACTTCGAAAAATGCCACTCTAGACGTTGACAAATGCCACTGGAAATGACATGAAATGGCATTTTTTAAAGCTTGGAAATTGCAGTGGCATTTCTTGAAATCACCAGATTCGGAGTGGCATTTATCAAATTAACCCAAAATAAAAATAACTGGGCGGGCTGTTGGGTCCCTGGTGTCAGCCGCTCGTTGTGCAATTCTCTCGTTTATTGACTACATTGACAATGGCATGGGACCCAGATGTCAGAAATCCATTAGGAGGAGCCACTTTTTATTGGCTTGAAATAAGGAGGCACTTGCTTGCGTACTGCCATGACCTTGGTGGGTCCCTGCTGTCATCCTCTCCACGTACAATCATCTTCTGATTGTGTACGCGTCAACCTGGTAGGCCCACAAGTCAGCCTCTAAACCCGTGGTGGACAAATACAACCCATTTAAAAATACAGCCCATTCCATACGTTCAAACGGAAAGTTCAACATTTAGAGCAAAGTAACAAGTCTGGTCCAGATATAGAGTACTGAACTTCCATGTTGACAACCATCATAGCCAAGTTAACTATCTACTCCCACTAATACTCTAGTAGCGTACAAGTACTAACTTGCTCTTAGCTAACTAGACGATGCTGGCCGCCATCTGCGGTTCACGCTAAACACCGGCACTGGCGTCCTCCGGCTCGCCTCGGACTTACCAGAGGTGCGATAGGGTGCGTTGCTCGCGCGCGTTGGCCCTTTCCATGTCGGCATGGTCCACGGAAGCTTCGGCTTCTAAGCGGGAAACCCACTTGATGAGCTGGTAGTAAAATTTGGTGTCGCGAACGCGTGCGTGCCCGACAGCCTCCAGGGCTATTTGCCGGGTGCCGACCTCCACATAGTTGGCCCAGTTGCGGGTACTCTGCTCGCGACTTAGAGCATCAGTGCGTTGCTGCTCCATGTCCCGCTGGTGGCGCAAATCGGTGATACGCTGCTCCTCCGCCAGGTAGTCGCGCTCCAACAACTCCTCATACTCCGCATTGCCATCTAAAGACCGATAGAATGCCTCCTCCCTCCGTCTGCCTTCCGATGAAAAACCAAACACTAGTTCCGGCGGTGACATCCCCGGCGTCACCTATCGCGGACTGGCGGGGGCATGGCGGACGTGGCGAGAGTGAGGATAAGTGGCGAGCGACATTGGGCCGGTGGGGGCTTATGAGGATAGGGCAAGTTGGGTGATGGTGCCACCGGAGAAGGCCGGGAAACAGTAATTATAAGTGGAAGGGGCTAAGCAACCCCTGTCGTGGCCTAGCCTACCTTTGAGTCACTGACGCATGGGTCCCACAGAGCATGGGGCCCACATGCCGGTGACTCAATGGCAGGGTATGGCAGGGATTACAAAGTCAGAGGATCCATGTCCGGCGGAAGGTAGGCGAACCTGCATGTCGTGGGAAACGCGACAGTCATCGCGGTTAATAGAATTCAATGCATAAGCAGGTTGGTGAGATTTTTGAATTAAGCCCTCCAAACCGGGAAGGAGGTAGTACGTGCGTGATCTGCTATTTATTCGTGTAGGATCGAGTAGGTTGTTTTTTGAATTGAGCCATGCAAACCGGAAAGGAGGTAGTACGTGCGTGATCCGCTATTTATCTGTGTAGGATCGAGTAGGTCGGATAGTGTACGTGTAGGATCGAGTAGGTCGGATGGTTTATGTGTACGATCGCATTAGCCGATGAACGTTCCCTGGGAGATAAGGCATTTGTGAATGTTTTTGCTGGAAGTTTCTTCAGATTCGCATGGCATTTTCTTCAGAGCAGCTTGTCAGTTTCTTCAGAGGTAGGCATTTTTATTCAAAAAACTGCCACTTTAGATCTTGCATCGCAACTAATACTTCCAAGAGCGCATTAGTAGGCTAGCTAGTGATCGATCAGTAACTTGTAAACACTGAGAAAACAAAAATAAGGAACTGTTAGTAACTTGTAAACACTGAGAACACAGAAATAAGCTCACAGGCCTGGCATTGTAATATGTTCACATTAGTAGCCCAAATTCAAAACCAACTAGTATGATTCCCATACATAATATCAACATGTTAATGCATCTCAATGATTCACAGATCATATACAAATATGTAGCTCCGAAAATGAAGATCTACAAAAAAACATCTGTTCTTCCTACTAACATGGATGCTTCTCTTGGCCAACATTCAGTACAGAGTGAAAGACAAATTTTTTTGTGAAGTCTACAATTCCTCTTGCAAAAGTAAGTGGTTTCACCAATAGCTGGAACCCATAGAATGAACCACACATGATGGAGGAACATCCAACGCAATATGATTTGGTGTTCTCTCGATCACACGGCGAGACTATTTTTGGAATACAAACTTTAACTTAGTCAAAATTATGCCCATTGTATAATCAGACCAAAGCAATGAAGCACCTAGTGTTGGCCAATAAATAGTACAATACTACTTTTCTGCAGTCCATGAAGTGACTATCCAATATTTCTATGTCTATTTTCAAATGGCACTACATGCAGTGACTATACTATTCTCTTGTGCAGTTCAACCAAAATTGCAGTCACTTTGTTTGTTTGCCAAATAGCAACGGGCAGACATCTGTGTCTGCACAAATATCAAGAAGCTAGTAAACATATACCCCACCTTGTATTTTCGGTTTAAACACGTGTCTTCCTCTTAGCATCTGTCATGTGTTGCACTGGACAATTTGATTCAGTCATGTTTTGCCCTGGACAATTTCATACTAAATTGATTTGTTGGTTCAAAGCAGAAATATAGTGCATATTCTTCGTCAGACCAAGGATATCCATGTTCGTAGTGATGGAAGAGGTGAAATCAATACAACCAAAATTGAGCATCCAATCATTGAATCCTGTCCCGCACCTCCAATGTAGGTCCACCCTGCCAATAAATTCACATGCAAACCACTAGTATTACTACCTAATGACAGTACAAAAAGAGTAGCAAGATAGTAGCAAACCATCTACCTTCGTAATGAACAACTCATAGTGCCACCAATTGGATATAAAGGTTTGGAAGAAAATATGCTCCTAATGTTGAACCATTTGGACTTCTTGTGCTGTTCCACTAAAATCAAGCATCCCAGTTTGCATAGATATTGAAAGTGTGATTACTATAAAAGTGGGACTAGTTGAAGCATAGACTCACAAATGGTAAAAGGTAGCAAGATTGTTTCTAACCACCTGTTTGAAGGAATAAATAAGGCAACAACAACTGATGTCATGAAGGCATACATAGTTTTTTCTAAAAAATTGAGCCATTCCTGACCTTTCCTCTTCTTTTAAGCATATTTTGTGCAGTTCAACTAAAATAAAATGCCATCACCGCCTTGACAATTCAGTGACACTGTACAAAAGGAAATGACTTAACATTACATCATGATGTCAGGTATGTAGTCGACAGGCATTAGAGACAAACATACAAACCTCCTCCAATAACATAATGAACATTAATTTTAACAAAGGTGTGACTAGCTTTACCGGGATAATTTGAGTGAACTCTACACCCTTTGTTCCTTGATATAAGACATTTTCACAGTTCAATTTAAAGTACCCAAACGTCTAGTATTTAGAAAAACGGGTAGTAGTTTTCTTGAGCACATATCTGGGAAAGCTTGCCACACTTTATATATTTCCATACGCTAATGCAACACCATTCGAATAGTACAAATATACACTAATCCAGTGGCTAGTGCAACAGTAGAGTAGTTATTTTATTACAGGGTACAGTACAATGATTTTACTGAACAGATTTCCATAAGCTCTAGCACTAGAAGATTTCTATAAGAATTAACAATACAAAATGTAATGGTAACAAGTTTCAACATCTGTATACTAGTTGTGCAAGAGCATTAAACCAAATACAAAAGTTTGAAGGTAACTAACATTATTAACTAATGACAGTATAAAAAATTGCAAACCATGTACCTTGAAGGTAAATATCATTTCGAACTCGAGGGGACCTAACAATTGCTATCCCAATCTTGATAATTGGTCAAACATAAAACTTGATCGAACGAATCAAGAGAACAGCCGGAGGAGGAGGTGCCCACTCTTGACCTTTCCTATTGACACTGTACAAAAAAATTTGACTTATCTCATGAAAGTGAGGTATGTAATCTATATGCAAAAATCTGAAGGTAGTAACAAGATTCGTCGTTGGTATACTGGCTGTGCGACAACATTAGAATGCCTTAGCTGAAAAATCTTTAATACATCCACAATCAATAGCTAACCCTAAAATAATCCAGTGAGATTAAATGGCATTGCTTAAATTTATTGGTGGCATTAGATTGAGTGCGGCATTAGTTAATGTGGCATCACTTTAGTAGTAGCATTGCTTGACTTGACCGCTGGCGTTATACTAACAGCAAAAAAGTGGCAATAAGAGCATGGGAGGCCCACTCGGATAGTGGGCGCACCAGTATGATGTACCTCCATGGACGCATAGAGTGGTGAGGGAGGTATGCTTTCCTAGATAGCAACAAATATCCAGGCAGCATATGTGGATTACGTCCCATTTTTGTTCTCTTTAGCCACCTTTTTCCTATGTGAGGACAACAAACCGATCGACCTAGTCATTCTCTATTGTGTTGTCATGCCTTTATACCCTTATTCAACCAAGAGACACGTGACTCGTTCCTTAGCTACTGATTTTCCCCTTTTCAACCTAGATGCGAGTTCGATGCCTACTCTCTTGGACATTACAGTCTCCCTTACTTTCCTTATTCAACCCAGACATGGATTAGTCTGCATGAAGTAGGGTTTCCTTTAATAGTGAAAATTAAGGTTTTCGTATGCGTGACCAGCAGAGCAGAGGATAGCAAATTTGGAAGATGGTGGAGTGGAAAAAAGATCCACATGCAGCGACGTGGCAGATGGGGAAATAGAACAACGGTATGGTTCGAAAAGAGGTAGCATACCTGAGGGTCAACGGGAAGTGGCTTTGCTCGTGGTCGTCGTCCTCCACACACTACGGCAGAGAGCTTGGGGATGGAGGTCATCCTGCGCGGCCGCTAGGTCTGAGAGGACGGCCTTGTCGTCAGTGTGTGACCTCGCTCGCCGATGACGAGTGCGTCAACGCTGCACGTCCTTTTCTTCCCCAGCAGATCTGTGACCACCGGTGAGGAGGGAGAGAGAGGCCATCTTTTTTATATCTGGAGAGAGGGTAATAGTGTGAGAAGCAAGTGGGCAGCCCTTAGCAAGAAAGCGCTGAAGCTCCAGCCTATATATCTTTTTTATACTACTAGTACTAGAGGTGGAGTAGTGGTAGAGTAGTTTAGATTTTCGCTGCATACAGTACCAGTTAATCATGCTTCAAAACTGAACAACATGCCATTAAAAAAATAAAGGTCGATAACTAATGCGGCACCTCGGGCCAACGCGGCCAGATCGCATTTTGCACGAGAAATTACACACCATGTTTCATTGACATGTGGTCCCGTTCAAACATGTCAGTGAGACGACGGTGAGTCCTTTTGTACAATTTCCTAATGGACTCTATGTAGGCTGGGACGCCTCTTCGTGTACCATGGCAACCGTCCACCGCCTCTTCGCCTTTCCCTCTTGATTTGGAACTGTTGTCGCATGCTCTTCCTGCCTCCTCCATTTGCCTTCACCCTTCCTTCTGCCATTGTTCGATCGTCTTCTCCATGGAGGGAACAGGACGGAAATGACCCTGTTATTCTTGCCCCAATCTGAAAGATGGCGTGGTGGAGGAACTCATTGATCGGTGCGACGTCATCACCTCGGCTAGCATGGCAGGTTTGTTTAAGACCATTCTCGACTCAACTAATAACATCATTACAAGGAACCCAAGGATCCAGGAGCGGTTTGATCTCCCCTATCTTCTTCGCTGTGACCCTGCTGACCGGTGCGCGGACGACGGAGGCCTCGCCTTGTGCAAGTTGATGCCGCTTGATAATGATACGTGTGATGTTAAGATGCCATCGCTTGAGGGTAAGGCTTGGGCAGGCGCAAATGGAGATTGGGTTGTTTATATTGGGTCCAACTGCGAGTGGGAACTTGTGAATGTGTACACTCGTCACCGGGTTCCACTTCCAAAAATCTCAGACTACCCAGAGGTTAAGCACACCGGTATTCTACGCATGTTCAAATATGATCATGGTGACTGTCGTCTACGGAAGATAGCAAGTTGTCGAGTTCCCAACCGCTCTTGGCATTACACGAACTATGGAGTTGTTGCTATCTTCGACAAGCTTGTTGCCTTCCTTCATGGTTCGACTGGATGGATATTGCTCAAAAATCAGTTTCTATACACGGATGTGTACTGTGGTGCAATTCAATACGAGGGTCTTGTGTTTGCTGCCACCACTCGTGGCACTATTTTTGCATGGAATCCTTATGCTTTCGGTACGTTATCTTCCACTGTAATTATAATTGTTTCATCCACATGCATGCGGGTTAGCTAGTTTCCCTTTACTAATTAACCTTCTTGTGTTTCCAAGGTCCTGTGAACATTCCACCACCTATACTTGAAATTTTTTATAACCAAGGGGGAGATGACGACGATGATGATCACGACATGAGGACCCATATACGCAGTGGCGCCTGGCAACTTATTCCGATGGATCACCTCTTCTTGTCTGTGTACAGGGCACTGCTGAGGATACTAAGGAAGCAGGTGTTGTCTCACATGGTTGCACTCTCCGGACCTATTCCAACATCCGTTGCAGGGTATTTGAGATGGATACTAGTGTGCTAGCACCAACACCTTCTCACTGGTTCAGTATTGATAGTCTTGAAGGAAACTCGCTCTTCCTTGGACAAAACTATCCAATGATGGTGAAAGGCGACCTAGCTACTATTGACACAATGTTATTACCATTTATGAGAAGCAACTGTATCTATACCTCGGACATTGCTATGCATCCCTACCGTGGCCTTCACAATATGCGTCCTGACATAGGCCGCTTCAGTCTGGATGATCAGTCCTGCGTTGGTCTTGAGATTGGCAGTAGCTGGCCCTTCCTAGAGAATAACTTCTGGTTCAAAGCAAGTGTTTCCAACGCCGACAAGTGGTTGAGCTGAAGTTCATTTCACTTCTTGTTATTTGTTGTGTGATGAAAACTTTAGTATTTATAATGTCTCCTTGTTGTCGTTGTGGGTTGATGACCTGTTGTATGTAATAAAATGATATGCCTGTGATAAACTTACTAAATTTATGAATGGCTTTCGAGTCGCTTCTCTGAGTGGGTGCTGCGACGAGGCAAAAAATATTTTCTGAGTACATAATTGTACGTGCATTGCAACAGGTTACCGGATGAGGCCAATCAACAATAGTACACTATTTGTACTGGCTTCACATGCTTCGTGCGTCGGGTGGGTGTTTTTACTGTAGCTGCGAATCCCATCATCCTAGGTCATCGGATGAGTCTGGTAGAAATCGCATTCTCATGTTTGGGTTCAAACTTTCAAAACTGCTGCACTATCTCTACGTCTACGTATACGTAATACAACAAGTTTTACACTTGAGACCAGCCACCCACCCTGACAAAGAACACTTTTTAACCTAGCACAGAGTCCAGGAAATTTGGCCACAGTGTGAGGTGGGCCATATGTTAATGTGTTCGCTATGCGTAAGCAGCACCTCAAATCCTCGATACTATATAGGAGTAGTAGGGTGGCATGGGACAGAACAAGCATTCACGTCCAAGAGTATGGCACACACCACCAGCACGACTTCCATCTGACACCATATTTCTTGGAGTCTGTGCTACAACTATCTCTTCAACCTTGTCGTTTCTCTAACTCAACCATCGCGCGGCGGGCGAGGTGGGGGTTTGCCGATAGTCAGTTTCCTCAACTATGGTCCCACTTGTAAGGCCAACTCCAATGCACGACCACAAACAGACCTCCATTTTTCCCGGATTCTTTCCGTTTGGGTAGGGAAATGGGGTCGTGTCCGGGCCATTTCTCGGATGCGGTGGCCGTGCGCCCAACACGCGGATGCATTCCGACCACGTACATTTTTCTTTGCAAACACATATCTTTTTTTCATCATTGATTTTTGGTACATGGAAATACATCACCAAAATTTGACTAGAAAAGCAAGACCAAAGAAAACAAGAACTACAAGAATACATTTTAGAAGATATCCAACTTCCATAACTGCTCCTCTAAGTTGGATTAGTGCCTTCTCGATGCATTCATTGTTGATCTACGGAGGATCAATCTTTCATGCTTCTTTCTTCTTCGAGTGTAAAGAAGTAGACGTTGCTTCCTCGCATCTAGTCTCATGTCCAACCTCTATTCTATCAACAAGTGCACTAGTTTCATCTCTAGCCTCTATGCTAGCTAAAAGTGCTAGAACATCTACTAAATTGCGCTCTATCAATATATCAATGTACTCTTCTTCCCAATACCAAAACTTGCATCCATTCTACACAATAAAATTTTAAGTTAGCACAACTAGTCTAATCTGAGAGCACAACCGAAGATTTGGTTGAGTTCTTCCTCCTTTTGCCGACACGTGGAACATCTAGCATCCAGGTCATGTCATGCAAGAAAATGGAGTGGTAGTTGAAGCCACGCGATGTGCATCTCGGGTTAAACTGTAAATAGAATCTTACTACTCTTGAGTAACTCCAAAAGCAGCCACCGAAGATTTTTATTGGATTTGTTTTTCATCACCAACACGTTGAGGTGAAAGATGTGCAGGTTCAGTGGGTCCTCTTGCGTTTTTCCTGACATGTGGGACCACATATGAGCAAACAGACGATGGGCTCCGTGCATCTGCTGGGTGTCTTAGAAGAGAGATAGAGGAGGGCTGGGCACAGACTCTAGGAAATTTGTTCTACGTAACCAGCACCTCGATATAGGCTCGATATAGTGGGGTGGCATGGGCCATAACTAGCATTCACGTCTAGCATTACGGCACACGCCACCCACACGAGTCCCATCCGACACCAATTTTCTTGGAGTCTATTCTACAGCCATCTCTTCTCCCTCCTATTTTCTCAGCCATCGCACGGTGGGCGGGGTGGGGGTTTGCCGATAGTCGGTTTGCTCAACTGCGGTCCCACTTGTAAGTGAAAACGCAACACATCACACATTCCCCCTTGATCGGCGTGCCGGACCAACCGTGTGGGCGTGCGATGCAAACACACCAGGCTTTTCCTTTTGAACTTGTAACTTGTAAAATTTGGTTCTGGTCCATGGTGCGACCGATAGATAGAAATAACGATTTTCCCTAGAGTAACGAGAAGTTTGGTTCTGGCGCGGTTCATGTATGGAGTACGTACGAAAATTGTGAAGTTGATGCGAAAGGTAATATAATTACTAGTAGTACCATATACTACTACATGGATTTGACGGAAGGATAAAGATACATATGGATCCATCAACGACATCGTCACGCCCTAGTGCGCCGGGTCACCAACTGAAGTGTGAGGAGCAGCGGCATTGGCGGCGAGCTCAACGTGCTTCTGAACAATGTCGTCCAAGGTTGCCCTGTGGTCCAAGAAGGCCAGCGTCCTATCATCCTCCTCTTGCATGTAGTAGTCCCTGTGGACGATTTGCACGTAGACGTGGGTGATTATGTCGATGGTGTCTTGCTGCGCCAGGCGCTGCGCGGCGAGCACGACCTCGAGGTGGACATTCTCTGGTGCGGCAGCGGGCAGTCGTAGGGCCACTAGTGCGTCAAAGATGTTGTCACCATAGAGGCCGTTGAGGGTGCCGGGCATTGCAGAGCCTGGGCACGTGGGCTGGAGGCGTACGTCAAGGTCGTCTGTGAGCTTCTTGACGATGGTGAACTAGTCAAGGAAGCCGACGAGGACCTCGTCGAACAAGGAGACGAAGCTGTCCTCCAAGCGGTCCCTCTCCCTGGCGGCCTCAAGCACTACCTGGAGACGTTCCTCGGTGCCTGGTCGCAGGCCGACGTCGTGGACCATCTGGCATAGCTGGCTGATGCTCGCGCTCATCGCCTCCATGGGTCTAGCTTCTAGTCAACTTATCTTGCGATTGGAGTGATCACTGTTGCCCTTGGTTAGGGTGCATAGGTGCGTAGGATTTTGTAGATTGGACTAGCGGGGAGCCTTTATATGAGAAGTGCAGACTGCGTTGAATTCACGTGCGTGTTGGCCATCTACTCCTCGGACGAGACTTGCCTGCTCCCTGCGCGTGCTCCCATCCGTGCTCCCGCGTACGTGGCTTGATTTGATTGGAACAAAATAAGGCTCGGCCCCACCCCCTTAAAATCAGGGGGGATATGATTAGATTAGAAAGGAAAAAGAAAAAAGAACAACCATATGATGAAGTTGGAGCACGGATGGGAGCATGGGGAGGGAGCAGGCAAGCCGGATCCCTACTTCTCGGCCCTCTACTGCACCTGCCTTTGGCTGTATGGCAGGTGGGCCAGCCACCCGTTGGGCCCACGTGTCATACACCCAAAGGCAGGTGCAGTAAGTCAATGAAGTTGCGTCCCCCTCCGTGCCGGTGCAGTATAGTCATCTCACTGGACCTCTAGTTGGGGTCAAACGAGAGAACTTTGATGTTTACTGGTTTATTGGCCCCCTTTGCATTTTGTGCCAAGTTTTGACCTTTGATTTAACTAATAAAATGTTAATGCATGTAACCAAAAATGTTGTGTAAGTCACCTTACGAAAACCAAATAATCCCAAAACACTTAGGCACGGTACGTTAACTCCCTCCTCGTTTCTTATTTCGTGACATATCAACCAATGAGAGACGTGGGCCGTGCATGCTTTCAATGACTTGAGAGTACCAAAGATGACATGATGTGGTTAGTTCATTGCGGTAATCCTATTACACTACTAGGGAAAACCCTAGTTGTAGCGCGGGTTTAAATCCCACTAGTAGCGCGTGCTGCCGTGCTACTAATAAGGCGCTACAGCTATTACTTAGCAGTAGCGCGTGTGACACGCGCTACTGCTAAGACACATAGCGACAACGCTTCTTCTCTCCCGCGCTGCTGCTAATCTAGCTAGTTGCAGCGTGTTTACTATCCGCCGCTGTTAGTATTCTTTTTATTTTTATTTTATTTTTAGTGTATTTATCCGCCGTTATACAAATTCTGGTACAGTACCAATTATGAGGTTTATATCATTATGTCCATAACAGTGTGTCAAATGAAGGTGGATTAGGTTCAAGTGGAGGCAATATGTGGTGCATGTCAAAAGTATACTACTAATCCAAACTTGATCTAGTTTGGACTAGTAGTACTTTCGATGCGCACCACATGTTGCCTCCACTTGAATCTAATCCGCCAGCACAAGATATTTAATCATCATCATAGTCATTACCACCAACGGTATTTATTTAATCACCATAGTCATAGTGTAGCACATAATCATCTTCAAACTCATTCTAGCTAGCTAATCACCACCAACACTAGATGCGGTAGCTATCTAATCACCACTAACACTAGCTAATAATAATCATCATAGTCATTACCACCAACAATAGCTATTTAATCATCATAGTCATAGTGTAGCACATCATCATCTTCAAACTCATTTCTAGCTAGCTAATCACTCCCGCTGCTCTCTCTCAGGTAAAATAACATAAAACATGTGTAGCTCTCCTCCTTCATCAAGTTGGAGTATGCAGATGAACCTGTCTCCTAATCGTGGGCTGCGCTTCTGATTGCTGCCCCCTAGTACTTCTCTGTGCTCCTCCATCACAAATTTGGTCCAGTCTTGTACCATTAAGAGTTCGTCGCTAATCTTGAATGCACTAAAGTGCATTGTAGGATATCTTGGCCATAAGCTAACAATACTCATGGTACCTTTAGTCTTGATCCCATGAGGCACAACATTCATCCGGAGTCCCTGTTGAAGAACATCGTATGGTAACATACTTAGCAATGAAGTTTAGCTTAAAAAATAATGTATGGAAAAGATGCACTGAGGAAAAATAGTAAAAATCTTACCATCTTTTCTAAATAGATGTGACCGTAGTTCATTACGAACACTATTGGTCGCACGTTTTCAGTACTAACATTTCTAAGTGCAGGAAGAAAATTTGTCTTGATAGTATCAAGATCCGCAAGCCATGAAACATAATGACTTAGCTCCTCGCAGTTTAGTTCAGTCCCGGGACAGTAGTAGGTCCTGTCTACCAAGCGCTGGAGATGTTTGCTTGAACAGAAATAAGCTGACAATAGAAATTAGTTGTCAACTATTTTTGAATAAACAATATCAAAGACATAAATATGGTTGAGAAACTCACATAATGTTATAACTGGAGGCGTCTGCACATCGACCCAGATGTCGGTATTACCTTCAATATCATCTTCCAGACGAATATCAAAGGTGATAACCATATCAGGCTCAAATGCATAAGTCTTGCATAGTGCTTGCCATGTTTTGCATCCAAAATAGGTGTAGTCGTCTGCGTTGTATAATTTTGCGTGGAAAATATAACCATGCTCGATCTTCAAGTAAACTTTCTTTACCTCCGTAGTACGACTGAAACCTATCTTATCCAATACAAAAACTCTTGCATGGTAGGGGATACGCTAGTAGAATAGTAAAAAAAAATATAAGTTGAAGCAAATGAAGCAGATGTCATGCTTAATCACGAAAAAAGACTTGTCATTGTGACTTACTGTATCCACTTCGAAGTTCTCATCCAGGTTGATGCTGAAGCGCCTATAATCATCTAGGAAGATTCCGTCGCACAGGCCGCGCTCGTCTTCGCAGTATTTCCAAATACCGAAATCCTTTTCGTCGTCAGACATTTCCTATGTTCATAGTTGAAACATTAATTGAAAATTGATCGAAGACAACTACTAGGATACTCAACACACAAATCCGGGGCACTCGATATTTCCTACATATTCTGGCACAAGTCATGCCAAAATTCACGGAAAAATCTGGCATGACCTTTGCTAAAATAGGACATATCGAGCGTCTGAAATTTGCCGGAACAGAAATGAATCAACACTCCAGCAAAACATAGGCCACTCGGAGGTGTAACCTGCAAACATGACCGGCCACTTGGGCAAGAAAATATCCTATTTGAGCAACACAAGATATACATTTCAAAATATATTATAGGACTCAAATTAGCATGCATTCAATAAGCAAAAGTAAATCATCTCATGCGTCCGTACATTGTCGAATATTATCACTAATACATCCCGAATTGTATCATACATATAACATCACTAATACAACTAAAACCCTAGCGCATGACGGGTATCGGCACGGGCGGTGGACAACCACAGAGAAGGAACCATCACAGGATCATAGCTCCAGTGAGATCCCTGGAGAACCTACCAGGTATTGGAGAACCTATTCTCTAACGCAAACAAGTAGCGACGGACGTGCGCGTCCTCCTCACTGACACGGTGATGCACCACCTCCGCGGGGTCCTCGAGCCTCTGGACTGTCACTGGCCCACGCGACCGCCACCAAAGAAGGTTCAGGTTAACGACAGGCTGGCTCCTGACCAACCTACGCCCCCGGTAGGTAGCGCCTCCCAGTACCACCCCGCGGAGCCCAGTCCCGGACATGGCCCATCTGGTGATGCAGGTATCCTCCGCCGACTCGACAACGAGGTTGCGGGATAGGCATCGTCCACGTCGACGCGGGAAAAATTGCTTTAACTAAAAAAAATAACACCAAGTTCTTACTAACTAGTTCTATTAATTCAACTAGTTCTTACTAAAAATAAACTTACTATAAACAAAAATAAACTAGTACCTAATTAGTACCTAGTTCTTACTAACTAATTAGTACCTAGGAACTACTGCCCCAATTACCATCTAATTTGATGAACCTAGGGGTGGAAAGTGGTAGCGGATATTCCAATTATCCAACTTAAAAGTGAAATAAGTGGTCAAATTTTACTCGTTTTATGATTCATCTTAGAAATTTGATTCATTTCCACCCTTACATGAACCCTAACTAATTTGAGCCGCATCTGAATCCGATTCGTTTCCACCCTTACATGAACCCTAACTAATTTGATGCAACTAAAATATGAAGAAACCCTAGGTAGAGCTAGGGGAGAGGGAGGAGCAGGCGTGCTCACCTCAGGTGCCTGCGACGAGGGAGGGGCAGGCTGCATCGAGGTCGGGGCTCGGGCACGCGGCGGAGGGCGGCGTCGAGGTCGGGGTCGGGGGCGGCGTCCGGGGCGGCGTTGAGGTCGGGGGCGGGGGCTGCGTTGACTCCGGGGTCGGGGGCGGCGTAGAGGGTGTGCGGAGAGCGCGCGGCGGCGAGAGCGGAGGAGTTGGATCTGGGGGAAGTGGCCGTTGGGAAGGACGAACCCCATGGTTAAGCCAGAAGTAGCAGTAGCGTGTTCCAAAAAGAGCGCTACTGCTACGTTAGCTACATCGCGTTCTGGGATACACGCTACTGCTACTCCCTTCTCTTTTTTGCCTTTTTCATTTATTTTTCTTCACATTTTATTTTTCTCCTTTCACCTTATTCTATTTCTTTCATTTTCAATTACCTTTCTATTTTCTTTCCATTTAATTTTATATCCTTTAGCAGTAGCGAGTTTAGAAGAAAACGCGCTGCTACAAAGAAAGTAGCGATAGCGCGGTTCGATATAGATCGCTACTACTATGTGTAGCCTGTAGGCTAAGCCATGGGAATTTTAGTAGTAACGTGTTTAGAACAAGGCGCACTACTGCTAGAACTTTATCTGTAGCGCGGTTTGCGCAGGCGTGCTACTGCTACTTAGCACCAGCGTGCTTTTTTGACCCACGCTACTGCTAAAGTTCTATGTATAAGGTTTTCTCTAGCAGTGTTAATTAGCAAAAAGACATTAAGTTCTCTCGCCCATAGGAATAGAACAATACACCATGTATTTATTTACAGAGGGAATAGTACATTTTTTGTGACATGCATTACTAGATATTGCTAGTCAAATATTAAATCCAGATGGACGTGGTAGTACTACTAAATCCAGATGGCGGTGCTAGTACTAGTAGTAGTACTACCAATGTAGTAGCACTGTACTACCCGTTTGTCAAATTATAATGTGCTGCTCCTCACAGTGAAGTGACAAGACCCTGCGCTAGAGATGACACCTGAGTATAGGCGTCGTGTTCGGCATACCATAGTTAGCCTCACCGTCTGCAGTCACTATCATCATGGCTATAAAGCTAGCCTGCTTACAACTAGCCGTGTTTGACATAATTTCCCGTGCGTAGATGCCCGTGCATTGCACAGAACACCAAGATTGGGGGTGGACGGTGCCCACAGCGGCCATCGCGCGAAATTTTTCCATGGCCTTCTAGATGTGGTGGGGAGGAGATAAGGCTGATTGTGAGAGACAAGGAGTTGTTTGTAAATAGGGAACAAGTGCGGGCATCTTTTTGCAAAACTGGAGAAGTTTGGTTTGTATGCGTCAGATCTAGATCCGACGGCTATTGGTGAAAGATGGCAGGCACAACATCATCACCAACTCAGGACCTCTTTGATTCGCAGGATTTTGAAAACGCAGGAATAGGACACGGCAATATTACAAGTTTCAAACTGATATTACAAATTTTAGGAGTAATGTTGCACCTACGAAGAGGGAATTACTAGGAAGTTTACGTAAGAACTTTCGTTACTTTAGGTGGATGCATCATTATTGTACAAACTAAAATCCACCGCCCTGCCAAGTAACTAATGGGCAAATAAATTTTTGAGTCTCTGGCCACTTGATGTTTCAAAAACAAATCCAGCTTCTGCAGAGACTTTGTTATTTAGGCTTAGACGCTTGCGGTGATCAGCACACCATTCATTGTTGCGCCAGAGAACGCCAAACCTCATTACCTTGAGCACACTTGCCTCCAGAACAAAGAACCTAGCCAATTTAATCTCAATTGTGCTGCCTCGGTAGTTGATCAAATCAATTTCTGTAAGATGGAGATCAAGGCATTCGATGAGATTGTTAAGTGCAACACATTTTTCACTTTCGGGTCTTTTTTTATCTGCAAAAGAAGACAACACATTAGAGCAGCTGGCTGTAAAAGATTGTCGTGTCATCAAGAGGTACCAATATCATTTGCTCATACGATAGGGTTGGCTGGCTAGTGATATTCTCTCTCTCTCTCTCTCTCCTCACATTTACCTAGGAGCGCGTGAAGAGCTTGGGCATTTTTTACCTTCCACTATGTGGCTGATGCCATATTTCTCAGAAGTATGCCACATAATACGCTTCAATGTCAAATCAAAAGATTTGGCACCTCTCTAGCGATGTGAGAGAGTTGGCACCGCTATGCACACAGACCCACATGTATAAACAAATGAATCAAACCAACTACACCAGCCTCTCACTCTCCCAAACAAGTGTTTTTTTATTGCCTCAGTCCTCTCTCTCCCACACAAGTGTTTTTTCATTGCGTGAGTTAATTTGGCACCGGAGCAAAGTAGGTGATCCAGATTGGGGCACCAGGTGAGCAATGGAGGGGCATCAATGCCAAATGCATCACAAGTGAATTTGGCATGTGTTTTGGCCTACATAGTGGAGGACTTGCTGGGTGTGCGCGAGTGTGTCCTTCTGTGCATGCCGCCGCACAGTGGTGAATTATGCGCGAGTGCGTCCTTCACGCGGAAGAAGTGTGTCCTCAATGCGCCCTCAATTTACTAGCGTGCAGGGTGCTACCCCGAGTGGTTTCAACTTTTTTTACTTCACCGCGTATCAGATGGGCCTCTAGTTTACTTATTTTCACCCACTGCCACATGGGCCAGCACACGAAGATAGAGAACACAAGCTGACAAGGCAGCATGTGGACTGGTTGACCGGTCAACTAAACAATACACGGAGCTATATGCTGACACAGTGAGCGTATAATCTGTCGGTATAGAGAGTTCGAGTGAGAGGGGTGGCCCGTGAGAGATAGCAGAGAGAGAGAAAGAGCTACTCCCTCCGTTCGATAATGTAGTTCCAACATTTTCTTAAAAGTGAAACTTTTGAAACTTCGACCAAGTTTATAAAGAAATTACTTATATCAACTATACCAAAGATAAATGATAGTATGAACTAAGTACATATTGTGATGAATCTGATGATCGTTCCAGATGTAAATGTTTTTCTCCACATATACCTGGTCAAACTTTTTTGAGGTTTGACTTTTCAAAACATCCATATGCTTATGGACATACTAGAGAGAGAGAGAGAGTGTGTGTGTGTGTGAAATAGAAAGAGTGAGTGAAAAAAGTGTGTGTGCGTGTGTGAAAGAGACATGGACAACACACGATAAGAGTATAGAAAAAGCGTGTGTGTCTTATGCAAACGTATCACACATGCATCTTCGACAACAGAAGCAAGGTGAGAAGATAGTGTGTGGTTGTTTGCAACCGAGAGAGAAAGACCCCTAGCACGTGGCCAAGAGGGGTCTGACAAACAAGGGAGAGAGTTCGAGCAGACATGGGGAGGAGAGAGTGTATGTTTGTCATAGAGAGATCCCTTGGAGATCATGATGGCACTACATGGGTGGGAGATCGAGTGACAAGGTGTGTGCATGATAGAAGATACCCCGAGAGATATCGAGATAGACGTATGGATGGAAGGAGACAATACATGTGTTCCTGATGGCTAGTGAGAGATAATCATACTTAGGGGGGAGTGCGTGCGCCTATGATGGAGTGAGGGATTATGGTACTTAGGGGGTGCATGTCACATAGAGAGAGAACAAGGGCGGAGAGTGTTGGATGGATCTATATGTAGCGCGAGCGAGACATGTGTATGTGTGAACCAGGGAGATATAAAGTTTGAGAGAGATAGAGGAGCCCCGATAAGGCTGAGTGGTGCGTCAGATAGCTGAGAGGGGGAAAGAGATATTCCATCCGCTTGATAATGCAGTGCATGTAAATTTTCTAGAAGTCGAACTTTGGGAACTTTGATCAGGTTTACGCAAATGTTATTTATATCTACAATACCAAAGATACATCATACGAAACTACATCTCATGGTGAATCTAATGGTATATGTTTGCCATTCTAGATGTAAATGTTTTTCTCCATGTACATGGTCAAACTTTGTGATGTTTTATTTTTCAATAAATCTATATGCTATGGACCGAAGAGAGTACCTAAGTCGAGAGAGAGATCAAGTGCGTGTGTGGAAAAAGAGTATGTGTGTGAAAGAGAAAGTGACAACAAACGATAAATTAGAGAGAGTGTGTTTTTTCGTTTCTTATGCAAACATATCACGCATGCATCTCCGAGATAGAAAAGCGAGGTGAGGAGATACAATAAGATAGCTAGTGCGTGATTGTTTGCAACGGAGAGAGACACCCCTATAGCACATGTCCAATAGAGGTCTGGCCAACAAGGAACAAAGGTCGAGAGGGACACATGGAGAACATGGATGCATCGGGAGGGAGAGAGGGTGTGTTTGTGATAGAGAGATCCCCTCGAGATCGTGAGGGGACTATATGGGTGGGAGATCGAGGGAGGTGCGTGCGCGATAGAAAGATGCCCCGAGAGAAATCGAGATAGACCATGCACATGTTTGTGATGGAGACTAAGATTAGCTAGTCATATAAATATAGGGGGGATTGCGTGTGCCTACAATTGAGTGAGAGACCATCATACTTGTCTAGGCATGAGATTGTGCGTGTGCGTGTGAGATGGAGAGAGAACGAGGGAGAGAGATAGAGTTTTAGATGGGTCTATCGAGTGTGAGCGAGATATGCATGTGTATGTGTGAACCAGGTAGATGGAGAGTTTGAGCGAGAGATGGAAGAGCTCCGAGACGACAGAGTGGTGCGTGAGAGAGTTATGGGCAACGAGGCAAGGAATTTGTGTGTGTATGATGAGTGCACCCAAGATATTTAGCTTGGACTAGAGAATCATACATAGTGTGCGAGAGAGACCTATAGATGGAGACTGTAGTATATATGCATGCGAACTAGAAAGAACCCCTCCACACACAGACAAAGAGAGAGAGAGAGAGATGGAGGGAGAGGGAGAGGGACCAACAAGGTTTGTGTGTTGGATGCATGCAACAGAATTGAAGATTGTCGGAGAGAGAGAGAGAGAGAGAGAGAGGTCACATTTTATGCATCAAAGACTGATATAAACCATGTTCCGATATAAACTTGCATTCAAATATTTAAATTGGAGAACATGTTGTCTGCAATCCACACATGAACGGAGATATGCATATATCAAACAAGTTCATTAATTTGACTTTCAACATATTCATGGAGTACTATAATACTGTACAACATGCTACTCGATTGAGGTGTTCAATTTTGGATTTAGTTCAGTATTTTGACCTAGTGAACGAGCTATTTCATTGAATCGAGATATTTCATTTTGGGTTTGATTCCCGTTTTTGAGTGGGTCAACTATTTGTCATATAGTAAGTCGCTAGCAACGAGCATGTAAAAACACATTACTCCCGAGCATCATCTCTCCATCTTAAAAAGAAGTGGCAAGATAATATTTCAAAAATTTGATTCAAATCAACTTGGTAGTAGACGTGGATGCTCGTTCTCCCAAAACTTGAATGAACCGTTAAACACCCTCTGCTCGGGGGAATTCGCCCGAGCAAATAAATGGGAGACGCGAAATTACCGGCCTATGTCGGACACGCATCAATTGGCCCATTGTATGATAACCCACAAGTATAGGGGATCGCAACTATTTTCGAGGGTAGAGTATTCAACCCAAATTTATTGATTCGACACAAGGGGAGCCAAAGAATATTCTCAAGTATTAGCAGTTGAGTTGTCAATTCAACCACACCTGGATAACTTAGTATCTGCAGCAAAGTATTTAGTAGCAAAGTAGTATGGATGTAACAGTAACAGTGGCACAAGTAAGGTAACAGTGGCAAAAGTAACGGTAGCAGTTTTGTAGTGATTGTAACAGTAGCAAAGATAAAGTAAATAAGTAAAGCACAATATCTGAAAATCTCGTAGGCATTGGATCAGCGATGGATAATTATGCCGGATGCGGTTCATCATGTAATAGTTATAACATAGGGTGACTCAGAACTAGCTCCAATTCATCAATGTAATGTAGGCATGTATTCCGAATATAGTCATACGTGCTTATGGAAAAGAACTTGCATGACATCTTTTGTCCTACCCTTGTGGCGACCCGACCTCAGATGGTCAAGTCTCTGTGCTCAGGTGTCATCCCTGGATCAGTAATGCTGACACCACACAGTACTTCGAAGGACTTATAACAGAGTAGCAATCACACACTTATTACATCGAATGTCTCAAAAGAGAATTATTTCAATAATATGGCTTAAGGCCATCTAATGCGATAACAGCGGAAGGCTTGGAAGATAAAGTGAGTCCATCAACTCCAACGGCATAACTGAGCTGCATGGCAACGACCTACGTACCTTACTCCTCGTCTGAAAAGTCTGCAACATAATACGTTGCAGCCCGTGAACGGGTCAACACATGGAATATGCTGACAATGTAACACAAAAGAGCAATAACAGAACAATGCTACCAATACATGCATATTTGGCTGGTGGAAAGCTCTATGGTTACAGTTTTTGCGAAAAGCCAATTTTTCCCTACTACAAAGGAATCAATTTTAATTTAACTATCATGGTAGTTGAAACATCATTTGAGAAGGTAACCCCAACTCAATGATCCCAATTAAAAGTAATTAACAACCCAGCAATATTAATTTTAAGAGTGTTGAGATACATGCGAATACTCAAGTACTAGATACTCAGAATTGTCCATAACCGGGGACACGGCTAACCATGATTAGATTGTACACTCTGCAGAGGTTTGCACACTTTTCCCGCAAGACTCGATCGCCTCCGTTGATTCTCGCACTGCATGGTGTTTGAGAGACGGATGACCGAGACACAGTCTTTCAGAAGCATTAACTCTCTACTCCGGGCAGACCATACCAAACCTACAAACCCACTACCTGCTGGTCCACCTCTTCAAGAGCTTCACACAACTTACTCAAACTGTGCTAGAGCCCATAATAGCTTGCGGCTACACACGGAAGTTTCTAGCATCAATAGACTCAGTTCCCTTTGAGCCTGGGTGGCGGTCCATAGGAGAATCACACGGTAACCCCGGGATTTCCAAAAATAAAACAGGCAATCACTGGTAACCCCAGGTGCCTCAATCCACCCAGATGTGTATTAAAGTTGCCACCTTAAGTAAACCATTAATTAACAATCTCACATCTGTCATGGATATCACTCAAACCCAATCGACGTCTACGAGCATAGCATGGCAATATAAGCATAACGTAGAAGTAACTCCCAAGGGTTTGATAATAAACAGGGTAATAGGTTCTACCTCATCAACTACTTCCCAATACCCACATGTTAAAGGCATCCTAGTCATGCAATGTTTGAGGATGGAAACTAATGCACAAAAACTGGGTATGAAAAGAGTATGATCAATGTGTTACTTGCCTTGCTGACGATCTGGGTATCCTAGAGACTCGTAGTAACACGCTTCGCACTCCGGAAATTCTATCGCAAGCAAACAATAACATACATAAGCAACAATCAAAGATGCACAAGTAGAACTCCAAATAAAAGAGTTTTACCGGAGAGTTCAACTTAAGAACTCCGGTTTGCAAAAAGAATCAAATCAAACGAAGCAATGAAACTCAAACGGCAAAAGAAACAACTTCGTTTTAATATTCTGGATCTAAGTCAAATTTTACATAAGGAAAATCTTGTTTGAGTTGATTATTCGGAAAGAGGGTTTCGAGATGAAACTCCAGGCGCTTGAATCGCCTGATTCCGATAAACGAGCGAAAAGATAAACATGTTTGAAAATCGGATCAGAAATCGCGATCAGAAAAATCGCGGAATAAATCCAATAAAAAGAAAAATGACGAACTGCTAAACGAACGAACGTTCGTTAACAGAAACTTAACAGTGAACGCGTTCGTTAAAATGAACGGACGAACGGACATTCGCTAAGCAAATAAACCGGGAAAAAATAAAATAAACCGATCTAGAAAAAAAACGATCTAGGGTTTTTCCAAAAAAACCTGAAGGATTTATTTTAAAAAAAAACCGGCGGCGGGGTCGGGTACCTCCGGCGAGGCTCGTCCGGCGGGGCGGCGGCTCCGGCGGGGCTTGGCGACGGG
>NC_041385.1:144486594-144494780 GCF_002162155.2 Triticum dicoccoides
CGGGTGGTGGTGTGGCTGCGGTGTGGCGGCGGGGCGGCGACATTTATAGGAGGGCGGGGCGGGCGGCTTGGGGAACGGGGCGCCCGGGGGTGGAGTCCGGCTCGGACCCGCCCTCGGCGTCCGTGCCGCGCACGGCGTGCACGCGGGGAAGGCGGCGGCGGCTGGCTGGGCCGGTCTGCTCGGCTGGGCCTTCGGCCCAGTCAGGCGCGAGGCTATTTTTCTTAAAACATACCGCCGAAGAAAAAATCCTAGAAAAATAAATAAAAATCTAAAAATTCCAAAACAAGTTTTCTCCGTCTAAATAAAATATTTAACACAGGATGACCTTTTCTTGGCCCCTAAAATGCAATTTTTAAAACATGCACATTTTTTTCTAGAAGCAATAAAAATCCCGAATAAACTCAAATAAAATCCCAAAAATGATTTAACATTTTTACTCCGATCTTTCAATTATTTTGGAGAAGTCATATTATCTCCCCTCCTTTATTATTTTAAAATGAAATATTTTCCGGAGAGAAAATAATTAAAATCAAATCCTCGTCTTCACTATTTGATAAAAATTTCAAATATGAAAATTAGAAAATCCCCAACTCTCTTCGAAGGTCCTTGAGTTGCTTAGGATTTCGAGGATTGCAAACGAAAAGCAATAAAATATGATATGCATGTATGACCTATGTATAACATGCTAAATTGGAAATTTGGGATGTTACAAACCTACCCCCCTTAAGATGAATCTCGCCCTCGAGATTCGGGTTGGCTAGAAAATAGGTGCGGATGGTCCTTGCGAATATCCTCCTCTCGCTCCCAGGTGGCTTCCTCCTCAGTATGATGACTCCACTGAACTTTGCGAAACTTGATCACCTTGTTGCGAGTGACTCGGCTATCAAACTCAAGAATCTTTAGTGGCTTCTCCTCATAAGTCAGATTATTATCCAGCTGAATCGCTTCCAAAGGTACTGTATCATTCAACGGTATATCGGCCAACTCAGCATGACACTTCTTCAGCTGTGATACGTGAAACACATCGTGAACTCCTGACAATCCTTCTGGTAACTCCAGCTTGTTGGCAACTTCTCCCATCCGTTCCAAAATACGATACGGTCCTACAAATCTCGGGGCTAACTTTCCCTTAACTCCAAATCGTTTTACTCCCCTCAAGGGTGGTACTCTTAGATAGGCTCTGTCTCCAACTTCATAAGTTACTTCCTTGCGTTTTGAATCTGCGTAACTCTTCTGTCTGGACTGAGTAATCTTTAGTCTGTCTCTGATCAGTTTAACCTTCTCCTCTGATTCCTTGACCAAATCTGGTCCAAACAACTGAAGGTCTCCTACCTCGTCCCACATCAATGGTGTTCTACACCTACGTCCATATAGAGCTTCGAATGGTGCCATCTTCAAACTGGCCTGGTAACTGTTGTTATAAGAAAACTCCGCGTACGGCAAATTGTCATCCCAACTAGATCCATAATCTAGCGCACAGGCTCTCAAATCCTCCAAAATCTGATTGACTCTCTCTGTCTGCCCATTTGTCTGCGAGTGAAAAGCTGTACTGAACTCCAATCGGGTTCCCAAAGTATGGTGTAACTGATGCTAAAACTTTGAAGTAAACTGGGTTCCTCTATCTGATACAATGCTCCTCGGAACTCCATGTAAACATACGATCCTGGTCATATATATCTTGGCAAACTTCGCACTTGTATATGTTGTTTTCACCGGGATGAAATGAGCTACTTTAGTCAATCGATCCACAACTACCCATATAGAATCATATCCTGCCTTGGTTCTGGGTAATCCGGTAATGAAGTCCATACCAAGTTTATCCCACTTCCATTCGGGTATTGGCATAGGCTGTAACAGTCCTGCTGGCTTCTGATGTTCTGCCTTCACTCTCTGACATACATCACATACGGCTACATACTCGGCAATATCCTTCTTCATTCCAGTCCACCAGAAATGTTCCTTCAAGTCCAAATACATCTTGGTGTTTCCGGGGTGAATCGAGTATGGTGAGTCATGGGCCTCCTGAAGTATCAACTTCCTGATCTCCGAATTGTTTGGCACATAAAATTCGGTCCTCAAAGCACAAGGTATCATGCTCATCCTCGCAAAAACCTTTGGCTTTACCTTCGCCCATCCTTTCTCTTATCTCTGCAATCTCTTTGTCTTCCTTCTGAGCTTCTCGAATCTTGTCCAACAGTGTTGACTGAACTTCCATTGTTGCAAGAAAACCTCTTGGAACAATCTCCAATCGAAGTTCCATGATCTCTGCAGCTAACTCCTATGGCATTCCATTGCTCACAAGAACATTAGCATAACTCTTCCGGCTCAACGCGTCTGCTACGACATTGGCTTTTCCTGGATGGTAGTGTAGCTTCATGTCGTAATCCTTTAGAAGTTCCAACCATCTCCTCTGCCTGAGGTTCAACTCCTTTTGTGTGAAAATGTACTTCAAGCTCTTATGATCCGTGTACAGATCACAACAGTTTCCAATAAGATAATGTCTCTAGGTCTTTAACGCATGCACTACGGCTGCTAACTCCAAATCATGCGTGGCATAGTTCAACTCGTGTGGCTTCAGTTGTCGTGAGGCATACGAAACAACCTTTCCTTCCTGCATAAGCAGACATCCAAGTCCCAAGCGAGAGGCGTCACAATACACTTGAAACTCCTTATGTATATCTGGCAGGGTCAGCACTGGGGCTGTAGTCAATCGCTCCTTCAGCTCTTTAAAACTTGTCTCGCACTCCTCCGTCCATTTGAACTTAGTATCCTTCTTTAACAATTCAGTCATTGGTTTAGCAATCTTGGAAAAATTCTCAATGAACCTCCGATAATATCCTGCCAGTCCAAGAAAACTGCGGATCTCGCCAACTGAAGTGGGTGCCAACCATTCGGTGACCGACTGAACCTTACTGGGATCCACTGCTATACCCTCTCCGGATATAACATGCCCAAGAAATCCAACTTCCTTCAACCAAAACTCGCACTTGCTGAATTTGGCGTATAACTGGTGTTCCCTGAGTTTCTCGAGAACCAAACGCAAGTGTTCCGCGTGCTCCTCTTCGTTCTTCGAGTATATCATAATATCATCAATGAATACCACAACAAACTTGTCCAAATACTCCATGAACACCTTGTTCATCATACTCATGAAATAGGCAGGGGCGTTAGTCAGTCCAAATGACATGACCGTATACTCATATAATCCATATCGTGTGGTAAACGCTGTCTTGGGTATATCCTGCTCTCGGATCTTCAACTGATGGTATCCCGATCGTATATCAATCTTTGAAAACACCTTAGCTCCTTGTAACTAGTCAAACAGATCATTGATCATCGGTAAGGGATAATTGTTCTTTATCGTTACTTCATTCAGAGCTCGGTAATCAACAACCATCCTCAGGGTTTTATCCTTCTTCTCCACCAAAAGTACTGGGGTTCCCCAAGGTGACGAGCTTCTACGAATGTAACCTTTCTCCAACAACTCCTTAATCTGCTTCTTAATTTCCGCCAGATCATTTGCTGGCATCCGATAGGGTCTCCTGGATATCGGTCCTGTTCCTGGCAATAACTCTATCAAAAACTCGATGTCTCTGTCCGGTGGCATACCAGGTAACTCTTCGGGGAAAACATCCAGAAAATCCTTTACTACAGGTACTTCCTCCTGTACAACTCCTGTGAGGGCGTTTACTTGGCTCCTCCTAGGCACATGCCTAGATACATACTTAATCCTTTTTCCCTCCGGGGTGGTAAGATAAATTGACTTACTAGCACAGTCAATACTTCCTCCATACTTTGACATCCAGTCCATACCTAATATCACATCCAATCCTTGCGACTCCAAGATAATTAGGTCAGACGGGAATACATGTGTTCCAATGATTAGGGGTATCTGGGTGCACCATCTACTAGCCATGTACTCTGATCCTGGCGAGCTCACTAAGAGGGGTGTCCTAAGGGTTCGGGTTGGTAACTTAAACTTTTCCACAAATCCCCTTGATATGTATGAATGCGATGCACCAGTATCGAAAAGAACAATAGCGGTAAATGACTAAACCAAAAACTTACCTATTACCGCGTCCGACTGCTCTTCAACCTCCTCCACGTTAACGTGGTTCACTTGTCCTTTGTTGAATGGATTGGGCTTCTTCCCTGCGCTCCCGTTTCCATTCCCATTCTTTCCTTCAGAGCAGTCATTGGCATAGTGCCCTGTCTTCCCGCACTTATAGCAAACAACTTGGCTTAAGTCCCTATTTGCGGGTGTAGACGGGTTAGAGCGGTTCTGGTTATTGTTGGCTCCATTCCCATTCCCGTTCTTCGCACCATTATGGTTATGCGATCCTCCTCCCGCATGGTTATGTCCTCCATGGTTATGAACAAGTCCTCCTGAGTTCGGGGTCAAACGAGGCTTCTGGTGAGCTCCTGAATTGTATTTCCCTTGTCCATACTTCCTCTTATGATTGTCAATCTATTGCTGCTTCCCTTCAATCATCAGGGCCTTATCTACCAACTCCTGGTAGTTGTTGAAGGTTGCTACCATCAACTGCATACTCATCTCATCATTCAGCCCTTCCATAAACTTCTCCTGCTTTGCGGCATATGTGGCCACATCATCAGGGGCATAACGTGACAACTTGCTAAACTCATCCACGTACTGGCCAACAGTACGATTCCCCTGGTGTAGGTTGCGAAACTCACGCTTCTTCATCTGCATAGCTCCAGTCGAGACATGGGCAGTGCGAAAAGCCTGCTAAAACTGAGCCCATGTGACAGTGTCGATAGGATAAGTGGCTGTGAAATTCTCCCACCATGCTGCTGCAGGTCCATCGAGTTGGTGTGCGGCAAAACGCACCTTCTCAGCATCTGTGCATCCAGCGGTGGTTAACTCCCTTCCAATATGGCGTAGCCAATCATCTGCAACTATTGGCTCGATGCTACTGGAGAACACCGGCGGCTGTAACCTTAAGAAACGGGCGAGGTTATCCACTGGCGGCGGGTTGTTGTTGTTGGCATTGCCCTGGTTCTGAACTAACAACTGCATCAGGGCATTCTGCTGCTGGATCAACTGAGTGATCTCCGGTGGGAAAACAAACTCGGGGTCTCTCTCCTCAGAGGCATCTGATGGGTTTAGATGGAAGAGATTTAGAATAGAAAAAGATCTAGGGGAGAAACACTACCCATATGTATATGAGGCAAACACAAGCATTCATTCAATCAAACAAGCAAGGGCATACAAAACGGTCTAGGACTATCGCAAAAGTGCTCACTACTACTAGTTACATGGGGGAAAAATACTATTATCATATGGTGGTCATCTAGAAATTTTGATCGGTGGAAGACTCCATGATGTCTGCTCCAGCTTCATCTTCATAGTCAACATCACTTGAATCCGAGTCGGTGTCGTCGATGATGATGTAGTTGTCCGGACGTATGAGGTCTTCTTTCGGAACTGGTCCTCCCATAAAGATTCCGATCTTCTCAACTAAGTCATCATTCTTCTCCAATAGGGTCTTGATTTCCTCATATCCATCGCGTGTGAACTTAAGTCCTTCCTCCAGTTCGATGATCCTGGTCTTCACCTTCTTCAACTCGATCATGTCAGCGCACATCTGGTTCTCCTGACGTCGCATGTGCTGGTTTTGCTCCTGGATAAAGGCTGCGACAGATCTATCCTTCCTGGTGCTGATCATCTCCCATTGTTCATCTCGGCGCCCACATATTTGATAGGTGGTATCCTCAAGTTCCTTGTTGTAGATTTCTCCAATGCGTCCCATGGTAATATGAGCTGCCATACTCTTGCCAAGGCTCCAAGTGGGTGCTTCGAAAGAAAACTCTATGGGTTTAGAATTTGGCGAGAACGTCCTTCCTGGAACTCGTACTTGAATCATCCAGCGCTCTTCTTCAGGTAGGGTGGCGTTGTTCGTCCCAGTGAGGCTTGGTATTCCAATATTCAAGTACCTAGTGACTTCCTTCAAGTGGCGTCCAAAAGGTGTGTCTTCATCCGGTTGTGCAAACTTGGTCTTCATCTCCTTCATCCTAAAGAGTGGAAAGAGAAGAGGAGTCAGAAATGAGAAGAGAAGTGTGACCTATGGTTTATCTTAGTGGTCGTGTCCTACACTCAGCGTGTGCTATGATACCATCTTGTGGCGACCCGACCTTAGATGGTCAAGTCTCTGTGCTCAGGTGTCATCCCTGGATCAGTAATGCTGACACCACACAGTACTTCGAAGGATTTATAACAGAGTAGCAATCACACACATATTACATCGAATGTCTCAAAAGAGAAGTTATTACAATAATATGGCTTAAGGCCATCTAATGCGATAACAGCGGAAGGCTTGGAAGATAAAGTGAGTCCATCGACTCCAACGGCATAACTGAGCTGCACGGCAACGACCTACGAACCTTACTCCTCGTCTGAAAAGTCTGCAACATAATGCGTTGCAGCCCGAGAACGGGTGAGCACATGGAATATGCTGGCAATGTAACACAAAAGAGCAATAACAGAATTATGCTACCAATACATGCATATTTGGCTGGTGGAAAGCTCTATGGTTACAGTTTTTGCGAAAAGCCAATTTTTCCCTACTACAAAGGAATCAATTTTAATTTAACTATCATGGTAGTTAAAACGTCATTTGAGAAGGTAACCCCAACTCAATGATCCCAATTAAAAGTAATTAACAACCCAGCAATATTAATTTTAAGAGTGTTGAGATACATGCGAATACTCAGTACTAGATACTCAGAATTGGCCATAACCGGGGACACGGCTAACCATGATTAGATTGTACACTCTGCAGAGGTTTGCGCAATTTTCCCCGCAAGACTCGATCGCCTCCGTTGATTCTCGCACTGCATGGTGTTTGAGAGACGGATAACCTAGACACAGTCTTTCAGAAGCATTAACTCTCTACTCTGGGCAGACCATACCAAACCTACAAACCCACTACCTGCTGATCCACCTCTTCAAGAGCTTCACGCAACTTACTCAAACTATGCTAGAGCCCATAATAGCTTGCGGCTGCACACGGAAGTTTCTAGCATGAATAGACTCAGTTCCCTTTGAGCCTGTGTGGCGGTCCATAGGAGAATCACACGGTAACCCCGGGATTTCCAAAAATAAAACAGGCAATCACTGGTAACACCAGGTGCCTCAATCCACCCAGATGTGTATTAAAGTTGCCACCTTAAGTAAACCATTAATTAACAATCTCACATCTGTCATGGATATCACTCAAACCCAATCCACGTCTACGAGCATAGCATGGCAATATAAGCATAACGTAGAAGTAACTCCCAAGGGTTTGATAACAAACAGGGTAATAGGTTCTACCTCATCAACTACTTCCCAATACCCACATGTTAAAGGCATCCTAGTCATGCAATGTTTGAGGATGGAAACTAATGCACAAAAACTGGGTATGAAAAGAGTATGATCAATGTGTTACTTGCCTTGCTGACGATTCGGGTATCCTAGAGACTCGTAGTAACACGCTTCGCACTCCGGGAATTCTATCGCAAGCAAACAATAACATACATAAGCAACAATCAAAGATGCACAAGTAGAACTCCAAATAAAAGAGTTTGACCGGAGAGTTCAACTTAAGAACTCCGGTTTGCAAAAAGAATCAAATCAAACGAAGCAACGAAACTCAAACGGCAAAAGAAACAACTTCGTTTTGCTATTCTGGATCTAAGTCAAATTTTACAGAAGAAAAATCTTGTTTGAGTTGATTATTCGGAAATAGGGTTTCGAGATGAAACTCCAGGGGCTTGAATCGCCTGATTCCGATAAACGAGCGAAAAGATAAACAGGTTTGAAAATCGGATCAGAAATCGCAATTAGAAAAATAGCGGAATAAATCCGATAAAAAGAAAAACGACGAACTGCTAAACGAACGAACGTTCGTAAACAGAAACTAAACAGTGAACGCGTTCGTTAAAACGAACGGACGAACGGACGTTCGCTAAGCAAATAAACCGGGAAAAAAATAAAATAAACCGATCTAGAAAAAAAACGATCTAGGGTTTTCCAAAAAACCGAAGGGTTTATTTTAAAAAAAACCGGCGGCGGGGTCGGGTACCTCCGACGAGGCTCGTCCGGCGGGGCGGCGGCTCCGGCGGTGCTTGGCGACGGGGCTGTGGGGCTGCGACGGGAGGCGGCGGCGACGCGGGGCTTTGGC
>NC_041385.1:144495374-144525928 GCF_002162155.2 Triticum dicoccoides
TCCGACGGCGGTGGCGGGTGGCGGGTGGTGGTGTGGCGGCGGTGTGGCGGCGGGGCGGCGGCATTTATAGGAGGGCGGGGCGGGCGGCTTGGGGAAGGGGGCGCCCGGGGGTGGAGTCCGGCTCGGACCCGCCCTCGGCGTCCGTGCCACGCACGGCGCGCACGCTCGGAAGGCGGCGGTGGCTGGCTGGGCCGACCTGCTCGGCTGGGCCTTCGGCCCAGTCGGGCGCGAGGCTATTTTTTTTAAAACATTCCGCCAAAGAAAAATTCCTAGAAAAATAAATAAAAATCTAAAAATTCCAAAACAAGTTTTCTCCGTCTAAATAAAATATTTAGCACAGGATGAACTTTTCTTGACCCCTAAAATGCAATTTTTAAAACATGCACATTTTTTTCTAGGAGCAATAAAAATCCTGAATAAACTCAAATAAAATCCCAAAAATGATTTTAACATGTTTCCTCCGATATTTCAATTATTTTGGAGAAGTCATATTATCTCCCCTTGTTTATTATTTTAAAATGAAATATTTTTTGGAGAGAAAATAATTAAAATCAAATCCTCGTCTTCACTATTTGATAAAAATTTCAAATATGAAAATTAGAAAATCCCCAACTCGCTCCGAAGGTCCTTGAGTTGCTTAGGATTTCGAGGATTGCAAACGAAAAGCAATAAAATATGATATGCATGTATGACCTATGTATAACATGCCAAATTGGAAATTTGGGATGTTACAACCCTCCCGTGGCAGCGGGGTCCTAATGGAAACTAGGGGATATTAAGGCCTCCTTTCAATAGAGTATCGGACCAAAGCATTAATACAGAGTGAATACATGAACTCCTCAAACTACGGTCATCGCCGAGAAGTATCCCGATTATTGTCACTTCAGGGTTGTCGGATCATAACACATAATAGGTGACTATAGACTTGCAAGATAGGATCAAGAACTCACATATATTCATGAAAACATAATAGGTTCAGATCTGAAATCATGGCACTCGGGCCCTAGTGACAAGCATTAAGCATAGAAAAGTCACAGCAACATCAATCTCACAACATAGTGGATACTAGGGATCAAACCCTAACAAAACTAACTTGATTACATGGTAAATCTCATCCAACCCATCACCCTCCAGCAAGCCTATGATGGAATTACTCACGCACGGCGGTGAGCATCATGAAATTGGTGATGGAGGATGGTTGATGATGACGACGGCGACGAATCACCCTCTCCGGAGCCCCGAACGGACTCCAGATCAGCCCTCCCGAGAGAGATTAGGGCTTGACGGTGGCTCCGTATCGTAAAACGCGATGAAACTTTATCTCTGATTTTTTTCTCCGTGGAAGCAAATATATGGAGTTGGAGTTGAGGTCGGTGGATGTTCAGGGGGCCCACGAGGCAGAGGGCGCGCCCTAGGGGAGGGGGCGCGCCCCCCACCCTCGTGGACAGGGTGTGGGCCCCCTGACGTTGATTGTTTCGCTAGTATTTTTTATTAATTCTGAAAAGTTGCTCCGTGGATTTTCAGGTCATTTCGAGAACTTCTATTTCTGCACAAAAATAACACCATGGCAGTTTTGCTGAAAACAGCGTCAGTCTAGGTAAGTTCGCTTCAAATCATGCAAGTTGGAGTCCAAAACAAGGGAAAAAGTGTTCGGAAAAGTAGATACGACGGAGACGTATCAACTCCCCCAAGCTTAAACCTTTGCTTGTCCTCAAGGAATTCAGTTGACAAACTGAAAGTGATAAAGAAAAACTTTTACAAACTATGTTTGCTCTTGTTGTTGCAAATATGTAAAGCCAGCATTCAAGTTTTCAGCAAAGATTATGAACTAACCATATGCACAATAACACTTTGGTCTCATGTTTACTCATATCAATGGCATAATCAACTAGCGAGCAATAATAATAAAACTCAGATGACAACACTTTCTCAAAACAATCATAATATGATGCAACAAGATAGTATCTCGCTAGCCCTTTCTAAGACTGCAAAACATAAATGCAGAGCACCTTTAAAGATCAAGGACCGACTAAACATTGTAATTCATGGTAAAAGAGATCCAGTCATAGTCATACCCAATATAAATTAATAGTAATGCATGCAAATGACAGCGGTGCTCCCCAGCGGGTGCTTTTTAATAAGAGGGCGATGACTCAACATAAAAGTAAATAGATAGGCCCTTCGCAAAGGGAAGCAGGGATTCGTAGAGGTGCCAGAGCTCGATTTTAAAATAGAGATGAATAACATTTTGAGTTGTATACTTTCACTGTCAACATAACAACTATGAGATCTCTATATCTTCCATGCTACACACATTATAGGCGGTTCCCAAATAGAATAGTAAAGTTTATACTCCCCCACCACCAACAAGCATCAATCCATGGCTTGCCCGAAACAACGGGTGCCTCCAACTAGCAACAATCCTGGGGGAGGTTTGTTTAATTATTTTGATTTGATTTGAGCGTGTGACTGGGCATCCCGGTTACCAGCCATTTTCTCGTGAATGAGGAGCGGAGTCCACGCCCCTTGAGAATAACCCAACTAGCATGGAAGTTACATATAGCCCTAGTTGATACATGAGCTGCTCGAGCATACAAAACAGAATTTCATTTGAAGGTTTGGAGTTTGTCACATACAAATTTACTTGGAACGGCAGGTAGATACCGCATATAGGAAGGTATGGTTGACTCATATGGAATAACTTTGGGGTTTATGGAGTTTGGATGCACAAGCAGTATTCCCGCTTAGTACAGGTGAAGGCTAGAAAGAGACTGGGAAGCGACCAACTGAGAGAGCGACAACAGTCATGAACATGCATTAAAATTAATCAACACCGAGTGCAAGCATGAGTAGGATATAATCCACCATGAACATAAATATCTTGAATGCTATGTTGATTTTGTTTCAACTACATGCGTGAACATGTGCCAAATCAAGTCACTCGAATCATTCCAAGGAGGATACCACCCTATCATACCACATCACAACCATTTAGTAGCATGTTGGCACGCAAGGTAAACCATTATAAGCTCCTAGCTAATTAAGCATGGCATAAGCAACTATAATCTCTAATTGTCATTGCAAACATGTTTATTCATAATAGGATGAATCAGGAACGATGAACTAATCATATTTACAAAAACAAGAGAGGTCGAGTTCATACCAGCTTCTCTCATCTCAATCAGTCCATCATATATCGTCATTATTGCCTTCCAATTGCATGACCAAATGGTGTGTATAATAATAATAGTGCACGTGCATTGGACTAAGCTAGAATCTGCAAGCATTCAATTCAAGGGAGAAGACAAGGTAATATCGGCTCTTGGTTAAATTAACAATCATGCCTCTCGACCCCCAAAGGAAAGAAAAGAAATAAAACTATTTACACGGGAAAGCTCCCAACAAGCAAAAGAAGAATGGGAAATATTTTTGGGTTTTCTTTTAATTACTACTACTACATCATGGAAATTAAACTAACTAATTTTTTTGGTTTTTCTTAAGGTTTATCAAACACACAAGAAGAAAGCTAGAAAAAGAAATTAAACTAGCATGGATAGTACAATGAAAAAGTATGAGCACCAACAACTAGAATGAGTGTGTGAACATGAATGTAATGCCGGTGAGAAATACGTACTCCCCCAAGCTTAGGATTTTGGGTAGCCTGACTGATATCCAAAGTTGTAACTGGGGTCGTACTGAGATGCAGCAGCCATTGCCTCCTAGGCTGCGGCATGGCAGCGAGCTGCCTCCGTCCTCCTCTCGTAATCGGTTGCCTCCTCCCTGGTGATAACATATCTTCTTTTTTTCCTGATAATCAAAAAGGCCAGGAGCAGGGAGAGTAATATGGACAGCGCAACGTCTGCCAAAGATTAGTCGATACTAGAGGAATTGTTCATTCCTTTCAAGAAAATGATGACTAACCATTGCATTATAATCTAAATAAGCGGGGAGGCAACTCCCTATCATCTTCATGTGGAGGTATACCAAGATAATTAGCCACACGGGTCGCATAAATCCCTCCAAACAAATCTCCAACTAAACCATTATTATGCAACCTACGTGCAACCATTGCCCCCAAGTTGTATTGTTTGTCACCTAATACAGCACTCTTGAGAATGCAAACATTAGGAACACACATGTGACATGCTTTGTCTTTACCGTTAATGCATCTACCAATGAAAAGATCAAAATAATGTATAGCAGGAAAGTGGATGCTCCCTATGGTAGCTTGTGCTATTTCTCTAGATTCTCCCACTAGCAAGAAAGTCTTTATATTCAGATTTATGGGGTTCATTAACACTACCCCACCGAGTGAGTTTACAAGCAGTAGTGAAATCTTCTAGGTCCATGGTATATGATTTATAATAAATATCAAATAGGACAGTTGAAGAATTACGCTAAGATGTAAATTTAAATGTTCCCACGAATGAATTAGTCAAATAGTGGTACTGAGGACACTTATCTTGCATGAAGTCCTCAAGATCGACATTACGCACATATGCATCAAATTCATCCTTGATGCCCGCATTAACCATAAACTCCTCTGATGGCCATTCACAAGGCCGCACGTCAGCTTCTCTTGGTGGTTCATCGTCTTGCTCACGCATTGCGAGCCTGGGTCCATTCTTTCTTGAAGAACCACCTTGGTACATTTTCCTAGACATATTTCTTCCTCTGAAAAATTTCCAAAATTTTTAGTAACTCAAAATAAAAGTGAATCAAACTCAACAAGATTGATAGCAACTACTCCCACAAGTGCCTAGAGCCTATATCATGCATTAGAATTACTTGGGACGATATAAATTTGACATGCAAGATCAAGAACAGGGTCACCTAGGCAGCAAAAATTTGTAATGAATAAAGCACTAGAATAAAAACTAATTGGACCATTGGAGGAGTCACATACCAAGGAACAATCTCCCAAAGCAGTTTTGTGAATGGAGCTTTGAGCAAGGAGATCGAAAATCGCAGCAAAATGAGCTAGAACTCGTGCTTGAGCTGGATGGTGATTTTTTTTGGGGAGGAAGAAGAAGTGTGTGGGTGCAGGAATAAGTGGAGGGGGGCCACCGTGGGCCCACGAGGCAGGGGGCGCGCCCTGGACCCTCGTGGCCAGGTGCCAGCTCCCCCTGGTGTGTTCTCAATGCCAGATATTCTCAAATACTCCAAAAAAATCATATTAAATTTGTAGGGCATTTGGAGAACTTTTATTTTCGGGATATTTTTATTGAATGGATAATTCAGAAAACACACAGATAATACTATTTTTACTTTATTTAATCTAAATAACAGAAAGTAAACAGAGGGTACAGAAGGTTGTGCCTTCTAACTTCATCCATATCATGATCATCAAAAGGAATCCATTAACAAGGTTGATCAAGTCTTGTTAACAAACTCATTCCAAATAACATGGAACCGGAGAAATTTCGAATGACACTAGGTTACCTCAACGGGGATATGAACATCCCCAATAATAAGAATATAATATTTCTTCTTGACAGTAGGAAGAGGGAATTCAAAACCTCCAATAATGATAGTTGGAATTTTTCCAATAGAATTGATGCTATGAACTTGAGGTTGTTTCCTCGGAAAGTGTATCGTATGCTCGTTATCATTAACATGAAAAGTGACATTGCCTTTGTTTCAATCAATAACAACCCCTGCAGTATTCAAAAAGGGTCTACCAAGGATAATCGACATACTATTGTCCTCGGGAATATCAAGAATGACAATGTCCGTTAAGATAGTAACGTTTGCAACCACAACAGGCACATCCTCACAAATACCGACAGGTATAGCAGTTGATTTATCAGCCAATTGCAAAGATATTTCAGTAGGTTTCAACTTATTCAATTCAAGTCTACGATATAAAGAAAGAGGCATAACACTAACACCGGCTCCAAGATCACATAAAGCAGTTTTAACATAGTTTCTTTTAATGGAGCATGGTATAGTTGGTACTCCTGGATCTCCTAGTTTCTTAGGTATTCCACCTTTAAAAGTATAATTAGCAAGCATGGTGGAAGTTTCAGCTTCCAGTATCTTTCTTTTATTTGTAATAATATCCTTCATGTACTTAGCATAAGGATTTACTTTAAGCATATCAGTTAAGCGCATACGTAAGAAGATAGGTCTAATCATTTCAGCAAAGCGCTCAAAATCCTCATCATCCTTTTTCTTGGATGGCTTAGGAGGAAAAGGCATGGGTTTCTGAACCCATGGTTCTCTTTCTTTACCGTGCTTCCTAGCAACAAAATCTCTCTTATCATAACGTTGATTCTTTGATTGTGGGTTATCAAGATCAACAGCAGGTTCAACCTCTACATCATTATTATTGCTAGGTTTAGCATCAACATGAACATTATCATTAACATTATCACTAGGTTCATGTTTATCACCAGATTGTGTTTCAGCATCAGAAATAGAAATATCATTGGGATTCTCGCGTGTGTCTACAACAGGTTCACTAGAAGCATGCAAAGTCCTATCATTTTTCTTTTTATTCATTTTAGAAGGACTAGGTGCATCTAAATTATTTCTCTGAGAATCTTGCTCAATTCTCTTAGGGTGGCCTTCAGGATACAAAGGTTCCTGAGTCATTTTACCAGTTCTAGTAGCCACTCTAACAGCAAAGTCATGTTTATTATTTAATTCATCAAGCAAATCACTTTGAGCTTTAAGTACTTGTTCTGCTTGAGTGGTAACCATATAAGCATATTTGCTAGTGAGTTTAAGTTCAGTTTTAACTCTAGCCATATAATTGCTCAAGCGTCCAATCATGTAAGCATTACTCTTTAATTCTCTACCAACATAAGCATTGAAATTTTCTTGTCTAGCCATAAAGTCATCAAATTCATCCAAGCATTGGCTAGCAAACTTAGTAGACGGGATTTCACCTTTATCATATCTATAGAGAGAAGTTACCTTTACTACCTGTGTCGGGTTATCAGGACCATGTGTTTCTTTGATACGTGGTAAATTAAGACCATGTATTTCTTCAATAGGAGGAAAATTCATAACATCTTTAGCTTTAATACCTTTTTCTTTCATATATTTCTTTGCCTCTTGCATATCTTCAGGACTGAGAAATAAAACACCCCTCTTCCTCGCAGTTGGTTTAGGAATTGGCTCAGGAAGAGTGCAATTATTTTCATTAGTCAACATATTATTCAATAGCAATTCAACTTGATCGACCGATCTTTCCCTAAAAACACAACCAGCACAACTATCCAAATGGTCTTTAGAAGCATCAGTTAGTCCATTATAAAAGATATCAAGTATTTAATTTTTCTTAAGAGGATGATCAGGCAAAGCATTAAGTAATTGGAGAAGACTCCCCCAAGCTTCTGGGAGACTCTCTTCTTCAATTTGCACAAAATTATATATTTCCCTCAAGGCAACTTGTTTCTTATGAGCAGGGAAATATTTAACAGAGAAGTAATAAATCATATCCTGGGGACTACGCACACAACCAGGATCAAGAGAATTAAACCAAGTTTTAGAATCACCCTTTAATGAGAATGGAAATATCTTACGGATATAATAGTAGCGAGATTTCTCATCATTAGTGAACAGGGTGGCTATATCATTCAATTTAGTAAGATGTGCCACAACAGTTTCAGATTCATAGCCATAAAAAGGATCAGATTCAACCAAAGTAATTATCTCAGGATCGACAGAGAATTCATAATCCTTATCAGTAACAAAGATAGGTGAAGTAGCAAAAGCAGCATCATATTTCATTCTAGCATTCAGAGTTTTCTATTTCAGTTTAGCTAATAACTTCTTAAGATCAGATCTATCATTGCAAGCAAGAATATCTCTAATAGTTTCTTCATACATAACATAACCCTCATGAACAACAGGTAATTCATATTTAGGGGGAGAACCTTCATCATCACTATCTTCAATAATTTCATTCTCTCTAACCCTAGCAAATTGTTCATCAAGAAATTCACCTAATGGCACAGTAGTTTCAGGCATAGAAGTAGTTTCATCATAAGTATCATGCATAGTAGAAGTGGCATCATCAATAACGTGCGACATATCAAAATTAATAGCAGAAGCAGGTTTAGGTGTCGCAAGCTTACTCATAATAGAAGGTGAATCTAGTGCAGAGCTAGATGGCAGTTCCTTACCTCCCCTCGTAGTTGAGGGATAAATCTTAGTCCTTTCGTATTTCAAGTTCCTCATAGTGACCAGCAGATATAAATCCCAAGTGACTCATAGAATAGAGCTATGCTCCCCAGCAACGGCGCCAGAAAATAGTCTTGATAACCCACAAGAATAGGGGATCGCAACAATTTTCGAGGGTAGAGTATTCAACCCAAATTTATTGATTCGACACAAGGGGAGCCAAAGAATATTCTCAAGTATTAGCAGTTGAGTTGTCAATTCAACCACACCTGGATAACTTAGTATCTACAGCAAAGTATTTAGTAGCAAAGTAGTCTGGAAGTAACGGTAACAATGGCAAATGTAACGGTAGTAGTTTTGTAGTGATTGTAACAGTAGCAACGATAAAGTAAATAAGTAAAGCACAATATGTGAAAATCTCATAGGCATTGGATCAATGATGGAGAATTCTGTTGGATGCGGTTCATCATGTAATAGTTATAACATAGGGTGACACATAACTAGCTCCAATTCATCAATGTAATGTAGGCATGTATTCCGAATATAGTCATACGTGCTTATGGAAAAGAACTTGCATGACATCTTTTGTCCTACCCTCCCGTGGCAGCGGGGTCCTAATGGAAACTAAGGGATATTAAGGCCTCCTTTTAATAGAGTACCAGACCAAAGCATTAACACATAGTGAATACATGAACTCCTCAAACTACGGTCATCACCGAGAAGTATCCTGATTATTGTCACTTCGGGGTTGTCGGATCATAACACATAATAGGTGACTATAGACTTGCAAGATAGGATCAAGAACTCACATATATTCATGAAAACATAATAGGTTCAGATCTGAAATCATGGCACTCGGGCATTAGTGACAAGCATTAAGCATAGCAAAGTCATAACAACATCAATCTCAGAACATAGTGGATACTAGGGATCAAACCCTAACAAAACTAACTTGATTACATGGTAAATCTCATCCAACCCATCACCGTCCAGCAAGCCTACGATGGAATTACTCACGCACAACGGTGAGCATCATGAAATTGGTGATGGAGGATGGTTGATGATGACGACGGCGATGGATCCCCCTCTCCGGAGCCCCGAACGGACTCCAGATCAGCCCTCTCGAGAGAGATTAGGCCTTGGCGGCGGCTCCGTATCGTAAAACGCGATGAAACTTTCTCTCTGATTTTCTTCTCCGCGAAAGCAAATATATGGAGTTGGAGTTGAGGTCGGTGGACGTCCATGGGGGCCACGAGGCAGGGGCGTGCCCTATGGGAGGGGGCACGCCCCACACCCTCGTGAACAGGGTGTGGGCCCCCTGATGTTGATTCTTTCCCCGGTATTTTTTATTATTTCTGAAAAGTTGCTCCGTGGATTTTCAGGTCATTCCGAGAACTTTTATTTCTGCACAAAAATAACACCATGGCAGTTCTGCTGAAAACAGCGTCAGTCCGGGTTAGTTCCATTCAAATCATGCAAGTTAGAGTCCAAAACAAGGGCAAAATTGTTTGGAAAAGTAGATACGACGGAGATGTATCATTGTACATCGAGGGTAGGTTCGTAAATTCATCCAAGCGTGCCTTCTCCTTGGCCCAAATGACATGTGCCGAATAATTCATAAACCATGGTTGGCAAAACACCCTCTCCTCGCCCGAAATAGCTCGCGCCCACTATTTCAAAACATGCTCTCCTCGCCCAAAATCACTCATGCCCACTATATTTAAAAACATGCCCTCCTCCCCCGAAATCGCTTGCGCCCACTATTTTGGGAGAAGCAAAGTTACTCTACTATCCCCGACCCTTAGTACATAGACCCAAGCCGAGAAGCCTAAAGGCAGGGGTAGAACTGTAACTCCCCCCACATTTCAGAAAAATGCGCCCATAAGACTTGGTTCCAATCCCCTCCCAATTCCCTCCCCATTCATACCTCATGGGTGCCAAATCACCTTCTCCTCGGAAGCTCCCTTCTCCTGAGCCACGAAACCTCAGCCCCTCCTCCATGATACCCCCACCGCACCAAATTCACAGCCGCCCTCCTCCCTAATGCCGGAGTTACTGTCCATTTGCCGTCGTGCGCTGGGCCGTGTGCCTCTTACTCCGTGCTGCTGGAGCTGCCTCGACGGCGGCCGTGTGAACCGTATCGGAGCCGATTTACCCCCACCATTGTTCACGGTGTCGGAGCGGCTCCAACTTCGGTTCCGTCCAGAGCCCCGGCGCTGCTTCCCCGTAGCCGTCGACCGTCGCGACATCTTTGCTTCCCTGCCGCCGGTCGCCACCGCAACCGCGCCGGCCTCACCGACTTGGCAGCTGGAGCTGCCTACTTCACCGTGCCACCAGATAGGTTGCACCCTCATCTCAAATCACTTTATTTAGGCATGAGTTGTCTAAATTTTCTTCTGGGCCAATCGATTCCCAATGGGAAGCAGCACCAATCGAGGCGGCGGAGCTCCTAGGCTGCCGATTGGCTGATGTCTAACGTAAGGGTGCGGGGGCGCAAGTTCTCCGCGGAAGTAGCGCTTAGATGGCTATCTTAGAGTTGCGTGGGTTGAAGGTACTGCCGCCGCCGGATCTGGATGACGGCGAGTCTATGTGGATTGTCCCCAGGGCGGCGCAACCACGGAAGTGCGATGGGGCGGGGAGCAGGGTTTTGGTCGGGGCCACGAAGGCGGAGGCAGGCTGCTCTACCATTGGTTGCTGGCTCTTTGGGGAAGATTCCGAACAGTGTCAGCTGGGAGGCACAAGACGGACATCAAGCCATCCGGCGTACATCGGACAATACCAAAATAAAATAAAATCGTGTGACCCCAATTTAGTCTTCAGTAACAGACGTGTGACCACTCTCGTACCTTGTTGTTGATCTCTTAGGGTATTTCTTCAGATCAAAGAGATGTGTCGTTATTAACATTATGTGTTTTCTGCATCTTCAGCCACACCATCTTCCGACTCACCGCAACTGCTCCAAAAGGGAACCATACACCAGAAGGGAGCTATAGTCCCCACTCAACAGTTCCCTGCATCGAATGCGCGTGCCCGACATGGACAGTCACAACAACTGCAGGGCCATCAACAAGTCAGCACATGATGCTCACTCCTATGGATGGCGGCCAGATAGGTTGTAACCTCATCTTACTTGTGTGCAACATTTATGGCTTTATTATTCATCTAAGCATGGAAAATAGATTATCACATTTCACTGTATATTCATGTTGATCTCTTACGGGTCTTGTTCAGGAGTTAATGTTGTTCCATAGTTCAGCTAAGATACTTGTTCCATAGTTATCATCCATCAGCCAATGATATCCCACAAGCTAGTGATTATAGTATTATACCACTTCTAGTATTACCTATGTTGTTCTTTAATACTTTTGAGTGCCATCTAGTTAATCTCGAGTACAAAGGATACATATTCTGTAGCTTTCATCTGTGTTCTCCCTTTAGTTTTTGAGACCTGTTGCTGCTACTTAACCCCAGTCCCACTATTTATGTCGTCTCCTATAGCCACTCATTACATAAATCTAACTAGTAGTTGTCTTCCATGCATGTCAGATATAATTGCATAAGAACCTCACGGAGCAATGTAACGGCCAACAAACTTGACGTCAATGATACCCAATATGATGGAACATGTAAAGGCAGTTCTTCACAAGACTTACAGAAATATGATGGAACAAGGTGCTACGTCTTGGGCTTGCGTTGGTTTTCCTTGAAGAGGAAAGGGTGATGCAGCAATAGTAGCGTAAGTATTTCCCTTAGTTTTTGAGAACCAAGGTATCAATCCAGTAGGAGGCTCCTCAAAAGTCCCACGCACCTACACAAACAAACAAGAACTCGCAACCAACGCAATAAAGGGGTTGTCAATCCCTTCACGGCCACTTGCAAAAGTGAGATCTAATAGAGATAATATGATAAGATCAATATTTTTGGTATTTTTATAATATAGATTGGAAAAGTAAAGATGCAAATAAAAGTAGATTGAAAGCTTATATGATAAAAGATAGACCCGGGGGCCATAGGTTTCACTAGTGGCTTCTCTCAAGATAGCATAAGTATTACGGCGGGTGAACAAATTACTGTCGAGCAATTGATAGAAAAGCGAATAATTATGAGATTATCTAGGCATGATCATGTATATAGGCATCACGTCCCTGACAAGTAGACCGACTCCTGCCTGCATCTACTACTATTACTCCACACATCGACCGCTATCCAGCATGCATCTAGAGTATTAAGTTCATAAAGAATAGAGTAACGCTTTAAGAAAGTTGACTTGATGTAGAGGGATAAACTCATGCAATATGATATAAACCCCATCTTTTTATCCTCGATGGCAACAATACAATAGGTGCCTTGCTGCTCCTGCTGTCATTCGGAAAGGACACCACAAGATTGAACTCAAAGCTAAGCACTTCTCCCATTGCAAGAAAGATCAATCTACTAGGCCGAACCAAACTGATAATTAGAAGAGACTTGCAAAGATAACTTAATTACACATAAAAGAATTCAAAGGAGATTCAAATATTTCTCATAAACTTGATCATAAACCCACAATTCATCGGATCTCGACAACCACACGGCAAAAAGAGTTATATCGAATAGATCTCCAAGAAGATCAAGGAGAACTTTGTATTGAGATTCAAAGAGAGAGAAGAAGACATCTAGCTAATAACTATGGACCCGAAGGTCTGTGGTAAACTACTCACAACTCATTGGAAGGGCCTTGGAGATGATGTAGAGGCCCTCCGTGGTCGAGTCCCCCTCCGGTGGAGCGTCGGCGAAGGCTCCAAGATGGGATCTCGCGGATACAGAAGGTTACAGTGGTAGAAATAGTTTTTCGTGGTTGCTTCTGGTGTTTTCAGGGTACGTGGGTATATATAGGAGGAAGAAGTAGGTCGGTGGATGCTCGAGGGGCGGGTGGGGTGCGCCCACCTGTAGGGGGCACGTTGGGCACCCTCGTGGCCTCCTCGCTTGTTTCTTGACTTCCACTCCAAGTCCTCTGGATCACGTTTGTTCCAAAAAGATCGCTTTCGAAGGTTTCATTCCGTTTGGACTCCTTTTGATATTCCTTTTCTTCGAAACACTGAAATAGGCAAAAAAACAGCAATTCAGGCTGGGCCTTCGGTTAGTAGGTTAGTCCCAAAAATGATATAAAAGTGTAAATTAAAGCCCATAAACATCCAAGATGGGTAATATAATAGCATGGAACAGTAAAAAATTATAGATACGTTGGAGACGTATCACATGTAAAGGCAGTTCTTCACAAGACTTACAGAAAGATGATGAATCCTATTCACCCCACAAGTTCCTTGCTCTTACTTGGCCCTTGATATGTGTACAGCATGCATATAATGTCTTGGAGTGTATCTACTCTGTTGCATGCCTTGTGCTTAGCCTGCTGATTATGCATGTAAATATGACATGCCTTCCTGTTTTTCAGTACCTATTCCATTCATGATAACATGTTTTCAAATTCAAGTACTGTCATTCTACTCTATCGCAATGCCATCTGCTTAGTTTGGACATCATGCTTCTGAATATCTTATGCATTGTTATTCATCAGTATGTACTTCATCTGTCTACCATACCATGCTCTTTTTTTTACATTGAAATGTTGTTCTAGTGGTCTCTTGCAATGCCATCTTAGTTTCCCAATCATACACACATATGTTGCCTTAGTGTTTTTCTGTATGTATTCCGCTAGCATACAGTTTTCCATTCAAGTAGTGTTTTTTACACTGTTGACCTGTCGTATCCCTAGCTCTTGCATCATACTCCCTCCGTCTGATTACATGTCACAGAAATGGATAAAATTGGATGTATCTAGAACTGAAATACGCCTAGACCCGTCCATTTATTTCCAGATGGAGGGAATACATGTCAATATGTCATGCATTTCTATTCTTCGGTACCTATTCCATCTCTGCTATAGCACGTTTTATAATTGAAGCACCATTCTTGTATATAAGGCATGCAAGGGGAAGATGGCTATGTTAGAATCTAAAGGGTTACAAACCAGATCTTTGCAAAAGATCCAAACGCTAGGAGATAATAAACCAACTCCAGTTTTCATAGATACTGCTCAGCACAGAGAAACCCAACTCCCACTGATAATAAGCAGATTCCAGTGGCCAAAGAACTAGTCCACTCTAGTCCAGCAAAAGAATGTCAACTCCATTCTAAGAAGCGTATGCGTATCCTCGCATCATGAAATTTTATAGCATTCTGATCATATTTTCTACATGTTTCTTACCCATCTCTCTTTTAGAAAATAAGGTTAAATGATAGAAGACTTCCTCCATTGTGATCGTATTCGAGGAAAATATCTTGCGGGAATTCTCTGTGCTCCAATGCTGATGTAAGTACCTGTGTATATCACTATATTTTTACATCAGCATGTATTTTGTTAATCAGCGTGAATCCAACCTTTATCTGGTCTAAAATTAGTTGTAGCAAAATGTTAAAGGCGCCAATGTTGATTTTTGTAAGGAAAACTGCCTGGTAGTTTTGCACACTGAGCTGTATGAGTGTACTATCTCATATCATGCACATTACTGAATCTTAGTGCTGCTCTGGTTGCCCATTCATTCATTGTGTCAATGTTGCTTTTGTATTGCCTTACCTGGCTGATGATAGCTATGCCATATTGTGTTAATTTGGTGTAGGCTAGTTGCCCAAACGTTCGTTGTGTCAATCTTGCTTTCCTATTATCTGACTTGGCCAATGATAGCAATGCTAGTGTGTTAATTTGATGCAGGCTACGAAAGATAATAAGACAAACTCTAAAAATAGCAAGGTAACCCCATTGTTTCTTTCCAATAAATCTAGGCCAGGTAATATGGCAATAACTCATGATTAATCTGTTCGGTTCCCCTCCTAATTTATGTTATGATGGAGTGGTCGAGACACTCTCCACTATCAATAATACAAGCCTGCCAAAATCACCATCTGAATCTGTTCAGTTTCCTCTTTCTCGAATGCAACGAAAAAATGTATGTTTGTGAACCAATTAATGGCTGAAGCAATGTTGGAAATGGTGGAGGAATCAGAGGTGCACATTCGTGCGCAACAACAACTGATCAATGTTATCAGAGACAGTGTAGCAAAGCAGCAAGAACTTGCCCACATGCTATGCGTGTCATCCGTGCTGAGGTTGCAGATTGTGACGTTGTTGATCGTTAGGTTCTATTCATTTATTTGCACTGGCATCAATCTTTGATTGCCCAGTGGATGTAATTTCCTGTAATATATGTAGGATGTGCAACGTTTTTTCCTGTATGCCGTACCTTTGCTTGATCGGTTTTGGTCCTGCGCATAATTGCTCGTCGTAATGGGCTCAAATTATCTAATTTGTCCTAAAGACATGTATGAACTTTAGTGCGCCCATTAAGTTAATGGGATGTTACCAGGCCGAAAGTTAATGGTCGGCCCTCTTACCTCCCGGGTCGTTAATAGGCCGACATCGAAGCGGGCAATAGGTGGGCTCATTTCATTTATCGGGCCATTAACAGGCCCTTACTAAGGTCGGGCTACATATGTCCCAACTATACTGTGGGCCTTTAGTAGGCCGAAAGAGACAACGGGCTCGTACTGGACCATGAGGAGCATGGGCCGCTAAGAGGCTGAAATTCGGGTCGTACTATAAATGGCCCAACTGTGTTGTGGGCCTTTAGCATGCCAAAAGAGAAACCGGGCTGGTATTGGACCATGAAGAGCATGGGCCGTTAAAAGTCCAAAACTCAAGTCCGACTACAAATGGCCCAACTCATTTATGGCCGTCAGGCTGAAAGACACACCGAGCCGGGAATTGGCCCAACACTGAAATGGGTCACTAAAAGGCCAAAACTCAGGTCCGACTACAAATGGCCAACTCATTTATGGGCCATTAACAGGCTGAAAGACACACCGGGCCAGAAATTATGTAGCGACCAGACCTCAAACAGTCTGATCTCTGTGCATCAGTGTTATCCCTGAATCGGTAATGCTGACACGCACAGTACTCGAAGGATTTATAACAGAGTAGCAATCACACACTTATTACATTGAATTTCTCAAAAGAGAACTTATTATAATAAATATGGCTTAAGGCCGTCTAATAACGATAACAGCGGAAGGCTTGGAAGATAAAGCGAGTCCATCAACTCCAACGGCATCACTTAGTATAAGGTCACGACCTGAGGCACCTTGTCGTCTGAAAAGTCTGCGACATGAAAGTTGCAGCCCGAAAACAGGTCAGCACATGGAATATGCTGGCAATGTAACACATAGAGAGTAATGAACAGAATAATGCTATCACTACATGCATATATGGCTGGTGGATAGCTCTATGGTTACAGTTTTGCATAAAGCCAATTTTTCCCTACAACAAACGAATAAATTTTATTTAACTATCATGTTGGTTGTTAAACATTGAGAAGGTTCCTCCAACTCAATCCCAATTAAGCATCATCATTAACCCAACAAAATTAAAATAAGTAACATGATGAGATTCACATGACAATCCAGGTACTAGATACTCAAAACGTCCATAACCGGGGACACGGCTAACCATGATTAGTTTATACACTCTGCAGAGGTTTGCGCACTTTTCCCCGCGAGACTCGATCTCCTCCGTTTGATTTCTCGCACTACATGGTGTTTGAGAAATGGATGACCGAGACACAGTCTTTCAGAAGCATTGACTCTTTACTCTGGGTAGACAGTACTAACCTACATCCCCTACATCTGCTAGTCTACCACTGAAAGAGGTCACACAACTTAATCAACTATGCTAGAGCCCATAGTAACTTTCGGTTGCACACGGGAGTTTCTAGCATGAATAATCTCATGATCCCTTTGAGCCTGGGTGGCGGTCCATAGGAGAATCACACGATACCCCGAGATTTCCAAAAATATAGGCAACACTAGGTTCCCCAGGTGCCTCAATCCACCCAGATGTGAATTTAAGTTGCCACCTTAAGTAAACCATTAATTTAACAATCTCACATCTGTCATGGATACACTCACCCAATCCACGTCTACTAGCATAGCATAGCAATATAAGCAAATGTAGCAGTAACTCCCAAAGGTTTGATAATAAAACATGTAATAGGTTCTACCTCATGTACTTCCCAAAACCCACATATTAATTAGATCCTAACCATGCAATTGTTTAAGGAATGATCTAATGCAATAAAACTGGGTAATAAAAAGGTATGATCAAAGTGTTACTTGCCTTGTTGATGATCCGTGAAACCTAGAGACTCGTATAAGCAAGCGGCACACTCCGGGTACTCTATCGCAAACAAACAAGCATACAATAAGCACTCATCTAATGCACGTGTAAAACTCAAATAAGAGATCTAACCAGAAAGTTAAGAACTCCGGTTTGCAAAAAGAATCAAATCAAACGAAGCAACGAAACTCATACGGCGAAAGAAACAAGCTTCGTTTACTAATGTGGACCTAAGTCAAATTTTACAGTAGCAAAAACTTGTTTGAGTTGGTTAAATGGAAAGAGGGTTTCGAGACGAAACCTAGGCGCTTGAATCGCCTGATTCTGATAAATGAGCGAAAAGTTATACTAGAACAAAAATCGGATCAGAAATCGCGATCGAAAATAATCGCGGAAAATCCGAGAAAGATAAACGGACGAACAGGCTAACGAATGAACGTTCGCTGTCTGTGGCTAAACCACAAGCCGTTCGTTAAAACGAACGTACGGACGAACGTCCGCAAAATATTCTAAACCGAAAAAAACAGATCTCAATTTTGAAAAAAACCGATCGGTTTTCTCGCGAGAACCGATGCGGCAGCGGGCTCTAGCGAGGCAGCCGGCTCCGGCGGGGTCAGCAGCGAGGCGGGCGGCGGCGGCAGCTGGCGGCTAGGGTTAGGGTTTGGGCGGGGCGCGGCGCGGGCAGCATGCTGGGCCGGCGGGGATGGGTGGCTTATAAAGCCGGGCGGCAGACGTGTCCGGGTCGCCCACGGCGGCCCGTGTCGATTCGTTGTTTTTTTTAAATAATTCAGACGCACAGAAAAACAAATAAAAGAAATACTAAACGGACTCCAAAAATCCCGAAATAAAATTTCCCCGTCCTCTAAAAATAATTCGGACAAGATCAACATTTATTTGGGGCCTAAATGCAATTTTGAAAAATGTGCATTTTTCCTAAATTCAAATAAAATAGCGATAAAACTCTGAAATAAAATCTTATTTGATTTTATTATTAAATCCCCAATATTTCTTTATTTTTGGAAAGTCATTTTATTCCCTCTCTCTTATTTTGATTAAAGAAATATTCGAAGAAAAAATAATTAAAATCAAATGATCCAATTTTCAAAATTTGAGAAAACTCAAATATGAAAATAACGAAATCCCCAACTCTCTCCGTGGGTCCTTGAGTTGCATAGAATTTCTAGGATCAAACCAAAATGCAATAAAATATGATATGCAATGATGATCTAATGTATAACATTCCAAATTGAAAATTTGGGATGTTACAAATTAGCCCAATACTTTAATGGGTCGCTAAAAGGCCGAAAGATGTACAACCTGAAAATTGGCCCATCCCTTCAATGGGTCGTTAACAGGCCTAAATCACATCGGGCCGATATTGATCCCAAATATATAGCGGGATGCTAATGGGCTCAAACTGACGATGGGATGCAATGGTGTCAAATCTTTAACGGGCCGTTGACGGGCCGAATTGGCACATCTCGTATGGGTTGTGGGCTTAAATGGACCTGACACAAGTTGGCCTTATATGGGCCGGCCTGCTAATTTTTACTAGGCCGGCCTTTTTCACCGGAATGGGCCACTATTGGGTCGTGCCACGTGTCGACCTATCATAGGCGCTTCCTGTCCAATGAGTGGATGACATCTGTCCCAACAGTGAGCCAACACGTGTTTCCTCCGGTCAATGAGAATTTTACACTTGGAAATTCCTCATTGGTTAGGGCTGTTAACGGGTTATCGGATCCAAAACCAGACCCGATAGCTTAACAGCGACCCGTTACAGTGGATGCCATGTGTCGATCACCCTTGACGAAAGCACTTTCATGACGCGCCATTTATCGTCATGGAAGTGGACACTTCCGTGATGATAATTTTTGTAATGTCATGGAACACTTATACGACAGCACGGGTATGACTATCTTGATTCTGTCATAAAATTGTCATGGATGTACATGCATAACGGAAAACATGACCTACTGTGACAAACACGTATCATCACGGAAGTGTATTTTTTTTGTAGTGCATTGTTTACCATTTATCATTTCACACGTACATATGAGTTTTCCACTGAATCACATATTGCAGGATCATAACAGTTATAGCATGAAATATAAACTCTTAATTATGGATAACGGAAATATAATAATACAATATTATTGCCTCTAGGGCATATTTCCAACAGTCTCCCACTTGCACTAAAGTCAATAATCTAGTTGCATGGTTTTACACCTATGGGTATTCTGGTGTTGCTTATGCTTTGCTTGTGGTAGAGCTTTTGTCATTTGTTTTGATTTATTCAAAACTCAGAAATATTTTTGTCAGATTTTGTCTATTTGCAGGATCTCAATCCACCTTGCTTTGAGCTATAATATTTTATTCAAAATAAAATATCATTTAAACTCATTGCACTTTCGGATTCATCCATTTATATCAAGATTCTTCTTGACCGGCCATATTCATAATATAATGTTTATGGACTTATTACAACTTTTATAGTACCCAATTATATCAAGACATTTCTTGATTACCCTTTCATATCAAGACTCTTCTTGGTTGTCCATTATTCATAATGTTTATGGGTCTCTTATAACTTTTGTAATATCCAATTATATCATGACATTTCTTGATTATTCAACTTTACCCATTTATATCAAGACTCTTCTTGATTGGCCATATTCTCAATATATTGTTAATGGGGTTCTTTACAACTTTCGCCAATTATATCAAGACATTTATTGATTATTGGATCTACCCTTTGATATCAAGACTCTTCTTGATTCAGAAAACATTGAAACATCTAATGTTAAAAAAACATAAATTATCGTTATAGAGTCAATATTGTTCATAAAATAATCTTATCATAGCCCTAATTATATCAATCATCAAGTTGGTATTCATATATTCTCAATAATGAATTTTTAAACTTCATATGCTCAAAATAATACATTTATTCTTTTGAGATCCTTGATATCTCTTACTAACACTTAGTAAAACTCTTGGCCCTTTTCATATACATTATAACTATCAAGATGAATTACTTTCATCTACTCATGCTTATAAGCATCTAGTAATATGACACTGAGAGAAATAATTTCTCTATTTAAACACTTTAAACCTTTTTGTCATAAAATATATAAACTTTCTAAGCTCAATCAGAGATATTGATCTATCTTTATAGATTCTTTTATGTCCAATAGTTTGCATTGTTATTTGAAAACATGTTTCAAAAACATTTTATTTTCGCTAAGTAGTTATATTATTTCCATTCCAACATAAGAGATCACAAATACTATATAGCTTCCACCGAGTTAATTATATACACAAGGTTCCTTCGATAAGATCGAAATCTCAATATCAGCTCACCTGTTATTATCTTCAAAAACTCTTTTGAAGTTTGCACTTTTATCTGGTGTCTTTGAGGATTTTAAAACCTTTCTGGTTGTATCATTCATACATCCTTTCCTTTTACGAAACTTAGTTTTAATATCCACTTTCTTCAAAAATCTTTGAAGTGTCAACCAAGTTCCAAACTTGTTTTATTTATGACAATTACAATAAAGTTCTAAACTTAATTGTAAATTTATTCCTGTGTGTATGGCTATGAACCATTCCTTTGGGCTGGGCACCACTATTGTTTCCTTGTAGTGTACTAGTTCATCTTCTTTCAAAGATGAATATCTCAGTTGTAAAATTTTAAAAATTCAACAATATTCCTGATTTGTAAAAACCAGTTACAAGCTATAGATCAAATGTAGTAACTTTACAGTTTATTTTGCAGACAAATTATCAGAACAATTTCCGGTTTAATTCTGCTTATTATCATCAGGGATTCAATAGTCATTTCTAATTAAGTTGTAATGTCCTCCCACTTATTTCTTTGACAAGAAAAACTTTTCTTGAAAAAGTGTTCATCTGCGTCAAACATTTTGCCTTTTGAACATTTCAATGGAAGGAACCGAAATCATTTTAAGATATCCTACAACTTTTATCTGGTTTATAATATTGATAACTCTTATGGTTTCATTAACCAGACTAATATCCGGTGCATTGTTTAGTGTATATCCCGTCGTTTCAATTTATACCCCAAAGTATAAATGCAGATCGGTAATAAATAATTCCATAACTATTTGAGTGCTTTTGCTAAACTTATGACTTAGGTAATTTTCTTCATTCTTGAAGAATTACTTTATCTTTTGTCATAATGATCCTTATCTTTATTATAATATATTTGAACTCTTCAAGTACATTCTGAAATTCAAATATTCTAGATTTTATAAGTAAATCATATTTACCTAATCTTTTAATGAAGTATTATTATCAATTGTGCCATGGCTTGTTTATCAGACTTCGTACATCATCATGTATTTTATTTGATTTCTCAATTAAGTGATTTCAATGCTTCATCTATATGAAGACTATTACCCTAATAAAGCCAAGCAGTGATATATCAGTCTTCTTAAGACATTTAGCATTAATGTCAAAATTTTCAAATCAAGATTCATTGAATAAACCGTCAAAAATTTGCGGTAAATCCGAGCATATGCTTATAACCACTTTAACAACTATTGTCCAAAATAGTAAGAACATATATTTGATAACCCACAAGTGTAGGGGATCGCCTTTCGAGGGTAGAGTATTCAACCCAAATTTATTGATTCGACACAAGGGGAGCCAAAGAATATTCTTAAGTATTAGCAGTTGAGTTGTCAATTCAACCACACCTGGATAACTTAGTATCTGCAGCAAAGTATTTAGTAGCAAAGTAGTATGATAGTAATGGTAACAGTGGCAAAAGTAAAGATAATAGTTTTGTAGTAGTTGTAATAGTAGCAACTGAAAAGTAAATAAGCGAAACACAATATGTGAAAAGCTCGTAGGCATTGGATCAGTGATGGATAATTATGTCGGATGCGATTCCTCATGTAATAGCTATAACATAGGGTGACACAGAACTAGCTCCAATTCATCAATGTAATGTAGACATGTATTCCGAATATAGTCATACGTGCTTATGGAAAAGAACTTGCATGGCATCTTTTGTCCTACCCCACCGTGGCAGCGGGGTCCTAGTGGAAACTAAGGGATATTAAGGCCTCCTTTTAATAGAGAACCAGAACAAAGCATTAGCACATAGTGAATACATGAACTCCTCAAAATATGGTCATCACCGAGAAGTATCTCGATTATTGTCACTTCGGGTTGTCAGATCATAACACATAATAGGTGACTATAGACTTGCAAGATAGGATCAAGAACTCACATATATTCATGAAAACATAATAGGTTCAGATCTGAAATCATGGCACTCGGGCCCTAGTGACAAGCATTAAGCATAGCAAAGTCATAGCAACATCAATCTCAAAACATAGTGGATACTAGGGATCAAACCCTAACAAAACTTAACTTGATTACATGGTAAATCTCATCCAACCCATCACCGTCCAGCAAGCCTACGATGGAATTACTCACGCACGGCGGTGAGCATCATGAAATTGGTGATGGGGGATGGTTGATGATGACGACGGCGACGAATCCCCCTCTCCGGAGCCCCGAACGGACTCCAGATCAGCCCTCCCGAGACAGATTAGGGCTTGGCGGCGGCTCCATATCGTAAAACACGATGAAACTTTCTCTCTGATTTTTTTCTTCGCGAAACAGAATATATGGAGTTGGAGTTGAGGTCGGTGGAGCATCAGGGGGCCCACGAGACAGGAGGGTCCGCCCCCACCCTCGTGGACAGGGTGTGGGCCCCCTGGCCTTGATTCGTTCGCCAGTATTTTTTATGTTTTCCAAAACTTATCTGTGTGGATTTTCAGGTCATTCCGAGAACTTTTGTTTTCTGCGCAATAAACAACATCATGGTAGTTCTGCTGAAAACAGCGTCAATCCAGGTTAGTTTCATTCAAATCATGCAAGTTAGAGTCCAAAACAAGGGAAAAATTGTTTACAAAAGTAGATACGTTGGAGACGTATCAACTCCCCCAAGCTTAAACCTTAAACATTTGCTTGTCCTCAAGCAATTCAGGTGATAAACTAAAAGTGATAAAGAAAAACTTTTACAAACTCTGTTTGCTCTTATTGTTGTAAATATGTAAAGCCAGCATTCAAGTTTTCAGCAAGTATTATGAACTAACCATATGCACAATAACACCTAGGTCTCACAATTACTCATATCAATGGCATAATCAGCTAGCGAGCAATAATAATAAAACTCGGATGACAACACTTCCTCAAAACAATCATAATATGATATAACAAGATGGTATCTCACTAGCCCTTTCTGAGACCGCAAAACATAAATGCAGAGCACCTTTAAAGATCAAGGACTAACTAAACATTGTAATTCATGGTATAAGAGATCCAGTCAAGTCATACCCAATATAAACTAATAATAATGAATGCAAATGACAGTGTGCACTCCAGCGGGTGCTTTTTAATAAGAGGGTGATGACTCAACATAAAAGTAAATAGATAGGCCCTTCATAGAGGGAAGCAGGGATTTGTAGAGGTGCCAGAGCTCGATTTTAAAATAGAGATGAATAACATTTTGAGCGGCATACTTTCACTATCAATGCAACAACTTTGAGATGGTTGTATCTTCCATACTACATGCATTATAGGCAGTTCCCAAACAGAATGGTAAAAGTTTATACTCCCCCACCACCAACAAGCATCAATCCATGGCTTGCTCGAACAACGAGTGCCTGCAACTAACAACAGCCCTGGGGGAGTTTTGTTTAATTATTTTGATTTGCTTTGATCTTTTTGGATCATGGGACTGGGCATCCCGGTTACCGGCCCTTTCTCGTGAATGAGGAGCGGAGTCCTCTCCTCTTGAGAATAACCCACCTAGCATGGAAGATATAGGCAACCCTAGTTGAAACATGAGCTGCTCAAGCATACAAAACATAATTTCATTTGAAGGTTTGGAGTTTGGCACATACAAATTTACTTGGAACGGCAGGTAGATACCGCATATAGGAAGGTATGGTGGACTCATATGGAACAACTTTGGGGTTTAAGGAGTTTGGATGCACAAGCAGTATTCCCGCTTAGTACAGGCGAAGGCTAGCAAAAGACTCAGAAGCGACCAACTGAGAGAGCGACAACAGTCATGAACATGCATTAAAATTAATACACACCAAGTACAAGCATGAGTAGGATATAATCCACCATGAACATAAATATCGTGAAGGCTATGTTGATTTGTTTCAACTACATGCGTGAACATGTGCCAAGTCGTGTCACTCGATTCATTTAAAGGAGGATACCATCCCACCATACCACATCACAATCATTTTGATAGCATGTTGGCACGCAAGGTAAACCATTATAACTCATAGCTAATTAAGCATGGCACAAGCAACTGTGATCTCTAAATGTCATTGCGAATATGTTTACTTCATAATAAGCTGAATCAGGAACGATGAACTCATCATATTTACAAAAACAAGAGAGGTCGAGTTCATACCAGCTTTTCTCATCTCAATCAGTCCATCATATATCGTCATTATTGCCTTTCACTTGCACGACCGAACGATGTGTATAATAATAATAGTGCGCGTGCATTGGACTAAGCTGGAATCTGCAAGCATTCAACTCAAGAGAGAAGACAAGGTAATGTGGGCTCTAAGTTAAATAAACAATCATGCATATGAGAGCCACTAAACATTTTCAATATGGTCTTCTACTCTCGACCCGCAAAGGAAAGAAAAGAAAGTAAAACTATTGACACGGAAAAGCTCCCAACAAGTAAAAAGAAGAACGAGAAATCTTTTTGGGTTTTCATTTTAATTTCTACTACAAGCATGGAAATTAAACTAACTAATTTTTTGGTTTTTCTTAAGGTTTATCAAACACACAAGAAGAAAGCTAGAAAAAGAAAATTAAACTAGCATGGATAATACAATGAAAGAGTATGAGCACCGACGACTAGAATAGGGTGTGAACATGAATGTAAGGTCGGTGATAAATACGTACTCCCCCAAGCTTAGGCTTTTGGCCTAAGTTGGTCTACTGCCAAGGACCGCGGCTACTCTCCCCGGTGTACTGAGGGGTGTAATCAGGATACCACTGGCTGGCCATCTCCTCCTGATCGCACTGGTAAGATGATGAACGGTAAGGGTCCAGTGAAGGTTTCGGCTTAGGTTCAGGCTCTGGAGTGGAGGCTTGGCCTCGATGAGTGTACACGCTTCCGGTGTGACAAGATAATTAACTGCAGTCAAATCAAACAACAGAGGCGCAGGTAGAATAATAGTCTCATTGTGTTTCTTATTAAATCTCAGGTTATACAGAAGCATCTTATCTTCGTTGTCAACAATAAACTCATGCGCTACCATGCTCCTATAATCTAAAATGTAAGGAGGCAATATTGTCTGCTCTTTTTCATGGTGCCTAATAGGTATCTCAAAATATTTAGCAAGTCGTGCGGCATAGGTACCTCCAAAGATGGGGCCCTTTGTACGGTTCAGGCTTAGATGTTTAGCAATAACGGCACCCATACTAAAACTATTATCACCAAACAAGGCATGGAATAGAATAATAATATGAGGAACACTAAAGTTTCCACTATTTCCACGACCAATTAAGCATCTACTAGCAAATATGGCAAAGTAGCATAAAACAGGAAAGTGTATGCTAGAGATTCTCGCATCGGAACCCTTCTTTGGATCCCCTACGGTGATAGTGTTAACAAATCCATCCACATCTTTACAATGTGGTTCATCTAATTTTCCCTCAAAGGGTATCCTACATACCGCACAAAAATTATGTAATGACATTTCCTTGAATTCTTCATATAAATGAAATGATACTGAAGGCAGTGACTACTTAGGATAATAATAAAAGTTTTGCACGAAAGTATTGGTGAGTAAGAGATACTGATCGATCCGATCGTGGAGAAAGTCGGTGATGCCTGCATTTTCGATCAAAGAATAAAAATCTACATAAATCCCAGCTTCACTCAAGAAATTATCGCATGGCCATTCACACGGCCGTACTTCCGCTATGCGAGGAAGATTATACTTGGCCTTTTCCTTCTCTTTAGCTTGTTTTTCCTGGGAGCCTTGGCTAGAAGAGCCCCTCAAAAATCTCCTTAACATTTTCTTAAAATTTATGAAATTTTAGTAACTTCGAAATAAAAGTGAATAAAACTAAACAAGATTGGTAGCAACTACTCCTACAAGTGCCTAGAGCCTATATCATGCATTAGAATTACTTGCGACCTCATAAATTTAACATGCAAGCTCAAGAACAGGGTCACCTATGCAGCAAAAATTTGCAATGAGTAAAGCACTAGAACAAAAACTAATTGGACTAATGGGGGAGTCACATACCAAGCAACAATCTCCCAAAGCAGTTTTGTGAATGGAGCTTTGAGCAAGAAGATCAAAAATCACAGCAAAATGAGCTAGAACTCATGCTTCAGCTGGATGGGGATTCTTTTTGGGAAGAAGATGGAGTGTGTGGGTGCAGGAATAAGTGGAGGGGGGCCACCGTGGGCCCATGAGACAGGGGGGCACGCCCAGGGGGTGTGGGCGCGCCCTCCACCCTCGTGGCCTGGTGCTTGCCCCTCCTGCAGTGCTTTCAGTGCCTAAAATCCTCAAATAATCCATAAAAAATCATACTAAATTTGCAGGGCATTTGGAGCACTTTTATTTTCGGGATATTTTTTATTGCATGGATAACTAAGAAAACAGACAGATAATACTATTTTTGCTTTATTTATTTTAAATAACAGAAGGTAAAAAGAGGGTACATAAGGTTGTGCCTTCTAGTTTCACCCATCTCATGATCATCAAAATGAATCCACTAACAAGGTTGATCAAGTCTTGTTAACAAACTCATTCCGAATAACACGGAACCGGAGAAATTTCAAATAACACTAAGTTACCTCAACGGGGATATGAACATCCCCAATAATAAGAATATGATAGTTTTTCTTGACAGTAGGAAGAGGAAATTCAAAACCTCCAATAATTATAGTTGGAACTTTTCCAATAGAATTGATGCTATGAACTTGAGATTGTTTCCTCAGAAAGTGTACTGTATGCCATTACCATTAACATGAAAAGTGACATTGCCTTTATTGCAATCAATAACAGCCCCTACAGTATTCAAAAAGGGTCTACCAAGGATAATCGACATACTATCATCCTCGGGAATATCAAGAATAACAAAGTCCGTTATGATAGTGACATTTGCAACCACAACAGGCACATCCTCACAAATACCGACAGGTATAGCAGTTGATTTATCAGCCATTTGCAAAGATATATCAGTAGGTGTCAACTTACTCAATTCAAGTCTACGATATAAAGAGAGAGGCATAACACTAACACCGGCTCCAAGATCACATAAAGCAGTTTTAACATAATTTCTTTTAATGGAGCATGGTATAGTTGGTACCCCTGGATCTCCAGGTTTCTTTGGTATTCCACCATTAAAAGTGTAATTAGCAAGCATGGTGGAAATTTCAGCTTCCGGTATCTTTCTTTTATTTGTAATGATATCCTTTATATATTTAGCATAAGGATTTACCTTAAGCATATCAGTTAAGCGCATATGTAAGAAGATAGGTCTAATCATTTCGGCAAAGCGCTCAAAATCCTCACCATCCTTTGTCTTGGATGATTTAGGAGGAAAGGGCGTGGGTTTCTGAACCCATGGTTCTCTTTCTTTGCCGTGTTTCCTAGCAACAAAATCTCTCTTATCATAACATTGATTCTTTGATTGTAGGTTATCAAGATCAACAGCATGTTCAATCTCTACATCATTATTTTTGCTAGGTTGAGCATCAACATGAACATTATCATTAACATTATCACTAGGTTCATGTTCATCACCTGATTGTGTTTCAGCATCAGAAACAGAAATATTGGGATTCTCAGGTGTGTCTACAACAGGTTCGCAAAGTCCTATCATTTTTCTTTTTCTTCTTTTTAGAAGAACTAGGTGCCTCTAAAGTATTTCTCTGAGAATCTTGCTTGATTCTCTTAGGGTGGCCTTTAGGATACAAAGGTTCCTGAGTCATTCTACCAGTTCTAGTAGCCACTCTAACAGCAAAGTCATGTTTATTATTTAATTCATCAAGCAAATCATTTTGAGCTTTAAGTACTTGCTCAGCTTGAGTGGCAACCATGGAAGAATATTTGCTAATGAGTTTAGGTTCACCTTTAGCTCTAGCCATATAATCACTCAAGCATCCTATCTCGAAAGCATTATTCTTTAATTCTCTACCAACATAAGCATTAAAACTTTCTTGTCTAGCCATAAAGTCATCAAATTCATCTAAGCATGGGCTATGAAATTTAGTAGAGGGAATTTCAACTTTATCATATCTATAGATAGAATTTACCTTTACTACCTGTGACGGGTTATCAAGACAATGTGGTTCTTCAACAGGCAGTATATTAAGACCATGTATTTCTTCAATAGGTGGTAAATGCTTAACATCTTCAGCTTTAATACCTTTTTATTTCATTGATTTCTTTGCCTCTTGCATATCTTCAGGACTGAGAAATAGAACACCTCTCTTCTTCGGAGTGGGTTTAGGAATAGGCTCAGGAGTTGGCTCAATTGGCTCAGGGATTGCCTCAGGAATTGGCTCAGGAAGAGTCCAATTATTTTCATTAGTCAACATATTGTTCAATAGTAATTCAGCTTGGTCGACTGTTCTTTCCCTGAAAACACAACCAGCACAACTATCCAAGTAGTCCTTGGAAGCATCAGTTAGTCCATTATAAAAGATATCAAGTATTTCCTTTTTCTTAAGAGGATGATCAGGCAAAGCATTAAGTAATCGGAGAAGCCTCCCCCAAGCTTGTGAGAGACTCTCTTCTTTGATTCGCACAAAATTATATATTTCCCGCAAGGCAGCTTGTCTCTTATGAGCAGGGAAATATTTAGCAGAGAAGTAATAAATCATATCCTGGGGACTACGCACACAACCAGGATCAAGAGAATTAAACCAAGTTTTAGCATCACCCTTTAATGAGAACGGAAATATCTTAAGGATATAATAATAGCAAGACTTCTCATCTTTAGTAAATAGGGTGGCTATATCATTTAACTTGGTAGATGTGCCACAACAGTTTCAGATTCAAGGCCATAAAAAAGATCAGATTCAACTAAAGTAATAATCTCAGGATCAACAGAGAATTCATAATCCTTATTAGTAACACAGATAGGTGAAGTAGCAAAAGCGGGGTCAGGTTTCATTCTAGCATTAAGGGATTGCTGCTTCCATTTAGCTAATAACTTCTTAAGATCATATCTATCTTTGCAAGCAAAGATAGCTCTAGCAGCTTCCTCATCCATAACATAACCCTCAGGAACAACAGGTAATTCATAATCAGGGGGAGAACTTTCATCATCACTATCATCAATAATAGCATCTTCAAAAATTTCATTCTTTCTAACCCTAGCAAGTTCTTTATCAAGAAATTCATCTAATGGCAAAGTAGTATCACGCACAGAAGTAGTTTCATCATAAGTATCATGCATAGCGGAAGTGGCATCATCAATAACATGCGACATATCAGAATTCATAGCAGTAGCAGGTTTAGGTGTCACAAGCTTACTAATAACGGAAGGAGAATCTAGTGCAGAGCTAGATGATAGTTCTTTACCTCCACTCATAGTTAAGGGAAAAATCTTGGTTCTTTCGTCTTTCAAGTTCCTCATAGTGATCAACAGATATAAATCCCCAGTGACTGAAAGAATAGAGCTATGCTCCCCAGCAACGGCGCCAGAAATTAGTCTTGATAACCCACAAGTGTAGGGGATCGCAACAGCTTTCGAGGGTAGAGTATTCAACCCAAATTTATTGATTCGACACAAGGGGAGCCAAAGAATATTCTTAAGTATTAGCAGTTGAGTTGTCAATTCAACCACACCTGGATAACTTAGTATCTGCAGCAAAGTATTTAGTAGCAAAGTAGTATGATAGTAATGGTAACAATGGCAAAAGTAAAGATAATAGTTTTGTAGTAGTTGTAACAGTAGCAACGGAAAATTAAATAAGCGAAATGCAATATGTGAAAAGCTTGTAGGCATTGGATCAGTGATGGATAATTATGTCGGATGTGATTCCTCATGTAATAGCTATAACATAGGGTGACACAGAACTAGATCCAGTTCATCAATGTAATGTAGGCATGTATTCCGAATATAGTCATACGTGCTTATGGAAAAGAACTTGCATGACATCCTT